>NC_053389.1:326004612-326312563 GCF_905171765.1 Bufo bufo
GTACAATTAATATCCAATGACCGCATAATCTACCTCCAGCCACATACTTTCTTGTTCTTTTATGTATGCTGAATGTATAATTTTGGGGGCCTGTAGTCCACTGGCCTGCTGTAAAATGGATATCCAATGACCGTGTAATCTACCTCCAGCCACATACTTACTTGTTCTTTTCTGTTCGTTGAATGCATAATTTTAGGGGCCTGTAGTCCACTGGCCTGCTGTAAAATTGATATCCAATGACAATGTAATCTACCTCCAGCGACATACTTACTTGTACTTTTATGTACGCTGAATGCATAATTTTTGGGTCCTGTGGTACACTGGCCTGCTGTAAAATTGATATCCAATGACCGTGAAATCTACCTCCAGCCACATAATTACTTGTTCTTTACTGTACGCTGAATCAATAATTGTTGGGGCTTCGAAGGAATTCAACACCAGTGACGACTACCGTATTTTTCGCCCTATAAGACGCACTTTTTCCCCCCCAAAAGTATGGGAAAAATAGCAGTGCGTCTTTTGGGGCGAATGCTGCTGATTTTGCAGAATTTTCAATGATACAGCCGTCGCGATGCCGCTAGGCGGGTGTATCAGCTGTGAGGGAGGAGGGGCCGGGGGCCAGCATCTGCTTTTATAATGACAGCGGGGCCCGTGCAGTGACTGTATTCTACTACATGGGCCCAGCTCACTGTATAATCGTATCTGTAATAGTTAATTATGTATATACTGGTAATCACATAATCAGCGCCTGTATTACTTACAACTACAAGCGCTCGGTAGCAGAGAGGAGGGAGGAGGCAGGCCGGGAGGACGGGCGCTGGCAGCGTGAGTCACTATGTCTCGCGCCTGTGCCGCCCACTTTATGAATAAAGCAGACGGCGTGGGCGCATGACGTAGTGACTCACGCTGCCAGCGCCCGTCCTCCCGGCCTGCCTCCTCCCTCCTCTCTACTACCGAGCGCTTGTAGTTGTAAGTAATACAGGTGCTGATTATGCGATTACCGGTATATATAATTAACTATTACAGATACGATTATACAGTGAGCGGGGCCCGTGTAGTAGAATACAGTCACTGTACGGGCCCCACTGTCATTATAAAAGCAGATGCAACCCCCACCCCCTGTATTGAGGGTCATTCACTACAGGGACACTGTTATGGAGGGGATCTGTGGATGACACATAGCATAAGATGCTATATATGTGTCATCCACAGATCCCCCCATAACTGTCATACACAGATCCCCATAACAGTGCCATCCAGAGACCCCAATAAGTGTCAGCCACAGATCCCCCATAAGTGTCACCCACAGATCCCCCATAAGTGTCACCCACAGATCCCCAATAAGTGTCACCCACAGATCCCCCATAACAGTGCGTCACCCACAGATCCCCCATAACAGTGCGTCACCCACAGATCCCCCATAACAGTGCGTAACCCACAGATCCCCCATAACAGTTCACCATCCACAGATCCCCCATAACAGTGCGCCATCCACAGACCACAATTAGGTCAAAACCCACCAAAAGCACACCTATTGGTTCAAAATCTTTTTTTTCTTATTTTCCTCCTCAAAAACCTAGGTGTGTCTTATGGGCCGTTGTGTCTTATAGGGCGAAAAATACGGTACGTGTTATCGAATTTCAACTATTATCATTAGAAGTTTTTTCAAGAGGGGGATATCGTTAGCCATGTTTTTAATCCAATTTTTATAATTTTTGTTCTTTTAAACATATGTATTTGACCTGTATTTGTACTGGCCTGCATTAAAATTTATATCCATTGACATTGTAATATACCTCCGGCCACATAATCACTTCATCTTTTCTGTCCGGTGACTGTCTAATGTTTGGGGCCTGTAGTCCAGTGGCCTACAGTAAAATTTTTATCCATTGACCTCATAATGTACCACAAGCCACATAATCAGAATTTCTTTTATGTCAGGTGAATGCCTAATTTTTAAGGCCCATACTCCCGTGGCCTAAA
The DNA here is from genome assembly GCF_905171765.1 of Bufo bufo. Classification (NCBI taxonomy): domain Eukaryota; kingdom Metazoa; phylum Chordata; class Amphibia; order Anura; family Bufonidae; genus Bufo; species Bufo bufo. Next base: position 326,006,596 of record NC_053389.1, read on the forward strand.
ATAAACATTTTCTAGGCTCCGACAGGGCACATTTCAGAGAATTTACCTTTAAGACGCATAAAAATGTCCCCATATTTTTTGTTGCAATTTTTGTCATTGATCCCCCTCTAGTTTGCCGCTGTCCATGTTGTGGGAATATTTGTGCACTTCTACTAAGTATTTGGTGGCTGCAAATATGAGCTGAAGGTTTTTCAGGTTCGCCTGCAATTAAAGTGAATGGGGCCCGCCGCAAACTTGTGGTTCGCGAACATTTGATGTCCATCACTACCTGGGAACGCCAGATATGAAAGTGCATGGTGGATGGCTCACTCCAGATACATTTGCAGTCTGCTTTTTGTCTCCTATGCACTGCGAGCTCTGCCTGCTTCTCCTCCCTATCTGCTGCTCCATCTCTCCCTCTAAACTCCTCTCCTCTTCCTCTCTTGTGGGCACCCACGTGACGTCCATCGACACGTCATCATCGCCACCTTCACCACCACTGACATTAGAGATCTCGGAGTAGGCAGCAACAGCGGGGACCACCCTCCTTTGGCTGATCTGGGTACTGTCGTCAGACCGCTGGGTGGCGGCCATTGCTTTCTCATCTTCCTCATCCGATGTCAAGAATGGCTGCGCATCGGTAAGGTCTGGGAATGGATAAGAAAATAATTCCTCTGACTCGAGTGGAGGGGCTATGGTGGTGGTGTTTTTGGGGTTTCACACAGCAGAGATTGAGTAGGGTGCCGATACAGGGGATGAGGAGGGTGCAGAAGCGGAAGGCTGAGTGAGCCACTCAACCATCTCTGGTGCGTCCTTTGATGTAATCACACACACCTTCTCCAACTTCCCACTGAGGCTCCGGCCTGGTGCACCTGCCCGACCCCTACCACCCCTGCGGAATGGCCTGCCTCTTCTTCTGCCTGTCATTTTCAAAATGACCCTGTGACAAAGTCTGTATAGAAGAGCAGTATTTGTGGAAGCAGGTATATAGAACCCCTTAATGAGTATTTGCTGGGAGCAGGTCTATCAAACCCCTTAATCAGTTTATTTTGGGGCAACAGGTATATCACACCAGTTGCAATTAGTTATTCCAATTGTGTTTGTCCCTCTGCGGTATCTCAAGCAGAACCGCACACAAATGGTGCACAATACAAATGCACTATATAGAAATTATATTATAGGTATATCACACCCATTACTCAATCAGTTTTTTTGGGGGGCAACTGGTATATCACACCAGTTGCAATTAGTTGTTCCAATAGCGTTTGTCTCTCTGTATAGCTGTAGTATCTCAGCAGAACCGCACACAAATGTTGCACAATACAAATGCACTATATAGAAAGTATATTATAGGTATATCACACCCCTGCCTCAATCATTTTTTTGGGGTGGGCAGCTGGTATATCACACCAGTTGCAATTAGTTGTTCCAATAGTGTTTGTCCCTCTGTATAGCTGCGGCATCTAAGCAGAACCGCACACAAATGCTGCATAATACAAATGCACTATATAGAAAGTATATTATAGGAATATCACACCCCTGCCTCAATCATTTTTTTGGTGGGGCAACTGGTATATCTCACCAGTTGCAATTAGTTGTTCCAATAGCGTTTGTCCCTCTGTATAGCTGCGGAATCTCAGCAGAACTGCACAGAAATGCTGCACAATACAAATGCACTATATAGGAAGTATATTATATGTATATCACACCCCTGCCTCAATCTGTTTTTTTTTCGGGGGGGGGGGGGGGCAACTGGTATATCACACCAGTTGCATTTAGTTGTTGCAATAGCGTTTATCCCTCTGTATAGCTGCAGTATCGCAACAGAACCGCACACAACTGCTGCACAATACAAATGCACTAAAATATACTTTCTATGTTAGAAAGTATATTATAAGTATATCACACCCCTCAGTATGTCACACCTATCGATAGCCTATACCTACACCTATACCATTCCTTAAAATGACTTTTGTGGCCCTATAAGCTAGCGTTTGGTGTCTCTAACAGTCTGTTCCTGATGGATGTGTCATGCGTCAAAGTTCGGCACAGTGCAAAAGAAAATGGCGCCAGCGGACATCGCCATATGTTCACATGTTCAGTGAACCGCAAACAAGCAAAGTTTGCCGCAAAACAACCGCCGGGCGAACCGCAAGCCCATCTCTATCTGACATGAAATCAGAATAAACCTTTTCTGTTTTTGGTCAATTAGGATTACAGTGATTATTATTATTTGCCAAATGCCAGAATAGTGATAGAGAGAATGTTTTAAGGCATTTTTTACTACTTTCTGCAATGTCTAAAGTTTATATACACCAAGATTACTATGCCTTTAAACAATTCTGGACTGCCCATATGATGATTTCATGTGTTTGGAAGTTTCTGTTAAGTTTGTTGGCAACATCTGAGTTAATTAGAGACACAACTTTGGATGTATTTAAATGCACGCCTGAAACACACTGCTTCTTTGTGTAGCATCATAGGAAAGTCTAAAGAAATGAGCCAAGATATCAGAAGAGAATTGTAGACTTGCACTAGTCTGGCTCAACCTTGGGTGCAATTTCAAGATACCTGAAGGTGCCTCGTTCATCTGTATAAACAATTATACGCAAGTACAAACAAGATGGGAATGTCCAGCCAACATACCGCTCAGAAAGAAGACAGGTTCTGTGTCCTAGAGATGAATATGCTTTGGTCCGACATGTACATATCAACCCGAGAACAAAAGCAAAAGACCTTGTGAAGATGATGGCAGAAGCTGGTAAGATTGTGTCAATAACCACAGTGAAATGAGTACTGTATCAACATGTGCTGAACGGCCACTCTGCCAGGAAGAAGCCCTTACTCCAAAAGAAACATAAAAAAGCCAGATTGCAAATGCGCACAGGAACAAAGACCTACATTTTTGGAGACATGTCCCGTAGTCTGACAAAACTAAAATTGAACTTTTTGGCCATAGTGACCATCGTTACATTTGGAGGAAAAAGGGAGAAGCTTGGAAGCCTAAGCACACCATCCCAACTGTGAAACACGGGTGTTACAGCATCATGTTGTGGGTTGTTTTGCTGTACAAGGGACATATTGGGCATCACTGCGTCCATAACAACCTGCTCTACGAAAATACCACATGTCCTAACCCCTCAGGTGAACACCGTAAAAAAAACTATAAAAATGGTATAAAAAAAGCAATTTTTTTTCACCTTACATCACAAAAAGTGTAATAACAAGTGATCAAAAAGTCATATGCACCCTAAAATAGTACCAATCAAACCGTCATCTCATACCGAAGAAAAAAAGCCCCTACATAAAACAGTCGTCTAAACAATAAAAAAAACTATGGCTTTCAGAATATGGAGACACTAAAAAATCTTTTTTTTCAAAAAGGCTTTATGTAAAACTGAAACAAACAACCAAAAAAAGTTGTCATATATGGTAATGTTGCATCCGTAACAACCTGCTCTATAAAAAAACTGCATGATCTAACCTGTCAGATGAACATTGTAAATAACAAAAAATAAAAACGGTGCCAATGCATCTATTTTTTGTTACCTTGCCTCACAAAAAGTGTATTATAGAGCAACTAAAAATCATATGTACCCTGAAATAGTACCAACTAATAAACTGCCACCTTATCCTGTAGTTTCCAAAATGGGATCATTTTTTGGGAGTTTCTACTCTAGGGGTGCATCAGGGGGTCTTCAAATGTGACATGGCAACTTAAAATTATCCCAGTGAAATCTGCCTTCTAAAAACCAAATGGCATTCCTTTCCTTCTGCACCCTGCCATGTGCCCGTACAGCAGTTTACGATCACAAATGGGGTGTTTCTGTAAACTACAGAATCAGGGTAATAAATATTGAGTTTTGTTTGGCTGTTAACCCTTTCTTGGTTATTGGAAAAAATGGATTAAAATGGAAAATCAGCCAAAAAAGTGAAATTCTGAAATTTCATCTCCATTTTCCATTAATTCTTGTGGAACACCTAAAGGGTTAAAAAAGTTTGTAAAATCAGTTTTGAATACCTTTATTGGTGTGGTTTCTAAAATGTGGCCATTTATGGGTGGTTTCTATTATGTAATCCTGGTCCTTAAAAAGTGAGGTTTGGAAATTTTCTGAAAAATTTCAAGATTTGCTTCTAAACTTCTAAGCCTTCTAACATCCCAAAAAAAGAAAATGTAATTTACAAAATGATCCGTTCTGAACCATAAATATAGGTGCGGATCCGTCTGTGTGGATGGCAGAATGATCCGCACCTAACGCAGGTGTGAAAGTGGCCTAAGATATGTTCATTATGTGTATGTATGCATCACCTGTGATACTGGATCTCCTCCCCTGGACCGCTGAATGGTTCCCATTCCAGGCTCCAGGTGCGGACACTTTGCTGATTAGAGGGGGTTGGACCTTGTGCAACATAAAAAGGAATGGTTTTAATATGTGTGTTATGTCTTGATGAAGGGCTGGATTCTGTAGCCCGAAACATGTTACTGTACACCTTTTTCCTGTGATTTTGGTGGATTTTATATGATGAGCCAATAAAGAACAGTTTTTTACTCCACAAGAAGCTGGATTTTCTCTTTCTATTGGATATTCTATTAGGCCCAGTTCTGGGCTTTTTTCCGTGCTTCGTGGATTAAAGTCAGAGGTGAGAGCTGCAGCCATTTCTATCATTGTTTTAAACATGAAGTAGACATATGGGAAATGTAAAGTAAGAACTATTTTCAGAGGAATCACTATCTGTTTTAAAAGCAGAGAAATAGAAATGTAAAAAATTGCAAATTTTTTCACATTTTTGGTAAATTTGGTATTTTTTTTATAAATAAAAATAAAATATTTTAACTCTAATTTACCACTGTCATAAAGTACAATATGTGACGAGAAAACAATCTCAGAATGGCCTGAATAAGTAAAAGTGTTTTAAAGTTATCACCACATAAAGTAACACATGTCAGATTTGCAAAAAATGGCCTGGTCCTTAAGGTGAAAAATGGCAAGGTCCTTAAGGGGTTAAGGGCAATGGTACCAAATATTAATGAATATTATGTATGTAAACTTTTGACTTTGCAGAAAGTAATAAAATGCCGTAAACATTCTCTCTCTCTCGCTCTCATTATTCTGGCTTTAGGCAAATAATAATAATAATTATGGTAATCCCAATTGACCAAAAACATGAAAGGTTTATTCTGATTTCATGTCAGATATTGATAAAAACATGCATATGTGTCTTTTTTATAGTGTATGTAAACTTCTGGTTTCAACTGTACTTACCTGGCCCCCGCCACTGGATTCCGTCTGCATAACTCTATGGCTGCCTCTGTAAGTCCCGAGTCTCTGGGAAACAACATCCTGTTGATGGGGGTCATGTGACAACTGCAGCCAATAACTGTCACTTGTATGGCACATGATAGAGTGACATACCACATGGGTCAATGCTGATGCCAGTGACTGGCTGCAGAGATCATGGATGCAGCCAGAATCCAGCGGTGGGGACCAGGTAAGTATAAACTCCACCGTGGATCCAGCCACTCTGAAGAGGTCTGTCAAAAAAGTTTAGTGTTGGATAACCTCTTTAACCCCTTCTACCCCGGGCCAGTTTTCACCCTCCTGCCCAGGCCATTTTTTGCAAATCTGACATGTGTCACTTTCTGTAGTAATAACTTTGAAACACTCTTAGGCTGCGTTCACACGGGCGAGATTTCCGCGCGGGTGCAATGCGGTAGGTGAACGCATTGCACCCGCACTGAATCTGGACCCATTCATTTCAATGGGGCTGTTCAGATGAGCGATGATTTTCACGCATCACTTATACGTTGCGTGAAAATCGCAGCATGCTCTATATTCTGCGTTTTTCACGCAACGCAGGCCCCATAGAAGTGAATGGGGTTGCGTGAAAATCGCATGCATCCGCAAGCAAGTGCGGATGCGGTGCGATTTTCACGCACGGTTGCTAGGTGACAGTCTATACACTGTATTATTTTCCCTTATAACATGGTTATAAGGGAAAATAATAGCATTCTGAATACAGAATGCATAGTAGGTGATCAATTGAGGGTTAAAAAATAAAAAAAATTAACTCACCTTCTCCTCTTGTTCGCGTAGTTCTCCCGGTCTTCAGTTCTTTAAAAAGATGAACTATGGGCTAAAGGACCTTTGGTGACGTCAGATCACATGCTCCAATCACATGGTACATCACCGCGGTGATGGACCATGTCATTGGAGCATGTGATCTGACGTCACCAAAGGTCCTTTAGCCCATAGTTCATCTTTTTAAAGAACTGAAGACCGGGAGAACTACGCGAACAAGAGGAGAAGGTGAGTTAATTTTTTTTATTTTTTAACCCTCAATTGATCACCTACTATGCATTCTGTATTCGGAATGCTATTATTTTCCCTTATAACCATGTTATAAGGGAAAATAATAACATCTACACAACACCGAACCCAAACCTGAACTTCTGTGAAGAAGTTCGGGTCTGGGTACCACAGTCGGTTTTTTATCACGCGCGTGCAAAACACATTGCACACGCGCGATAAAAACTGAACATCGGAACGCAATCGCAGTCAAAACTGACTGCAATTGCATTCCTACTCGCGCGGGTTTGCCGCAACACACCGGGACGCATCCGGAACTAATCCGGACACGCTCGTGTGAACCCAGCCTTAGGTAGGGTCTCATTTTTTGCGGTATGAGGTGACGGTCTGATTGGTACTATTTTGGGGGGCATACACCTTTTTAATCGCTTGGTGTTGCACTTTATGTGATGTTAGGTGACAAAAAATAGCTTTTTTTGGCACTGTTTTAATTTTTTTTATTTTTTACGGTGTTCACTTGAGGGGCTAGGTCATGTCATATTTTTATAGAGCAGGTTCTTACAGATGCGGCGCGATACCTAATATGTCAACTTTTTTTTATTAATTTCACTTTAATACAATAAGAGCATTTTTGAAACAAAAAAATTATGTTTTAGTATCTCCATATTCTGAGAGCTATAGTTTTTTTTTGTTTTTTTGGGGGCGATTGTCTTATGTAGAGGCTTTTTTTATGTGGGATGAGGTGGCGTTTTTATTGGTACCATTTTGGGGGGCATACGCCTTTTTTATCGCTTGGTATTGCACTTTTTGTGATGTAAGGTGCCAAAAATTGCTTTTTTGACACAGTTTTTTTTTTTGAACATGTGATATATTTAAAGAGTCAGTCGTTACGCATGCGGTGATACCTAATATGTGTGTTTTTTCTTTATTTTTTCAGTTTTTTTATTATAAAATCTAGGGAAAGGGGTGTTTTTTTTTCTCTTTTTACTAGAAACATATTTTTTTTTTATTAAAAACACTTTATTTCTGTCCCACTCTGGGACTTCAACTTTTGGGGGTCTAATCCCCTCTGCAATGCATTACAATACATCTGAGTATTACACTAACAGGTTGCCTAAGAGACCCAGCCTGGGGCTGAATCTCCTTGGCCCCTATAGAAGGCAGGTCTCCATACCGTGCAAGGCATTGGTGAGCCTCTGCTCGGCATCGGGCTGCCTACTAACCCATCTGGTCCCTGCCACAGCATTGCAGGGACCAGAGGGGCTCCCTCACCCACCACAAACCCTTTCTGTGCCGCGGTCAGCGCTGACCGCGGCATAGAAGGGGTTAATCCTCCGGCATTGGCTTTTACAGCGATTCAGGCAGATATAGCAGGGGCCCGGCTATCAGAGACTGCTAGGCCCCTGCAGTGATCGGGCGTGCACCGCTCAATTGCCTGCCCGATCACCATGACGTAATAGTACGTCCATATGCGGGAAGTCACTTTGCACCATGACGTACTATTACATCATTTGTAGGGAAGGGGTTAATGTCTGAGTCAGATTTTGAAAATTTGGTATATGTGGCTACTAGAGATGAGTGAATTTTTCAAAAATTTGATTCGCCGGTACGTAGAATTTTTTCGGAAATATTCAGTTTGAATATATTTACGGCAAATTTGGTTAAAATACTTTTTCATGGCTACAGACAGCCTTTATAGTGATGTAGAACACTGTGCCTTGCAGCAACATGCATAGGGAGTCTGCTCTGGTAGTGAAATGATACTGTGAGTCAGTATGATAAGCAGATGACAGGAGTCGCTCTTGGAATCACTGCACACTTCACTGATTTGGGAAGTCATGGGCCAAAACTGACCAAATAACTCAAGTATTAACTCAGCCTTACAGGTCGATGTTAGAGCCAAGAAGAAGCACACTCCTTTTACACCATCATCAGCTGATTCCACATAAAGGTCTACAGAATCTGTTCTATTAAACACATAAACAAGCAGAGCCCCCCCCCCCGACAGATTGGAGAGGGTGTCAGCAGTAAGTTTGTGTTGACGTCACTAATTATTTTGCCCTTCCTCTGATCCGTGAAAACAATAACCACCAAAAAACTGATCCTGTCTGTTGAGCATCCGTCTTTACTCGGTCAGCATTTGGTCAGTAATTCAACAGTATTGCTAATGCCAAAAAATAGATCCAAAATAGAGATGACACGTGAACAGAATATTTGCATGTCTTCTGTGTTTTGTACCCACTCCTGCTTTTGGCTACCATATCATAAGCCAATTCTGATGGGACCATACAGCCCTTACAGCTGCTACACAGAGAGGATCCATTGTGTGTCTCATTTTTCCTTCCTTCTGACAGATCAGAAGAAGGGTCAAATAAATGATGATGTCTGCCAAGCCAAAAAGGCTAAATAGTGGCCCAATCATGACGTGGTGAGATGGAAGCAGCATGAGCAGATTTCCCCAATGACAGAGACTGGAGGTGGCAGCAGCAACAGGAGGCCACAGAGTGGCAAGGTGATATAGTGTAGAGGTGGGTGGAAATACCAGTACCAGCTGAACATGGTAGGTAAAAGAAGGAGCACCTGGTATCAGATGTGTGGCATCAGGCGGGTGGCAGCATCAGAATAGTTAAAAATATATATTTCGGTGGCTCACCTATTGAATACAACAAAATGGGTGCACACCTCCTGGACTCGCCCGTACCGAGAAATGAGAAATGTATAGAAATGTGGAGGGGCACTCGCTATATGGGAATTATGGTACACAACAATATTTATTGCATTACACTTATCTAAAATACATAAATTAAAACTCATGTGGTTATAAAACAGGCACAAATGCTGAAAGTTCCCAAGGGCACTGTTGTATCCTGATAACATACAGCCTGTAGTTGATATGTCCCCCGGATCAGGTAGTATCTACTTCAAATCATAGATGAGTCCGGACTAGTGCTAAATAACCGGCAGTTTATATGCGCACAGCCCAAATCAATAGCAGTATGGCCATGTTCAATAGCAGTATGGCCGTGTTAGTGGATATAGTATTCCTCCCTTAATTCGGGTGGAAAGGTGTTAGTTAGTTTCACTACAATTGTAGTACTTTACCACTCCCGAGGTGTCCGGTTCATACAATCAACAGTTTCATTTCAAGCAGGACCAGCGTGGCGTCCCGCGCGGTCTCTGTGTTCAAATGTAGCGTCCCACGTGACCCTGCAGCAGCCTCAAGCAACTTCCTTGTAGTCTGCTGGGTCCTAGATTCCCCTCAGCCTTCGGGACAGCCACCTCACATGGATCCAGAGATCTCCACATTCATTGTTCTGCTAGATTTATATCAAGTAAAGTAGATACTACCTGATCCAGGGGACATATCAACTACGGGCTGTATGTTATTAGGATACAACAGTGCACTTGGGAACATTTCATCATTTGTGCCTGTTTTGAAGTTTTTATAACCGCATGAGTTTTAATATATGTATTTTAGATAAGTGTAATTGGAGCGAATGCAATAAATATTGTTGTGTACCATAATTCCCATATAGTGAGCATCAGAATAGTAGCTGAGGCAGTTAGCCAGAAGAAACCGGCCTCTTTTGTCAAAGTGTTGGTGTGGCACCATGGATGATCTAGTCTGAGGCATCAGGCATTGGTGGGTGGAAATCATGGCTGATCCACGCCTAATTGATCTTGACAAGGGTCAGTTTCTTCACATTTTGGGTGGACAGGCAAGTTCTCCTTGAGGTAACTATGGCCCCTACCGCATTAAACACCCATTCTAAAGCCACACTACTGGCTGGGCAGGACAGCTTTTCAAGGTCAAACTCAGCCAGTTATGGCCACAATTCAGTTTGGTAAGGTAAACCAAAAGGAGAAAAAACTGGAACTGCATATAGCTTTTGCTTTTGGGCGCTGCTCGGCTTGATATATAACGCAGAAGGTGAATTAAAAAAGTATTTATTTGTCTACGCGTTTCGAGGGAATTGGACCCTCTTCCTCAGGACAATCAATGATACAATACAAGACAGTTTGAATTTATTTATACACTTATTTTTGGCGCCTTACCTCGATTGTAGGGGGTGGGGCTATGGGCGGAGTTAATATAAATAAACATGAGTAAGGTGCCATTCCAAAAAACCACCAACAAATAACCAAATAATTCAGACCAACACCAACAAAAAGAAAATTAGACGGAGAGGTAAGAGAGGAGGAGTCCAAAAAAGGAAAATTAAAATAACCAAAAAGAAGAAGTCAATACCGCTTCTAAATACAACCATCAAAATATTCAATTTATCCACATACCAACTGAATAAGCAAGAGACCGGCTTACTGCAAAAAGGACTTTCCTTTTGTCCACACAATAAAGTTAACCCCTTTGAGCTTTTTATTGATATCCAGAAGTTCAGAAGGATTTTAACAATCAAAAGACACTTCTCAAGAGAAAACCCCATACCACAGAAGCATGACACTAATCCAACAGATCAGGAGTACAGACATATTGATGTACGCCCGAAATCCAATTTTTTCCCCGTCATTCAGCCAAGGGCACTGCATACCCACTTTTTTGGACTTGATTTCAGCTGACCTTAAGATTTTAACCAATGAATCAGTGATTTATAATTATAATGGCAATTTGACAAAATCTGAACAAATAGCATTGAACACGCTCAAAAACAACCGAGATATAGTTATCCGTCCTGCCGACAAGGGGGGGGGCAATAGTTATCCAGAACTACACTGAGTACGAAAATGAGGCCCAAAGGATTCTAAGCGACACCGAATATTATTCAAAAATATACCATAATCCCTTCATAAATGTAAATACCAGTTTAACCAACCTAGTGAAAGAGGCTCATAGTAAGGGTTACATAAATAAAAAATAAAAAAACTTCCTTCTACCCAAAATTCCGTGCAACCCCTATTTCTATCACCTTCCAAAAATTCATAAGGATAAAGATAACCCCCCAGGCAGGCCCATCGTCTCCAATACCAAATGTGCGACAAGCAATCTATCCCAATATATGGATCTTCATTTACAGCCATATGTCAAAAATCTGCCCACTTATCTACATGACTCCAGTCAGCTCATCCGGGAATTAAAAATTATAAACTGGGAAGAATCATATGCTTTTCTTACTTTGGATGTCACGTCACTATATACAAACATTAAACACAAACTAGGCCTCCGGTGCATCCAATCAGTGCTAGAAAGGGACATCAGCCTAAAATCATCCCAAGTTTCTTTTTTACTACAAAGCTTACAGTTTATATTAGAGAACAACTATTTCATATATAATAGAAACATCTACCACCAGTGTAAGGGGACCGCTATGGGGACACGAGTAGCGCCATCTTTTGCCAATTTATTTATGGGGGAGTTCGAAGAACTACACATAACCAAGCACCCAACCTATAAAAACAAAATCATTTTTTTCAGGACATAGATCGATGATATATTCATCATATGGGATGGGGACGAACTCTCTGCTAAAACCTTTTGCCAATCCCTTAACGAAACAGATTGGGGCATTACTTTCACTCTCAACTTTAATAAAACGGAAATAGAATTCTTAGATATTATCATCCAGAGTCACAATATCACCATATCCACTAAAACATACTTCAAACCGGTAGATAGAAACAGTTATATCCACTATTCCAGTTTTCACCATAAAAAATGGCTACAAAATATACCATACAGCCAATTTAAACGAATAAGACGCAATTGCACATACAAAGAAGACTTCATACAACAAACAGACACCATCCGTAAACGATTTTTCGGCAAAAAAAAAAAAATATCCAGCTAAACTGATAAAAAAATGCTTTGAAAAAAAGCTCCATTGTGTCCCAGGAGGAATGTCTAACAAAAACCTCAAAAAAACAAGAAAAACAAGACCGTCTTAATTTTATCACCCAGTACAGCACGTCAAATGGGCATATTAAGAATATTCTAGCCAAACACTGGCATATATTACTCCAAGATCCATACCTCTCAAAACACCTAGCGCACAAACCAATCATTACATATAGACGAGCCCCTACGATAAAAAGCATCTTGGCCCCTAGCAAACCTAGACAACATAATGAACAACAAAACAAATCTAGTAAAATTACGGCACAGAATGCGGGCAGCTACAAATGCCGGTCCAAGCGATGTCTATGCTGTAAAACAATCACCCATAATCAAACCACATTCATGTCAAACCGTAATAAAGCATCCTTCTCCATAAAACAATACATGACTTGCCAGTCCTCCTACGTTATATATCTAATTAAGTGCAGTTGCGGCCTGCAGTATGTGGGGCGCACGACACAGGAGCTACACTGTCGATTGAATCAACATAGACATAATATACGACGCTTATATCAGAAACACGGTTTGTCAAGACACTGTGCGACAACCACAGAAAAACAAAAACACCCAATAAAAATCACTCCCATAGAGCATATACCTGAAAACGCATTTAATCGGTTTGATATCTTACAGAAACGGGAGGTTTTCTGGATATACCAACTTGATACGCTAACACCCCATGGTCTCAATGAACTGAGTGAAACAGTACTCTAATTAAATAGCATATGCCACTGCCTATGCCTTATATATTTTATACATTATATATACTTTTTATGCTAGTACTTTTATCTATATTTTATTTCCCTGTTATGTTATTTTCCTTTTATTGTGTGTATTTTATATATTATTATTATTTATTGTTTCTACATAACGTCCGTTTTTCAAGATTCCCTTCGGGCTCCCCTTCGTTACCAAAATCGTGTGTCTTATGCACACTATTGTTTCTGCCATACAGTTTTTTGTTTAATGTCACGCTCACTCCAAACGCACTTATACCCCAAAGCGTTTGTGAGCACAGCATTATTCCCCCCACTTCCCCCCCCTTCTTTTCTCTTCCCTGATTATTCCCTCATTGCCATATAGCACTCATCAAGCATCCTTTGGGCCCGCCCCACTAGCTTACATGTCAGGAGGTGAGATGTGTTTTTTTCCCCATCACTCTGGACAGCTCAGCGCTCTTTAGCGCTCTATTCACTGTTATACAGGACCGAACGGCATCTCCTGGGGCCCGCCCCGTCAGCTCACGTGGCAAGGGAAAGGGGACGTGTCCCACCACTCTGTATAGTCTAGCGCTTCCCAGCGCTCCATCTACCGAGTAAAACCTAGCCACCCCTTTAGTGTTACGTCACAAAGGTGGGCGGGGTAAAGCAACCCGTCCCGAAGCATGACCTCTCTCCGCCGCTCTCTGTTTATATTCATTACCGGTGCATATCTTCCTCCCCAGTGACTACCGGACGTCTGTGTGAAGTGTGCCTACTTCTGTTTTTACCTAGATTGATATAGTATTGATTACTTTAACTCATGTTTATTTATATTAACTCCGCCCATAGCCCCGCCCCCTACAATCGAGGTAAGGCGACAAAAATAAGTGTATAAATAAATTCAAACTGTCTTGTATTGTATCATTGATTGTCCTGAGGAAGAGGGTCCAATTCCCTCGAAACGCGTAGACAAATAAATACTTTTTTAATTCACCTTCTGCGTTATATATCAAGCCGAGCAGCGCCCAAAAGCAAAAGCTATATGCAGTTCCAGTTTTTTCTCCTTTTGGTTTACCTTACTTCGCTTCCGCATTTAATCCCTAAATGCGTCCTGGAACCTAGGCTGCAGCAAGGCACCCCCGGTCGCTGGTCCATCTACCAGCCAGGCTCGTCAAAGGTGTTGTGACTCTTCACAACACACTCTGGTAAGCGCATTATTTTTGCATCATTTTAACTATTTTATACTGTACTACACATTTGGCGCTGCCTTCTCTCTTCTCCCCTCCCCTCTACACAATTCAGTTTGGCTGTCCAGTATTCCAGCGGATCTTCAATGATGGCTGGCAGGGTGCACTCCAAGTATGCCACCCCTGCTGGTTCAGGTTCTGCTCTATGTCTAGCTGCTGGGGAGTAGTTTCTTAACTAGAAACTAGAAAGCCGCTCATCAGCGACTGTAGACTCAGGCTACTGCTGATGGATCCGGTACTGCTCCTGCCACCCCACCCCTCCCCAGCAGCCATGGCAGTGGAACGTGAGCGCACAGGGCCTCCCCGGTTAGACGTGCAAGAGGATAGACGATGGCTCAGATAGGCAGCGGCCAACTAAGTACATAGGATGTCTCTGTAGTAGTTCAGTTTGTCCTCCCTCTCAGCGGGTGTAAAAAATGTGCCCATTTTGGACCGGTAGTGAGGGTCCAACAAGGTGGAGAGCCAGAAGTCATACCTCTGCTGAATGGTGACAATTTGACTGTCATTACCCAAGCAAGTGAGCGTGCAGTGGGCCATTTTCGCAAGTGACTCGGAGGGATGCCCTGCCTCCATCTCCACTGCATACTGCCACGGTGTGTCTGGGTCCTCTGTCTTATCTTCCTCATCGCCCTGTAGGTCCTCTGGCTACTCCTGCTCCTCCTCCTCCTCCTGTCCTGTCACCTATGTAGCAAAACCACCAATTTCACTACACATTGCTTGTGCTACAATGTACTCCTTCTTCACCAGTTCAGCCCTCACAGGGCTCATGTGGCAGTGAGATCTAGGCGCCACGTCTCTAGTCCCCTGACCAGCCAGATTCACCAGCATATGTTCCAGGACATGAAGCAGTGGAATGACATCGTTCATCCCGTAGTCCTGGCGACTAACAAATAACGTGGTCTCCTTAAAGGGCCTAAGCAAATGGCAGGTGTCACGCATGAGGTGGAAACGTTGCATATCAGCCTATGTTGGGGGATGCGGTGTACAAGTGGCTGAAGTACATGCAAAGTTTCCTGTCCAATTTTAGGATGTCTTCCAGATGGGTGGAAGACTGTAGGAGCCGCTTGACAACCATATTGAACACGCGTGCCATGCAGGGCACATGGCTCAGCCCTTCTTGATGCGGCGCCAACACAATGTTCTTCCCATTGTCGGTCACAAAGTTTCCGATTTTCAGTTGTCGCAGAGAAAGCGAGGTTTTGATTTCTTGCTAAAAGACATGGAGCAGTTCCTCCCAGGGAAACGAGGTGCAGAACAGCGTGACACCACCGTGCCCTGGACATGTGGTATGCTGGAGGGGCACTGTGAATTGTCCCTGCAGTGGGGTTTGAGGACACGGTGGAGGATGAGGAAGCAGAGGCAAACATTGTCGCAGGACCAGCGGTGTAGAAACGTGGAGGCGGAAGCGGCATCACCTGGCCAAGTTGCTGGTGTGGCTGTGCAGGAACCACATTGCCCCAGTGGGCCGTAAAGGACATGTATTGTCCCTGACCGTAGTTACAGCTCCACATGTCGGCACTGTCATGCACTTTGGCAGACACCAACAGGACTGGACTACCTTCTGTTCTACATGTGTGTGCAGAGCTGGTACTGCCTTTTTTGCACAGAAATAATGGCTTGGAACTCTCCACCTTGGCTTTGCACAAGCCATCAGTTCTTTGAAAGTTGCAGAGTCCACCACTTGGAAAGGGAGGGGCTGCAGCACCAGCCACTTGGACAGGAGCACGTTCAGCTTCTGCGCCGTAGTGTTGTCTCTTGGCAGTCGCTTCGGTGATCGATTGCTGACGGAATAAGTGACGAGGAGTAGGAGGAGCAGGAGCATCAGGACCAGCAGATGATGGGAAGGACAGACAGCTCCCTTCGGCTGAGGTGTTATAGCCTTGACTGCCTGAAACCTGGTGCGTGCCAGTGGGTGACATAGCAGTTGCTGCGCAGGCTGGACCACCACATCGGAGCCACGGTTCTTCCAGGCCGCTTTAAGGCGACGCTGCATATGTTGATGCAGGGCCATGGTGCCAACATTGGCACCCTGGCCACTCTTCACCTTCTGCCCACAGATTCTACATATGGCCACGTTCACCTCCTCCGGCGGCTTAAAAACCACACCGCCGAGTAGGTAATTTTACTCTCAACACTTTGCACTGACTGCTACCGCTGCTGCCTCCTTGAACCCCTGCACCCCTACTTCCCGGGCAGGTATGCTCCCGCGAAGCGTGTCGTCTACCCCGGGCACTTTTGGCTCCCAACCTCCCACTGCTGCCACCTGCTGACTCCTGGCCACGCTAGCGACTTTCTGGCTCCGCCGCTGGCTTACGGGCAATCTGCCACCCTCTTCTCCCAATGATGATGATGAAGCCCCTTTGTCACTCGGCTCCCAAGTGCGATCAGCTACATCATCATCATCGGGTACTGTCTGCACGTCACTGATGTCCTCCTCAGCCGTCTCTGGGTCAGGAACGTGACCGCTCGCAACACCAGCTCCCACACCACTTTCCTCATCACTATTTGCCCGCCTAGCAGAGGAAGCGGCGGATGTCTCCTCCAGATTTTAGCTGGGCAATAGCTGCTGACTGCCCTCTAGTAGATCTTTGTCGCTGAAAAGTGGAGTCGAGCCTACGGCATATAATACTTCTTGAGTTTAGGGAACTGAAAATGAGAGAGGAAGGTTTAGGACAGGTGGAGGCACAGGAACTGCTCCCGGGTCATGTCAATTATGCATCATGTCAAACGAACCCACCAACTCTTGGCTGGGGGTTCCTGATGTCACTTGGGACAAAATGGATGGATCAACCATTCAAGAACCGCTGGGTTGCTAGTCAAGACACGACCGCTAGATGACACCGGGAGCTCAGGCCTCTTGCTGCGACCCTTGCTGCCATGACCCCTTACTCTGCTGCGACCTCTTCCTGCACCAGAAACATTTAGGCCTCTGCCACTACCCTGTGCAGGGCCTGGCACTTCTCTGTCTGACATACTGTTAGATCAAATATTTTTTTATTTTGCCACTATTGCATTGCAAACAGTGCTGTACTATATATCACTGCACCGCTGAATGGCAATTAGGCCTTAATATTTTCTACTTTTACACAACACAAAAGGCTTCTCAACAGATAAGTGCAAAGCAGAACAACAAATATATTTTAATTTCACCACTAATACACGGCAAACAGGGCTTTAGATTATATCACTGCACGGCACAAGGGCAAATATATTTTTCTTTTGTCACTTATACACGCCAAAAAGGGCTTCACAACATATAACTGCACCACACAAGGGCAAATAAGTCGTAGTCTGGAAATATTTCCTTGTAATAAACCCTGTTATTGGCTGCATCAAACAGCACTTGCACCGCAATAACAAGAACGGTTTGCTGGAATAACAGAGCTGTGTAATGGAAATTTGGATCCCCAGTCAGTGCACCAAGGTGTAATAGTATTGTTCCTATTATCCAGTCTGTAACCTTCCTTACTTAACTCTGTTCTACACAAATGCTGTGGAACGATTCCTCCCTATCCTTTCCCTGCACTGATAAATAATTTTTTCACCACAATCAAGTCCTTGCTATCACTGTCCCTAGCGCGTGCAGACATCTCTCCCTGCAATAAGTACGCTGGTAAATGGCAGAATCTAAAATGGCTGCAGCTATTTGTAGGGCTGTGACATCATTTGGCTGGTTGGCTGCTGATTGGCTGCATGCATGGCATTATGGGTGATCCTGCCTTCCCAGAGTTCCTTTCTCCATGTCCTCACATATGCAGCAGCCATTTTAGGAAAAAATGGGATTCGTTACCGTGAAGAGGGAGAAAATTTGGCTTCGGTGCAAATCAAATTTTTCATGAAATTCGGATCGAATTCCACTTCGTCATTCGAATTCAATAGTCAACAATCACAAATAAATAGATTTATAGTTCATAATTTAATTTTACAACCACCATTTCTTCATATTTCCTATATAATTCTGTATTCACACAGGAATAAAAGAAAGTAAAATGCAAATTAAAATAGCTATTTGCATATTTATATTATTTTTAATTTAATGTATTTCAGTGAAATAATATATTCCTCTACGTTTATCATTTTTTTAAACTGCAACATAATGCATTTCATTTTCTTCCCAAACATAAACACTGATGTCTTATTTAATCCTGTTGATTTGTCTTTTTTATTATTTCCAGTCATCTCCTTTGTTGTATGTGACCATTGTAGAGAGTTAACCATATCACTCCTGCAACTTCTCAAAACAAAAAGTTAATGAACCATGGGCGGTCATACCGTCTGTGCAGCAGGGGCTGCCCTGGGCCCAGCAAGGGAGGGGGCCCATCCCAGTGCCAGCAGAGGCGTTTATTTTTTTATGTTATCATATTTTTCATTCCCTACCTCTGCCAACAGGGTAACCTGGGCACCTTGGTGTGGAGGTCAGGAGGGGGCGGGGTTTTAGGTGAGTGGGTGGGGCCTGATTAGTACTTACTGTGAATCTCCTGCCCGTTTGTGTCTACACTCCATAGCTGAAGGACCTTCGATGACATCATAGTCATGTGATCTTTTCAGCAGTGGAAATGGAGGTAGGATCTGTGATGAGGTCACCGTCATGTGACCAGTGCAGAAAGATACAGCGCTCAGCAGTGGAGACCTGTGATGCCATTGAATGAATGTAAGTGTCAGAGAAATACTGGGAGATGTGGTTCTCCCCATTATACCTCCTCCCCGCTTAGTGGGAGGGAAATATGTTATTTAACTGGGACTGTATGTCAAAGGGGCTGGAGGGAGGGGAGAGGTGTCAGTTACATAGGACTGTATGTTATAGAAGACTATAAGAAAGATATGTTTTTTGCATGGGACTGTATGTTATAGAAGATTGGAGGGAGATGACTGGTGTTATTTACATAGGACTGAATATTTTAGAAGACTGGAGGGTAAGGAGAAATGTTATTTATATGGGACTATGTGTTGGAGGGGGTTAAAGGAGGGGATTTAAGTTATTTCCATGGGACTGTATGTTATAGAGAACTGTAAGTAAGATAAGTTGTTTACATGGGACTTTAGGGAGAGGACTGGTGTTATTTACATGGGACTGCATGGTATAGAAGACTGTAAGGAAGATAGGTTATTTACATGGGACTGCATGGTATAGAAGACTGGAGAGAGAGGACGGGCATTATAATTTGTGGGGCACTACATAGATTATTATAACTCTGCGGGGTACGGCAGGAGGTATTATAATTACAGGGGGCACTGCAGGGAACATTTTAAATACTGTGGGCAGTGGAGGGCATTACTACTACTGAGGGCTCTATAGAAGTGCCTTATAGATTATAAGAGGTGCCCTATAGGGAGGCCTTATCAGTACTGAGGGCACTGTACAGAACCTTATTACCACTGGGGAAACTATTTGGGGGTGGCTTCCGCCTGGCAGTGAGCCTGGTGATGTCACTGGCACTAATGGACATGCTTTAGAACTGCCTTAGCCTGTAAAATGGCTAGGGCAGCGCTAAAGCCACCCATCAGTGCCGGTCTGTGTTGGGCCAATGTTCATATATGCCTGCATTATTGAGAAAAAAATGAATATTTGAATATATGCAATTGATCCTCTAGGAGCAAAGCGGTTGTTACCATTACACCTAGAGGCTCTGCTGTCTCTGCCTACTTTGCTGCTCCCTGTCTACTTTGACAAGGCCTGGCACTGAAAATGTAATTCCACCGGGCCATGTTAAAGTGCAGAGGGTGCGGCAGTTACATAGAGAGAGGAGCCTCTAGGTGTAATGGTAACGCCCCCAGTTTGTATATAATAAAACATCATTTTTCTCAGCAATGCAGGCACATAAAACATGGAACCAACACAGATGCCTTCAGCTGCCAAGCGCATATGTAACAGGACAGTCCTTTAATTGTCCAAGTGTATGAGGGAGTCCTGAGGAGTAGCTGAAGGCCTAGGGAGCATTTTACCATCAGCTATGAACTTAATTGGGGGGAGAAAGCTGGCACTAAAGTGCCCAGGGTAGCATCAAATCTAAATATGGACCTGGCTCCACAGCAGCAGCAGGATGTAGTGTCTGTGTATGAGGAGGAGCGGTGCGGTCGGGAATCTGCTGTGCTCCTCCTCCTACACAGACCAGTAGAGCAATGTGTGACACTACATCCTGCTACTGCAGTGGAGAGCCAGCAGCTGAACTGTGATCATGAGGAACTAGGCGAGTATATTTTTTTAACTTCCTGTGAAGGGGGCACATATCTGACCATTACTACTGTGAGGGGGCACATATTTGGACATAACTCCTATGTACTGGCACAAAGGGGGAATAATTACTATGTAGGGGCATTAAGGGTACTGGGTGTGTATAGTTATGCTTTGGGCAGAGTTACAGGCGTGACCTAGTATGAAAAGAATATATATACATATTGCAAACATATTCACACAATGTTTTTTATTTGGACATATATGTTTATATTTGTATGTGTTGTTTGGGGGGGGGGGGGCAGGTACAT
This sequence comes from Bufo bufo, assembly GCF_905171765.1. Taxonomy (NCBI): domain Eukaryota; kingdom Metazoa; phylum Chordata; class Amphibia; order Anura; family Bufonidae; genus Bufo; species Bufo bufo. Next base: position 326,027,162 of record NC_053389.1, read on the forward strand.
CCTCTGCAAAGGGGCCCTTTGCTGCCTGTGTCCGCCCCTAAAATGAACCCAATTAAGATAAGTAAGGCTTCGTTCACATCACCGTTCTGGCTTTCCGTTCTCTTGCTCCGTCTAGGAGCAGGAGAACGGAAAGGACGGAAAAGGCACATAACTGATGCCAAACTGAGTCAAACGGAGCCCTTAGGACCCCATAGATTATAATGGGGTCCGTTATGTTTCCGCTCAGAAGATGATTTTTAAGTGGAGACAAAAGTCCTGCATGCAGTGACAAAGCACAGTGGAATAAATAATAAATAATAAATAGAAATGTAATTTCATGTCAATAGGTCTCTTCAAAATGTGTCCCTAACCTGCATGCAAAATTCTACTGCTAATCCCCTGTGTACAATCCAGTTTCATGGTTTCTAAGCTTTCTTAACAAAAGCGCCCAGCCTCACCCTGTGGAGAACTCTTATTGCCTTGATTGCATTTTAACAGAAGGTCGAAAAGACCTTGATTTGAAAAACACCGAATTTTAATTGGCTAGACTGTATGGAGGCTTCATGAGAGAAGTGCCAGTCATTCTCAAGCATGATTATTTGATTATAGGTAGCATTCCATGTTTTTATTGCTTTTTAAAGTATTTCACATATCACAACACTAGAATTCCTGCTGGGCTTTTTACAGATTTATGCAGTAGCAGTTACAAACAGAAAACACTTTCTTTTATTTTGCTGACATCCCAAAGTGCTAGAGTATGAATGCTTATACGTGCAACCAGGCACCTGAAAATTGATTTTCACTCAGCAGAGTTCCTTTTTATCACCTGGAAAAGTATTACCGTATGTATATAAATTCAGGAACAAGAAGTAATTAAAATACATTTCATATTTTAAGCAAGAAAAAAAAGCATAATATTTGAGATGAGCAAATCAGTTTGTAATGAACTAGGTTTGAACCAAAGTTTGCGAAAAAAATTTCACCAGAATTACCCTAAGCTTTTCAGGTTTTCTTCGGACGAATACAATAAAACCGTGCATAGCACAATTTTACTGTACAGGTCAGCAGGTAAAAGCATGAGGGAGGAAGTAGAAGTTGATGGATCTTACAGTGTCTGAGGGACAATGTACAGTCACATTTAGGGTCCATTCACACATCCGTATGTGTTTTACGGATCCACAAAACACGGACACCGGCAATGTGAAGTTCCGCATTTTGCGGACCGCACATCACCGGCACTATAATAGAAAATGCCTAAACTTGTCTGCAATTGCGGACAAGAATAGGACATGTTATATTTTCTTCGGGAACGGAATTGTGGACCCAAAAGTGCGGATCCGGAAATGCGGATCCGGACAGCACATAGTTTGGCCCCATAGAAATGAATGGGTCCGCAATTCCATTCCGCAAAATGCGGAATAGAACTGCGGACGTGTGAATGGCCCCTTAAGCTTCAATTCTTTTGTGTGGAACAGTGAACAGAAAGGCTAGAAGGAAAAATAATTGTGTAGAATAGGGAAAGGCAGGGAGAGGTTTCAGCCAAATGAGAAGTGAGGAGCTGAATGTGCCTTCCTGTCACGGCTTGGTGGTAGTTTGCCGTGACACTTACTCCACGCATGATGGTTGCCGGTGGCAACATGTTGTTTGTTATGCATGTGTGTGCACTTCCCCTTTAAGGCTGTTTCCCTTCCCTTCTGGTGAGCACGGTGTTAAGGTGTGTGCTAGGTGGAGCTGGGTGTGACCTCTTGGCTCTTATAGTCTTGGTGTTGAGACCCTGAGGTCAGATTCACTTCAGCCTTTATTGGGGCTGGATGCAATGCTCCTTTCTGGGCATTTCCAGCTGCCCTGCCCTGTCCTTGAGGGCCACCTTGTGTCTACTCTTCTCCATTGTTGTTATGTGTGGTGCTGCACTTATGAGTTGATGTTTGTCTAGCTGTTTGTTCTATGTGAAGTTTGTCTATGGTGTGGATTATCCCGCATGGTTGCTAGACATGTCCTGTTTGTTGTACCTCCAGAAGGGGGTCCCTGGGGTTCCCCAGAGAGGGAACTACAAAACAGCAAGCTGTGGCTTCCGGTAACTAATCTTGTCATTCTGTTGTCTGTGGTCATCTGGCCACAGGACACTTACCTGCCGTTCTATTGTTGCTTTTTGTCTCCTCCTTGTTACTAGGCCTGTGGGAGACTCCAATTTATCAGTGTTGTGGATGAATTGTGGCCGTCTCTTATTCCTGACTTCCATATTGCAGGGACCGATAGGGTCAGTAGGGCCCAGGTTCCGGTGCATGAGCCCTCCTACCATCTGGGTTCGCGAGGACCTGCAGGTGAGCTGACCCTGTAAAAGATTGTAGGTGAGGGCCTGCTGGTGAGCTGACCCTCTAAAAAACTATATGCGACGGCCTGCAGGTGAGCTGACTTTGTAAAAGATTGTGAGGGCCTACAGGTGAGCTGACCCTGTAAAAGATTGTAGGCGAGGGCCTGCTGGTGAGCTGACCCTCTAAAAAATTATATGCGAGGGACTATAGGTGAGCTGACCCTGTAAAACAATATATGCAATGGCCTGCAGGTGAGCTGACCCTGTAAAAAATTATATGTGAGGGCCTGCAGGTAGAGTTGAGTGGACTCCTTGATGTTCGACGGGTTCGGCCTAACTTCACAAAAAAGTTTGAGTTCGGGAGCTAAAGTCAATGGGGACCCGAACTTTTGAGCACTAAAATGGCTGTAAAAATGTCATGGAAAGGGCTAGAGGGCTGCAAATGACGGCAAAATGTGGTTAAGAGCATGGCTAGTGCTTTTCAAACAAAAGTGGATAGTTAAATAACATAAAATACGTAAAAATAAAAAATAATAATCGTGATCTAGGAGGACAAGGTCCATATGAGTAGGAGGTTGAGGAGGCGGTGGATATGGCAGTGGAAGCAGCGGTGAAGGAGGAGGAGGTAGCCTACACTGCTTTTTGGTTTTAAATTTATTTATATTTTTTTAAATTGGGGTACACCCCAAAACATTGGGAAATATAACCTGTGATAACCCCCTCCAGTCGTGCTAAACACACGTTCAGACAATACACTGGCTGCAGTTCAGGCCAGCACCTCCAAGGCATAAAGGGCAAGATCAGGCCATGTGCCCAATTTGGAGACCCAGAAGTTGAAAGGGGCAGACCCAACATTCAGTACATGTAGGCATGTGCATACATACTGCTCCACCATGTTGCACGTCCCCGTGATGTCCACGATCCAATTGGATATCTTCTTTATCAACTTTCAATGTTTTTTTTTTTTATGCGCCTACCATGGTGATCACTGGTGGCGGGGATTTAGGGTACCAGGCCGGAGAGGGAGCCTGAGAAAGGGATACCACATCCAAGGGGGGGTCAATGGATGAAATTAAATGTAATCGAGCGGAAATGTGGGGCAAAGTATTGAAGCATAAGCTTCCAAGTTAAGGAAGGGGCGCGCGGAAATTACCCATTCCCTTCTTGGGGAGGTAGTGACGATAAATAACAATACAGGACTCTTAAGATGCACTGTTATTGGAATAATTAATAAAAAAAATTATAGGGAATGTCACTGTGGTATTTTGGATTTGGAAACATTAGCCAGGAGAGGCCCTGCTGGGGCTTTGTTGACTCTAGATAACTTCTGCCTGATCGCAGGTCCCTGTGACGTCCACCATCCATTTGGATATCTTCTCTATCAACTTTCGATGTTCTTTTCTGAGCCTACCATGTTGATCACGGTTATTGGCAAATCAGGGTTCCAAGCCGGAGAGGGAGCGTGAGAAAGAGAGACCACATCCAAGCGAGATAAATGGATGACATTTTTTTTTTATCGAGCGTAAATATGGGAAAAGTTATTGAAGCGCAAATGTGGGACAACTTGTTAAAGTTTAAGCATTGAATGAAAGGAGGTGGCGCGCATCAATTAAAGAAGAATTTCTGAAATTGTATTCAGTCACCTATGCAGAGCAGGGGTTTATTCTCGTCCAAAATTGTAAAATGTTAACCCGAGAATGTAAAGTGAAATTTATTAAGCTGTCAACTAGGTAGAGGAGGGGTATATTACACCCAAATATTGGTGAATTTTACCTGAAATAGTAACAGACAAGTTAGTGAAATGACATAAAATACGTACAAATAAAAAAAATATATATTATTTATGAGGTGGAGGTCCATATGGAGTAGAAGTTTGAGAAGGCGGTGGACGTAGCATTGTAGATGAAAGCAGCGTTGGAGGAGGACGAGGTAGCCAACACTGGTTTTTGGTTTAAATTATTATTATTTTTAATTAGGGTACACTCCAAAAGAGTGTGAAATATCCAAAATACAAGAATGAGCAATTGCGCTGCAGTATAACAATGGCTGGTTAAGGCCGGTATACATGTCTATTCTGCACAAGGTACAGACAAATCCTGTGGGATCCATGCCTGGTTCATTTTAATGAACGTGAGCTTGTCCACATTGGCTGTGGACAGGCAGCTGCGCTTGTCTGTGATAACGCCCCCTGCCGTGCTAAACACACGTTCAGATAAAACACTGGCTGCATTGCAGGCCAGCACCTCCAAGGTGTAAAGGGCAAGCTCAGGCAATGTGCCAAATTTGGAGATCCAGAAGTTAAAGGGGGCAGACCCGTCATTCAGTACGTGTAGGCGTGTGCACACATACTGCTCCACCATGTTGGTGAAATGCTGCCTCCTGCTAAGACGTCCAATATGAGCTGGTGGTGCTGGTTGTTGTGCCGTGCTGACAAAGATTTTCCACATTTCGGCCATGCTAACCCTGTCTTCTGAGGTGTTGGTGGTGCCACAGCTGCATTGGCAACCTCTTCCTCATCCTCTGCCTTCGCCTTGTGCTTCCGCTGTGCCTCCGCTGTCAGGTGGGAATGCCACCAGCAGCTTGTCTACCAGCGTGTGTTGTACTCGCGCATCTTACGATCACGCTCCAGTGAGGGAATTAAGGACTGTACGTTGTCCTTGTAATGGGGATCCAGCAGCGTGGCCACCCAGTAATCAGCACAAGTTAGAATGTGGGCAACTCGGCGGTTGTTGCAGAGACACTGCAGCATGTAATCGCTTATGTGTGCCAGGATGCCCAGAGGCAACAAAAAGGTGTCCTCTGTATCCCCCCAGCCACGCACCAGTGATGGCCATGAGCTGGTCTGGGTGCCACCCTGCTGTGATCATGGTTCCTCCTCCTACTCCATCTCCTCCTCATCCTCCACCTTGTCATCCTCCAGAACTGTGTCCTGGCTGGACAATAGTGTACCTGGCATTTGTGGGTGCAGGAACCCACCCTCAGAGCCACTTGTGAATGACTGGCCAGAAACCGTACGAAATTATCCCTCTTCATCCTCCTCCTGTGCCACATCCTCTTCCATCATCGCCAGCAGCGTTTTTTCAAGGAGGCATAGAAGTGGAATAGTATTGCTGAGAACCCGCGTTATTGGCACTGGCCATGGTGGTGGAGTACTCAAAACAGCGCTACAAGGAACACAGGTCTCGCATGGAGGCCCAGTCATTGGTGGTGAAGTGGTGCTGTTTCGCAGAGCGACTCAGCCGTGCGTGCTGCAGCTGAAACTCCACTATCGCCTGCTGCTGCTCGCACAGTCTGGCCAGCATGTGCAAGTTGGAGTTCCACCTTGTGGGCACGTCGCCTATGAGGCGGTGAGCGGGAAGGTCGAAGTTACGCTGCAGCGCTGACAGGCGAACAGCAGCAGGGTGAGAACGCCGAAAGCGCTCACAGACGGCCCGCACTTTATGCAGCAGCTCTGACATATCGGGGTAATTTTTAAGGAATCTCTGCACCACCAAATTCAGCACATGCGCCAGGCAAGGGATGTGCGTCAAACCGGCTAGTCCCAGAGCTCCTACGAGATTTTGCCCATTATTGCACACCACCAGGCCGGGCTTGAGGCTCAATGGCACCAACCACTCCTCATCGGTCTGTTGTTCAAGGCCCGTCCACAGCTCCTGCGCAGTGTGGGGTTTGTCCCCCAAACAGATACGTTTTAAAACTGCCTGGCTGTGCTGAAGTTGCTGGTGAAGGTGTTACGCTGACCGGATGAGGAGCCGGTAGTAGATGAGGAAGCGGAGTAGGAGGAGGAAGCAACAGGAGGCAACTGAAGCGCCCTTCAATCCTCGGTGGTGGAAGGACATGCGCCAAACTGCTATCCGCCTCAGGCCCAGACACCACTGCATTTACCCAGTGTGCTGTTATGGAGATATAACGTCACTGACCGTGCTTACTGGTCCACGTATCCGTAGTGAGGTGCACCTTGCCACAGATGGCGTTGCGCAGTGCACACCTGATTTTGTCCCCCACTTGGTTGTGCAGGGAAGATATGGCTTGCCTGGAAAAGTAGTGGCGGCTGTGCACGAGGTACTGTGGGACAGCCACCGCCATGAGGCCTTTAAAACTATCCGTCTCCACCAGACGGAATGACAGCATTTCAAAGGCCAGTAATTTAGAAATGATGGCATTCAGGGCTAGGGATCGGGGGTGGGTAGGGGGGCACTTCGTCTTCCTCTCTAGTGTTTGGGAGATGGAGAGCTGAACGCTTCCGTGGGACATTGTGGAGATGCTTGGTGACCCAGGTGGTGGTGTTGCTGGAAGATCCTCTGTTTGCGGGGTGGCAGGTGGCACTGTCACTCCAGAGGAGTATGAAGAGGCTGCGACTGCAGCAGAAGAGGAAGCAGGAGGAGCCAGAAACCTTTCTTGGTTTTTGAGGTGTCTGCTCCACTGCAGCTCATGCTTTGCACTTAAATGCCTGGTCATGCAGGTTGTGCTCAGGTTGAGAACGTTTATGCCTCGCTTCAGGCTCTGATTGCACAGCATGCAAACCACTAATGTCTTGTCGTCAGCACATTGTCTGAAGAACTGCCACGCCAGGGAACTCCTTGGAGCTGGCTTTGGTATGCTCGGTCCCTTGCTGCGGTGGGCAGCAGGTGTACTTTCTAGGGGACGGACGCTCCGCTTTTGCACCCTGCTCCCTCTTCTGCTGTGCTGGTGGCTCTGTGCGGCCACCGCCTCTTCCTCCGAACTACATAGGTCACTCGCATGACCTTGATTCCATGTGGGATCGAGGACCTCATCGTCCTCCACATCATCTTCCACCCAGTCTTCACCCCTGCCCTCCTTGTCAGTCTGCACACTTTTGAAAGCCCCAGCAGTTGGCACCTGTGTTTCGTCATCATCCGAGACGTGCTGCGATGGTCCTCCCATGTACTCCTCTTGAAACATAAGTGGTTGGGCATCGGTGCACTTAATCTCTTCCACTTCTGGGGCAGCGATAGGTGGATGGCCCTGGGAAACCTTGCTACCAGAGTCATCAAAAAGCAGAAGAGACTGTTGCATGACTTGGGGCTCAGACTGCTTGGCTGATTTGCAACGGGGTGAGGTGAAAGACAATTGGACATCGGCTGCAGGTGCCAACTCTGTCTCCCACCCAGTCTCCTGTTGAAAGATCAATGTGAAGGAACTGGAGGCACTGTCAGCAGCCCAGTCAACTATCGCCTGTACTTCTTTTGGCCTCACCATTCGTAGAGCCGCATTAGGCCTGACCAAATACCGTTGCAGGTTCTGTCGCCTACTCGCACCTGAGGAAGGGGTTTCACTTGTGCATGTAGCTGGCACAGATCGACCACATCCTGTCCCTGCAACAGGAGCTCCACTAGCAGCACCACGACCTGGGCCACGTCCCTTATTTGACGCTCTCCTCAGATTTCTCAAATTTATGATCTTGCCCTAAATGGGTGTTTTTATTAACAGCAGAATAGAACGACAGTATGTAAAGGTTATATCTCACATTTACAGATACAGACTAGGCCGCAATTAAAGTTTTGTGCACAAAATGGCTGTTTTTCAAATAACTGAATATACCACAGTATCTAAAGTGTGTATCTCACAATGACATATGCAGCAAAGGCTGCAAAATTAACTTTTTTGCGCAAAACGGGTGTTTGTTTAATAACTGAATTTGACAGCATTTTTGTCCACAGGACTGCCGCATACTGGATGTTTTTCCCTTTTCACACCATTCTTTGTAAACCCTAGAAATGGTTGTGCGTGAAAATCCCAGTAACTGAGCAGATTGTGAAATACTCAGACCGGCCCGTCTGGCACCAACAACCATGCCACGCTCAAAATTGCTTAAATCACCTTTCTTTCCCATTCTGACATTCAGTTTGGAGTTCAGGAGATTGTCTTGACCAGGACCACACCCCTAAATGCATTGAAGCAACTGCTATGTGATTGGTTGACTAGATAATTGCATTAATAAAAAATAGAACAGGTGTTCCTAATAATTCTTTAGGTGTGTGTGTATATACAGTACAGACCAAAAGTTTGGACACACCTTCTCATTCAAAGAGTTTTCTTTATTTTCATGACTATGAAAATTGTAGATTCACACTGAAGGCATCAACACTATGAATTAACACATGTGGAATTATATACATAACAAACAAGTGTGAAACAACTGAAAATATGTCATATTCTAGGTTCTTCAAAGTAGCCACCTTTTGCTTTGATTACTGCTTCATTACTACACTCATCATTCTCTTGATGAGCTTCAAGAGGTAGTCCCCTGAAATGGTTTTCACTTCACAGGTGTGCCCTGTCAGGTTTAATAAGTGGGATTTCTTGCCTTATAAATGGGGTTGGGACCATCAGTTGCGTTGAGGAGAAGTCAGGTGGATACACAGCTGATAGTCATACTGAATAGACTGTTAGAATTGGTATTATGGTAAGAAAAAAGCAGCTAAGTAAAGAAAAACGAGTGGCCATCATTACTTTAAGAAATGAAGGTCAGTCAGCCGAAAAATTGGGAAAACTTTGAAAGTAAGGGCTATTTGACCATGAAGGAGAGTGATGGGGTGCTGCGCCAGATGACCTGGCCTCCACAGTCACCGGACCTGAACCCAATCGAGATGGTTTGGGGTGAGCTGGACCGCAGAGTGAAGGCAAAAGGGCCAACAAGTGCTAAGCATCTCTGGGAACTCCTTCAAGACTGTTGGAAGACCATTTCAGGGGACTACCTCTTGAAGCTCATCAAGAGAATGCCAATAGTGTGCAAAGCAGTAATCAAAGCAAAAGGTGGCTACTTTGAAGAACCTAGAATATGACATATTTTCAGTTGTTTCACACTTGTTTGTTATGTATATAATTCCACATGTGTTAATTCATAGTTTTGATGCCTTCATAGTCATGAAAATAAAGAAAACTCTTTGAATGAGAAGGTGTGTCCAAACTTTTGGTCTGTACTGTATATATATATATATATACACACTCACCTAAAGAATTATTAGGAACACCATACTAATACGGTGTTGGACCCCTTTTGTCTTCAGAACTGCCTTAATTATACGTGGCATTGATTCAACAAGGTGCTGATAGCATTCTTTAGAAATGTTGGCCCATATTGATAGGATAGCATCTTGCAGTTGATGGAGATTTGAGGGATGCACATCCAGGGCACGAAGCTCCCATTCCACCACATCCCAAAGATACTCTATTGGGTTGAGATCTGGTGACTGTGGGGGCCATTTTAGTACAGTGAACTCATTGTCATGTTCAAGAAACCAATTTGAAATGATTCGAGCTTTGTGACATGGTGCATTATCCTGCTGGAATAGTCATCAGAGGATGGATACATGTTCTCATTCTGTTTACGCCAAATTCGGACTCTACCATTTGAATGTCTCAACAGAAATCGAGACTCATCAGACCAGGCAACATTTTTCCAGTCATCAACAGTCCAATTTTGGTGAGCTCGTGCAAATTGTAGCCTCTTTTTCCTATTTGTAGTGGAGATGAGTGGTAGCCGGTGGGGTCTTCTGCTGTAGTAGCCCATTCGCCTCAAGGTTGTGCGTGTTGTGGCGTCACAAATGCTTTGCTGCATACCTCGGTTGTAACGAGTGGTTATTTCAGTCAACGTTGCTCTTCTATCAGCTTGAATCAGTCGGCCCATTCTCCTCTGACCTCTAGCATCCCACAAGGCATTTTTGCCCACAGGACTGCCGCATACTGGATGTTTTTCCCTTTTCACACCATTCTTTGTAAACCCTAGAAATGGTTGTGCGTGAAAATTCCAGTAACTGAGCAGATTGTGAAATACTCAGACCGGCCCGTCTGGCACCAACAACCATACTGCGCTCAAAATTGCTTAAATAACCTTTCTTTCCCATTCTGACATTCAGTTTGGAGTTCAGGAGATTGTCTTGACCAGGACCACCCCCCTAAATGCATTGAAGCAACTGCCATGTGATTGGTTGACTAGATAATTGCATTAATGAGAAATAGAACAGGTGTTCCTAATAATTCTTTAGGTGAGTGTGTATATATATATATATATATATATATATATATATATGCTATTACAGATAGTCAGTCAGTGTCAGTTAGATCGTGATATAGTGTAGCTGATAGGTTCTGCTGTCCATACATACCTGCTACAGATATAGTGCGGTTATGTCACAAGTTCACAACAATACTTAGTGCACCAATCACTAATAAGTAGTCAGATCTTTTAAAATGTGAAGTTGCATTTATTGTGCCAAAATATTTGCATCATTGGTGCCGTTTTCGCAATCGCGAATATATTGGAGTTCTCTATTTGCATATAAAGCTATTGTAATGTTCTGCCGTGCCAACCATTTTCTCGAGTTTCAGGAAACTTCTAGCAACTTGAAAAATGTAGCTATAGTGACCCACGTCTGTATTTCGGTCGCATTACATGAATATTACACTGCCAATTTTTCGCGATAAAGAAAATAATCTCGAATTAGTGAATATATGACGAATATTCTACCAAATATTCGTGACTTATCGCAAATTTGAGATGGCCAAATCAAGGAACGGCGGTGAAATGAGCTCCTCGGAATATCAGAGTGTGGGATCACTTGTTCGCCCAGACTCTCCATGGTGGGAGGAAGGAGAATCAGTGTGAAATAATAGTCTGAAATCTGTGTTAAAGCATCTCTAGATTGATCAAGTTTTTTTTTGTTTTGCTAAATATAGCAATACAAGTGTACCACATGTGTGTTACAGTACATGAGGTAGCGTTTTAAGTCTGAGTGTGAAATACTAGTCCAAAATCTGTGTCAGGGCAACTCTAGACAGTTTAATTTTTATTTATTTTTGTGTGTGTGTGTGTGTGTGTAAAATAACAATAAAAGTGTGCAACATGTGTTTTACATCCTGGAGGGTAGAGTGAATGTACTTGAAATACTAGTCTAAAATGTGTGTCAAGGCATCTCCAGACATAGTTACATAGTTAATACACTTGAAAAAGACATAAATCCCTCAGGTTTAAGCAAATAGGTGGGGATGCAAATTTTAAAAAAGGGTGAGTGAGATCCAGATTTCTACACATTTTCATAAGCATTAATGTAATTAGTTTTAAGAATTCAACAAAGCTCTTTTTAAAACTTTTCCTGTCGTGACCACTTCCTGAGGGAGAATATTCCAATGACTCACTGGGGGTCATTTATCAAAACAGAAATACACCTAAATTAGGCGTTTTACTGGTGCAGATTGCAGCACAAAGGTCCTTTGACTACCCCCCCCTCCTCACGTCAGGTCTAAAAAAGTGGGTGTGGCGTTGTCAGGGAAGGGGACGGGCTGTCTCATTTACCATTGTCTACACCTGTTTAAGTCTCATTCACACATCAGTGTTTTGGTCAGTGGCTTCCATCAGTGATTGTGAGCCAAAACCAGGATTGGAGCCGATATAGACATAAAGTATAAGAGAAAGATCTGTACCTGTTCTGTGTTTAGGGCCGTACCTATTTTTAGCTCACAATCACTGGTGGAAATCATTGACCAAAACACTGACATGTAAATGAGGCATTAGGCGTAGACAATTGTCTAAATGTAAGATAGCAAGTGAGCTGTCTTACATTTAGAAATAGCGGAGATTCCGCTGAAGTTATGTAGAGGCCAGCACCTCTTCACAACCCCCGGCGGATCCACCTCCCAGGTACAGGGATTATTAAGACCAGTGTCTAAAACGCCAGTCTTAATAAATGTGCCCCACAGTTCTTACAGTAAATAAGCCTTGACACCTCTGGAGACAGGAGAGTAAAAAGTTCAAACAGAGGCAGTGCCCCCTTTTCTTTTGAGGGGATTTTACATGGATCAGCTTTTCAGCGTATTTTTTGTACAGCCCAATTATATATTTGTATAGTTGAATCATGTCCCCTCTTTTGCATGGGATCTTCAATCAAGATGGCTGTGGCGACCTCTTCAAGCTCAAATAAATGATGTATGTTTTTTTTTTTGTTTTTTTTTTCTCATGCCATTTCAGGGAAAATTGATTTGTTACCACGAAGCACAAGGAAATTCTGCAGCAAATCAAATTTTCCCTGAAATTCGGATTCAAGTCCACTTCAGATACTTCGATTCGCTCAACCCTACTTACCACTTATGATATTATTACCAGTCAGATACTCCTGTATATAATTCCATAAGAGTCCTTCAAACACTTTTCCCACAACAGAAGTTAAGCTTACTGGACTATAATTACCTGTGGAGGAAATTGATCCCTTTTTGAATATAGGCATCACTTTTGCCTTGCCCCAGTCACTTGGAATTGTACCAGTCCCTAGAGAATCTCTAAAAATTATAAACAGGGGCACAACAATAATTGAACTCAGTTCTTTAGGAACTCTTGCAACAGAAGAAAGTGATCCAGCTTCCAAAATGGCAGTAATAAACATGATATTCAACATATACTTCTACGCGTTTCGGATCGTCAGGTTCTGATCCTTATTCATAACAATAGTAAATACTGAGTGCCGGTCTTATATAGAAAAAAGAGGCCGGACATCTCAGGTGGAGGTCATTGGCAATAACCACTCCTTCTTACATGCAAATTAAAATATCCTGGAAAACCAGCAAAAGACAAAAAAACAACATGTGCTGGGATCAGTAGTGTAATATCAAATCCTGCTTGCGATTGAGTCCCTTTGGTATTTGTGTATCCATAAAGAAAATCCAATAGGATTCTCTATTTAGGAGGGCACGCCTGTGGTCGCCACCTCACTTGGGACAGTTAACTCTCTCCAGAGCTTGTACTTTTAAACCAGTAACATCACCCGCATGACATGCCGCGTAGTGTGCACTGACCGCAGACACATTTCTAGATAATACAAAGGGTATATCAGAGATGTGTCTGAGTATCCTCACCTTGAGATTGTTAGTAGTACAGCGAATATATTGTAGTTGACATAATGTGCAAGTAATGCAATAAACCACAAATGTGGTATTGCAATTAACATACTGGTTCAAAGTGTGTATTTTATTGTTAGCTGTATTGTTAACTTTGAAACAGTATGTTAATTGCAATACCACATTGCCATTACTTTCGTCCACGCCTGGTTCCTGGCGTTTTTTCCCGTGCTTCCACTGGTGGTCACTCAGGTGAGCTCCGCCATACTCCATTGCATTCCTTTAGGAACTCTTGGGTGTAATCCATCTGGACCTGGAGCTTTGCTCATATTTATCTTATTTAACTTAGATTAGACTATATCTAAATTTAGCCAACTGAGTATATTACTGAATGTACTAACAGCCCTGGTACCACCGATATCAGCTCCTTTCTCTTCTTTTGTATTTACAGAGTTAAATAAAAAAACATTTAGTAACTCTGCCTTTTCCTTATCTTCAGTGACCACCCCTCCTTTACCATGATTTAGGTGACGTAGCTGCTCTGACCTTGGCTTTTTAGCATTTATATATAAAAAAAAATTATATATTTGTTTTGCTCTCTTTAACCACCTGCCTTTTGAGTTTGTATTTTTTGAAGACTTTTTTTCTCTTTTTTAAAATATTTTATTAAGCCTGTGGCGAAACCAACCTCGCCACTGCATTTTGGAGAGGCCTGTTTATCAGCCTCTTGCCTCAGGATTATGGCCCATACTAACTTTTAAACCCCTGAACCTATTCAAGTGAATTTTGGATAGGTTTGTCCCCAAGTTATACTGTTTAAATTGATGTAAGTTATATGTATGGCCAATGTAAACTCAGAAAGTTGTAACAATTTATAATAAGTGTAACTTGTCAGCTTGGGAGGAAAATGCTGGGTGTGTTTCTATTGTGCCATTGTCCCATTGTGTGTTTAAAGGGTGATGTCTGTCCTGTTGTCTGCACATGTGTATTGGTGATTTCTCTTTGTCTTGAGAGATAATTGGATTACACCTCGGGTGTCTCCAGGGCAGAGAGGAGGAAACCATGATGCATTGAGGGGATGTATTGTCTCTGTGTATCCTACAGTGCTGCATATCTGTCCTATGTCACAAGTCTTCATTCTGGTCCCCTAGGGGCGTGTACACCAGATGGGCTCGGTTGTTTTATACCTCCCTGTGGGCGGACCTATAATTTCAACAACTGTAATAAAAAACAGGCTGGGTGTGCCAGCACCTCAGACCAGTGCTTGACCCTCAACACGGACCTTGTCTCGTTATTGGGGGGATCCGCTGTATGCTGTTAGAGACTGATTGCCAGGAGTGTAAGCTGATTCCTGTTCGTCTGCTAGCAGCTATTCGTGAGGTTCCAGTTTGGAGTGCTATTTTGTAACCAGTTCGGGAGTTTGGTGTATCCTGCAGTAGCTGTGCCTGTCTCTCAGAAAGGGGCACATCGCCTAAACGGATTTTAACCCCTTGTCTGCTGAAACGGTCTGTTACAGAGCCCTATTTTTTAAATTCCCTTTTTTATTTTATTTCCCCTTTTACAGTAGCCGTAAGCCAAATATGGTTTAATTTTAGTCATAAACCAGCATATACGTGATCAGTACCCCAATTATCACAAAATTATCTGTGTATGATAACTAGAGATGAGCGAATCGAAGTTGATGAAGTGGAATTTGATTTGAATTTCAATAAAAATGTGATTTACACCGAACTCAAAATTCCTCATGCTTGCAGAGATGAGTGACTTTTAAAAAAATTTGATTCGGCGGTTGGCCGAATTTTTTGGAACAATTTGGTTCGATCCGAATTCATTTGGGGTAAATTGCGTTAAACGGCTATTTCCTGGCTGCAGAGAGCCTTTATAGTGGTGTAGAACACTGTGCCTTGCAGTAACACATATGGGGAGTCTGCTTTGGTAGTGAAATAATACTGTGAGTCCGTATTACAAGCAGATGGCAGGCGTCGCTCTTGGAATCACTGCCCAATTCACTTATTAGGGCAGTCACGGGGGCCAAAACTCAAGTATGAACTCTATGTTAGCGCCAAGAAGAAGCGCACTTCTTTAACACTGTCGTCAGCTGATTCCACATAGATGTCTACAGAACCTGTTCTATTAAATGCTTATACAAGTAGATCCCCCCCGACTGAGTGTAGAGGTTGTCGGCAGTAAGTTTGTGTTGATGTCACTGATTATTTTGCCCTTCCTCTAATCCATCAGAACAATAACCCACAAAAAATTAGATCCTGTCTTTGGAGCATCTGCCTTCACTCGGCCAGCATTTGGTCAATAATCCATCAGTATTTTTATGCCCAAAAAAACAGGAGTGGATCCAAAACAGAGATGACAAGTGACCGGAATATTTGCAAGTCTTCTGTGATTTGTACACACCCCTGCTTTTGACTACTAAATCATAAGCCAATTCTCATTAAACCATACAGGCCTTACAGCTGCTACACAGACAGGATTGGTTGTGCTTCTCATTTTTCCTTCCTTCTGACAGATCTCAAGAAAGGTCAAATAAATGATGATTTCAGCCAAGCCAAAAGACAAAATAGTGGACCAGTAATGAAGTGGGGAGGTTGGGAACAGCATGAGAAGTCCACAGAGTGGACCTATGACATAGTGGTGAGGTAGAAGCAGCATGAGGAGACTACAGAGTGGCCCAATGACAGGGTCTGGAGGTGGCAGCAGCATAAGGAGGCCAGAGTAGCACAATGACAAGATATTGTGGAGGTGGCAGCAGCATTAGGAAGCCACAGACTAGCACGACGACGAGAGATTGTGGAGGTGGCAGCAGCATGAGGAGGCCAATTCAGCTCTGCACAATTTAATAATACACGTTCTCCTGCACAAAAGGCTTGGCAAATTGATTGTCCGGGAATTTCCATCAAACATTGGGATAATAGATTGGCGAATTTAAGTTTAGTTTCTTATAATTTCAATCAAATTTTGGTTTCATTTAATATTAAATATTTATTAGTGTTGATCGGGCACCAAGTGTTCGATTGCTCAAGTCGAACACCTCGGGTGCTCTACCGAGCACCCGAGCACAATGGAAGTCAATCGGAGAACCCGAGCATTAAACCAGGCACCCCCTGCTCTGAAGAGGGGAGGGTGTCTGGTTCATAGGAAAAGGTCAGAAATTTATGGAAACACCACTGAAATGGTTCGGGAACAGCATGGGCAGGATGTCTGGATGCATCTTGGACTCCTAGGTCGCTGCTGGGAACGATGTTATCCGAGTATTACGCGACTTTTCAGACTGACAATAAAACGCACAAAACCAAAGATAAAATTGATTTTAGAGGAAAAATTGTTAAACATTATTTCCTGTATATCTACTTGTATATAAAGTGCAGTGCTGCCAAAAATTACAAGAAAGAGGCACTCCAATACAACCTGTATATCACATAATGTAGTGCCTCATTCACATTGTGGTACAATTGTTCAGGTAGTGGGACTCCTACACTTATAAAGCCTATGTACTAAGTGAAAGGGCTTCCAAAAATTACAAGGAACCTGCACTCCAATACACGCTTTATTACACATAAGTGAGGGCATCATACACCCTTGAAAATTTATGATTGATGGCCTGCTGCTGAGCTGACCATTTAAAACATTAGGGGTTGAGGGTCTGCTGCAGAGCTGACTCTCCAAAACAATAGGGGCGAGTGCCTGCTGCTGATCTTGGCATCAAAAAAATTATGGGCGAGAGCCTCCTGCTGAGCCGACCATTGAAAAAATTATGGGCAAATGCCTGCTGCTTAGCTAACCATTGAAAAAAATTATGGGCGAGTGCCTGCTGGTGAGCTGACCCTGTAAAACATTGTAGGTGAGGGCCTGCTAGGTGAGCTGACCCTCTAAAAAACTATATGTGAGGGCCTGCAGGTGAGCTCACCCTCTAAAAGATTGTAGGTGAGGGCCTGCTGGTGAGCTGACCCTCTAAAACATTATATGCAAGGGCCTGCAGGTGAGCTGACCCTCTAAAACATTATATGCAAGGTCCTGCAGGTGAGCTGACCCTCTACAACATTAGGAGTGAGGGCAGACTAATAAGCATGATGGAAGAAGAGGAGGACGAGAAAAGGAAGATTGAACCATATACCCTTTTTTGTAGTGGAAGGGGTGCATGGGAATACAGTGTATTCAGTACATTATTAAAAAAACTATTTAAATTGCCTTTATGTTCTGTAGTGTTGAGCACAAATATTCTAAAAGCAAATTTTTATCGCGAATATCGGCACTTCGAGAATTTGCAAATATTTAGAATATAGTGCTATATATTTGTAATGACGAATATTTATATATATATATATATATATTTTTTTTTTTTACACAGTACACATCAGATGATCATCCCTCCCTTCTTCTAGGTTGTGGGCCAATGAGAAGGCATTGTCAGAGCTTAGCAACATCCCTAGCAACCAATAGAAAAGTTGCTTACCCCTTACTATGTAAGAACCTCCGCAGCAGCTATTTTCTAAAGTTTATTGCAGTTATGAAAGAGACAGCAGTGTCATTGCTGTGCTCTGTGCTTTGTTGTATAACATTAGACAGTTAACTTATATATATAATTCAGATAGTTAAGGTGAGATAGTCAGTGTAGGTTAGATTGATCTATAGCATGGGTGACCAACCCGCGGCTTTCGAGCCGCCTGCGGCTCTTTGCCGCTTCAAGTGGGGTTCTGGCGGTGGAAATGGGAATCAGCTGCGCAGCCTAATAGAGAACATGGCACACGCCGCTCTCAGCGCGTACCATGTTCTCTTCACTAGCACAGTGGAGAAGGAGGGAGTCCCTCACTCCCTTTCCACTGTTAAGCGGGTGCTGCTGCGACCAATGGTGAGATAGCAGGGAGGAAAAAGGGTGCGGCTGTGGCCACTGCACCAACAATGAATGTAATTAACACATTAATTTAAGTATAGGAAGCAGCGGGTGCCAGCAGTGATATTACATACTCGGCACCCGGCTTCAATAACAGGGAATGTGATCTGCCGAACCGCGGAAATTAACTCCTCAGGCGCTGCACCTGAGGGGTTAATTGCCGTGGTTCGGCGGATGGATTGTTTGAGGATTTCCATCATGTAATTTGCAGAACATGCCCACAATTTAGACCGTCTTTTAAATTGGTTAATTGTAAAGCATACAAATAATAGGACAAAATAACAGAAAAGGTCAATGTGCATAACTATTCACCCCCCTAAAGTCAATACTTAGTAGAGCCACCTTTTGCGGCAATCACAACTCCAAGTCGCTTTGGTTAAGTCTCTCTGAGCAGTTGCCACATCTTACCACAGGCGTCTTTGCCCATTCCTCCTTGCAAAACTGCTCCAGATCCTTGCAATTTGATGGTTTGCGCTTGTGAACAGCAATCTTTAAGTCTGACCACAGATTTTCTGTTGGATTGAGATCTGGGCTGTGACTCGGCCATTCCAACACATTTATATGTTTACCCTTAAACCACTCAAGTGTTGCTTTAGCCGTGTGTTTGGTGTCCTGCTGGAAGGTGAACCTCCGTCTTACCCTCAAATCACGCACAGAGTGGTACAGGTTTTGCTCAAGAATATCCCTGTCCATCTTTTCCTCAGCTCTGACCAGTTTCCCAATCCCGGCTGCTGAAAAACATCCCCACAGCATGATGCTGCCACCACCATGTTTCATTGTGGGGATGGTGTTCTTTGGGTGATGTGATGTGTTGTTTGCTTTGTGCCACACAAGCGACGGACTGAACCATCACTGCGTCTACAGTAGCCTCCTTCCTAAGGGCTATGGACCCAGGACTATGGAGACACACACTCTGACCTATTTGAGTTAGAGGGAACTATAAACCATGATATTTTGGTTGAGTTTATAGGCCACATCTTTCCTATTCCCCATTAAAGTTGCATGGTGTGAATCCATAAACGCAATAAGGATTAACTCTGCTCTGAGACTCCCAATGAATGTGTTTGTTTATTTGTCCCTTTGTTCTATTGTGTTAGTGATGGGATTAAGAAGTAGCCGACCCTAGTGTACAGAAGTAGATCATCCTATGATAAACTGAGGAGATAATCCCATCCCATGGGTCTCCTCTCGCCCTATTGTTCCATCAAGACACTGTGGAGGGGATGTCTTTTTTCATACTGTTAATTTTTGATTGAGTTATGCATCATAAACCTGGCAGCCACTGCAATTATATATAGATCCCTCCATATTGGAATTTCTTTATATCAAATGTTCTTAAGATTTTGGAGTTGTTTATCTAAAATCTGAACATTTTGTGATCACAGAAGTTCCTATTCCCTCCATTCGGAGAAAGCGATCGGCGAAGCCCGTGGAGGTAATGGCGGAAGAGGAGGAGGCGGAGGAGGCCGGACCCTCCCAGCCTATTGATGTAAGTTCGGCCTGCTTCTCCTCCCTATCTGCTGGTCCATCTCTCCCTCTGAACTCCCCTCCTCTTCCTCTCTTGTGGGCACCCACGTTACGTCCATAGACACGTCATCATCGACGTCACCTTCCCCACCACTAACATTAGAGATCTCGGAGTAGGCAGCAACAGCGGCCATTGCTACCTCCTCTTCATGATCCGATGCCAAGAATGGTTGTGCATCAGAAAGGTCTTGTGATGGATCGGAAAATAATTCCTGTGACTCAAGTGGAGGGTATATGGTGGTGGTGGTATTGTTGGTGGTGGTGTCTTTGGGGGTGCACACAGCAGAGAGTGAAGAGGGTGCAGATAGAGAGGATGAGGAGGGTACAGAAGCGGAAGGCTGAGTGAGCCACTCAACCAAGTCTGGTGCGTCCTTTGACGTAATTGAACGCACCTTCTGCAACTTCCCACTTTGGCTCCAGCCTGGTGCTCCTGCCCTACCCCTAACACCCCTGCGGAAGGGCCTGCCTCTTCCTCTGCCTGTCATTTTTTAAATGACCCGGTGACAAAAGTCTCTAGAGAAGCGCAGTGTATGTGGAAGAACGTATATAATACCCTGCTTCAATATGTTGTTTTGGTGGCAACTAGTCTATAATCACACCAGTTTAAAAAAATAAATAAAAATGTTTCAATTTTATCACTGTGTGTAGCAGAGGTAACGCAGTGAAAGCGGCTACATTTCTTCAATAGTGTATTCTTAGATAACACCCTGCTTCAATATGTCGTTTTGGTGGCAACTGATCTATAAGCACACCAATTTAAAAAATAAAAATTGTTTAAATTTTATCACCGTGTGTAGC
This sequence comes from Bufo bufo, assembly GCF_905171765.1. Taxonomy (NCBI): domain Eukaryota; kingdom Metazoa; phylum Chordata; class Amphibia; order Anura; family Bufonidae; genus Bufo; species Bufo bufo. Next base: position 326,047,531 of record NC_053389.1, read on the forward strand.
ATAGGTAACACAGTGAAAGCGGACACATTTCTGCAGCACCCAAATACACTATTTGAGTAGTATATTATTAGATAACACACCGTTTCTATATGTTGTTTTGGGGGTGTGACAGGACCAGGGGGAAAGTGGTAGAAGGAGTCTACATTTCAGCTAGGTTCCTGTCCTATACGTTCTAAAAAGCAGCCAGGGAATTGACAGCAAGGAAAACTAGGTTTTCTCTTTGCAAGGCTTTTGTTAAAAACCTGGTTAGAAGGGCCTGGCTGCTTGGAGCAGGGAGAGTTGGGTGGGTCCCTTCTCCAATTAGCCACTCCAGGTATTCAGGGTAACTGTGGCTAATCACCTTGGAACCTGAGTGTGCTATAAAAGGGCAAACAGCTCACTAGCTGATCTCTCTGCTCCTGGGAAGAACCCTTATGTGTGAGTAAAAACAACAGTGTGTTTTGTTGATGGAGCTGGGCACAAGGCTCAGTTTCATGTAGTTAGGGACTACTGCCTGTCTAGAAGTAGTGGCCAGACGGCCAGGTATTTCATTTGTTTTGAACTGTTTTGTTTAATTCTTTTTCTGCAAAAGTCAATAAAACTGGCTGAGGCCAGTTGCACCATACTTGCTTGGACTGGACTGTGTTTTATGTGCCTATAGCGCCGTCTATCCCAGGAGACGGCGGTCCCGTGAGCTAATCCCGCTACAGGGGCCACTGGTCTTTCACACCAGTTATAAAAATGTTTTCCTTTAAATTTGCTCACTGTGTGTAGCAGAGGTAACGCAGTGAAAATGGATACATTTCTGCAATACCCAAATACATTATTTGAGTAGTATATTCTTAGATAACACCCCGCTTCAATATGTTGTTTGGGGGGCCACTGGCCTATCACACCAGTTATAATACTTTTTTCTAATTGTGTTTGTCACTCTTTGTAGTTGTAGTATCGATGCAGAACCAATCACCAGTCACAATGCTGCACTATACAAATCCACTATAATATGCTTTCTATATTAGGCGAACCGCGAATGAGTAAAGTTCGCCGCGAAACGACCGCCGAGCGAACCGCAAGGCCATCTCTACTCTTTGTGTCTGTAAGGTTGGCCACCCCTGATCTATAGTGTAGCTGATAGGTTCTGCTGTCCATACATACAGTTGCAAGAAAAAGTATGTGAACCCTTTGGAATGATATGGATTTCTGCATAAATTGGTCATAAAATGTGATCTGATCTTCATCTAAGTCACAACAATAGACAATCACAGTCTGCTTAAACTAATAACACACAAAGAATTAAATGTTACCATGTATTTATTGCATACCATATAAACATTCACAGTGCAGGTGGAAAAAGTATGTGAACCCCTAGACTAATGACATCTCCAAGAGCTACTTGGAGTGAGGTGTCAGCCAACTGGAGTCCAATCAATGAGATGAGATTGGAGGTGTTGGTTACAGCTGCCCTGCCCTATAAAAAACACACACCAGTTCTGGGTTTGCATTTCACAAGAAGCATTTCCTGATGTGAATGATGCCTCGCACAAAAGAGCTTTTAGAAGACCTAAGATTAAGAATTGTTGACTTGGCTGGAAAGGGTTATAAAAGTATCTCCAAAAGTATCTCCAAAAGTCCACGGTAAGACAAATTGTCTATAATTGGAGAAAGTTCAGCACTGCTGCTACTCTCCCTAGGAGTGGCCGTCCTGTAAAGATGACTGCAAGAACACAGCTCAGACTGCTCAATGAGGTTAAGAAGAATCCTAAAGTGTCAACTAAAGACTTACAAAAGTCTCAGGCATATGCTAACATCCCTGTTAGTGAATCTACGATATGTAAAACACTAAACAAGGATGGATTTCATGGGAGGATACCACAGAGGATGCCACTGTTGTCCAAAAAAAAACATTGCTGCACGTTTACAGTTTGCACAAGAGCACAGCAATACTGGCAAAATATTCTTTGCACAGATAAAACCAAAGTTGAGTTGTTTGAAAGAAACACACAACACTATGTGTGGAGAAAAAGAGGCACAGCACACATGTCACGGCGCCGTCTAGGAAGCGGACACGTCCGGAGCGCGCGCTCCTGATAATACTATGTGTGCATCTATCTGCATTCATGCTAATGGTTTTAGGACTGAGCACCGAGCTGATCACTCGGTGCTCGGCTGTGTAGTCTGTGTGGAGTCATGTGACGCTGGCCACGTCACATGACCCCTCTAGCTCCCAATTTAAACAGGCAATCTGCTGGCCACAGATTGCCTGTTATTTAGGTTCCACCTGTGATTTTGTCTTTCCTGGCGTACTTACCTCCTGCTGAATTCCTGATGATCCTCTGCCTGCTCCTTGTGTACTTTGCTGCTCTCCTGGTATTCTGACCCCGGCCTCCTCCTGACGATCCTCTGCTGACTCCTTTGGTACTTCACGACTCTCCTGGTATTTATGACCCCGGCTTCTCCTGACAATTCTCTGCTTGCTCCATTTGTACTGTGTAGCTTTCCTGGTATTGACTCGGTCCGTTCACGTTCTGTTGTTTGTCTGTCTGTCATCCCTGCACTTATTCCAAGCTAGGGATTGCCGTCCAGTTGTCCCCTGTCATTAGGACTCGCGAGGAAAGTAGGCAGGGCCAGGGGTAAGGGTGGAGCGCAGTGGTCACTTCCCTCCCCCCTGTGTGTGTGTGTACGCGACCGTTACAACACCAACATCAAAACCTCATCCCAACTGTGAAGTATGTTGGTGGGGGCATCATGTTTTGGGGCTACTTTGCTGCGTCAGGGCCTGGACGGATTGCTATCATTGAAGGAAAAATGAATTCCCAAGTTTATCAAGACATTTTGCAGGAGAACTTAAGGCCATCTGTCCCCCAGCTGAAGCTCAACAGAAGATGGGTGTTTCAACAGGACAACGACCCAAAGCATAGAAGTAAATCAACAGAATGGCTTAAACAGAAGAAAATACGCCTTCTGGAGTGGCCCAGTCAGAGTCCTGACCTCAACCCGATTGAGATGCTGTGGCAAGACCTCAAGAAAGCGATTCACACCAGACATCCCAAGAATATTGCTGAACTGAAACAGTTCTGTAAAGAGGAATGGTCAAGAATTACTCCTGACCGTTGTGCACGTCTGATCTGCAACTACAGGAAACGTTTGGTTGAAGTTATTGCTGCCAAAGGAGGTTCAACCAGTTATTAAATCCAAGGGTTTACATACTTTTTCCACCTGCACTGTGAATGTTTACATGGTGTGTTCAATAAAAACATGGTAACATTTAATTCTGTGTGAGTTATTAGTTTAGGCTACTTTCACACTAGCGTTGTTTGAATCCGGCGTTCAATTCCGACACTGGAACTGCCCGCCGGATCCGGATAAATGTGTGAAAACGGATTACATTTGAATCCTGATCAGGATTTTGATCACAATGAAAAAATGCATTGGAAAAAAAAGGATCCGCCATTTATGGACTTTTTTTTCACATTTTTCGGGTTTAACATGTAAAAGCTGGATCTGGTTTGACGGAACACGCGGCGCCGGATCCAGCGTTAATGCAAGTCAATGGGAAAAAGGCCGGATCAGTCAAAGTGTTCAGGATTTTTGGCCGGAGGTAAAAATACAACATGCTACGGTTTTCTGAAAAGCATGATCAGTCAAAAAGACTGAACTGAAGACATCCTGATGCATTCTGAACGGATTACTCTCCATTCAGAATGCATTAGGATAAAACTGATCAGTTCTTTTCTGGATTTAAGCCCCTAGGACGGAACTCTGCGCCGCAAAAAGAAAAACGCTAGTGTGAAAGTAGCCTTAAGCAGACTGTGATTGTCTATTGTTGTGACTTAGATGAAGATCAGATCACATTTTATGACCAATTTGTCCAGAAATCCATATCATTCCAAAGGGTTCACATACTTTTTCCTGCAATTGTACATGCTACAGACATAGTGCTGTGGTGTCACAAGTTGCACTTATTGCAAAAAAAATGCGCATCATTAATTGCCGAAAATTCGCTTGAAGCTATTCTAATGTTCCAACCATTTTTTCCAGTCTCAGGAAACATATACCAGCTTGAAAAATGTAGCATAAGTGACCCACGCCAGTATTTCACGTGCATTACGCGAATAATACATTGTCGATTTTCGCAATCAAGAATATAATCTCGAATTCGCAAATATATGATAAATATTCGCAAAATATTGCAAATTTTCAGCATTGTCAGCATTTTCAGTTTACAGGCGGATGCACTTATCAGTTACTATGCCCCCAGCAACACTAAATACCTGCTCTAACAAAATGCTGGCTGCAGGGCAGGCCAGAACCTCCAAGGCGTAGAGCGCCAGTTCGTGCCACGTGTTCAGCTTGGACACCCAGTAGTTGTAAGGCACAGAGGTATCATTAAGGACACTGACACGGTCTGCTACCTTCTCCTTCACCATCTTCAAAAAAAATTCCCTCCTTGTGACAAATTCTGGCCAACATGTGGAATGTGGAGTTCCAGTGCATGCTCACGTCGCACAACAGTCGGTGAGCTGGCAATTTCCAGCGCTGCTGCAATGTTGACAGACTTGTGGAAATGGGCACACACGCGGCGCACCTTCACCAGTAGCACAGGCAAATTGGGGTAGGTTTTGAGAAACCGCTGAACCACTAAGTTGAAGACGTGGACTAGGCATGGGATGTGTGTGAGCTTGCTGAGCTCCAAAGCCGCCACCAAGTTACGGCCATTATCAGACACAACCATGCCTGGTTCTAAGTTGAGGGGCAAAAGCCACAGCTCAGTCTGGTCTCTTATCCCCTGTCACAGCTCTGCAGCGGTGTGCTGTTTGTCACCTAAGCAGATCAGCTTAAGCACCGCCTGTTGCCGCTTCCCCACTGCAGCGGTCCACTGCTTCCAGCTAGCGACTGATGGCTGACTGGTGCTGCAAGAGGATAATTCTGAGGTGGAGGAGGAGGAGGAGAAGTGGGGTTTGGAGCCACTAGCGTAGATGGTGGCAGAAACCCTGATGGAATTAGGGCCCACAATCCTTGACATCGGTAGCACCTTTGCCATCCCAGGATACGACTTGCTCCCGGCCTCCACGACGTTTACCCAGTGTGCAGTAACTGCGCTGGTCAGGGCACAGGTAATGTTACGGGACACATGCTGGTGTAAGGCGGGCACGGCACACCGTGAAAAATAGTGGCGGTTGGGGACTGTGTAACGAGGGACGGCCACCTACATCAGGCTGTGGAAGGCTTGAGTGTCCACAAGCCTAAAGGGCAACATTTCCTATTGCCAGTAATTTGAAAAGTTGCGCATTTAGTGCTATGGCCTGTGGGTGGGTGGCTGGGTATTTGCGCTTGCGTTCAAATGCCTGGGGTAAGGACATTGGTATGCTGCGCTGGTACACGGTAGTGGATGAGGTCGCTGATGGTGCTTGCAAAGGTCCAGGTGCAGGGCGGGAGGCACCTTCGCCTTCGACATGGGATTGGCAAGCACATAACACAGGGGAAGAGGGGGCAGTGGTGTGATCCGCAGACAGATGGTGGGCTGAATGCCTGGGTCCACATATTACAGTGCTTTGATGCCATGTGGCGGATCATACTGGTGGTGGTGAGGTTGCTAGTGTTCAAGCCCCTGCTCATTTTTGTATGGCACAGGTTGAAAATTACAATTCCTTTCTCTTCCACGCTTTCCTCAAAAAAGCACCAGACTGCGGAACACCTACCCTTTGTCAAGGGATATTTCCGCAAGGGGGTGCTCAGGGGAACAGTTGTGGGCCTGTTTGGTGTGGTCCGCCTTCTCCCTTTTGCCACCCCACTGCATCTTCCAGCCTGTTGAGGTGCCGCGGATCCTTTCCCCTCCGTACTGTTGTCCTCGCTCACCTTGCCACCTTCCCAGGTTGGGTCAGTGACTTCATCGTCCACCACCTCCTCTTCTACTTACTCACTCTGCTCATCCTCCTGACTTGTTGACCTAAAAACAACCTCAGTTATTGGCAACTTTGTCTCATCATCATCCACCTTGTGAAACACTAATTCCCGTTCCCCACCTGCATCTTCTTGTGACTGTGGATGCTCAATAGCAGGCATGCTCAACCTGCGGCCCTCCAGCTGTTGCAAAATTACATCTCCCATCATACCCGGACAGCCTACAGCTATCAGCCTACAGAAGGGCATGGTGGGAGTTGTAGTTTTACAACAGCTGGAGGGCCGCAGGTTGACCATCCCTGCTCAAGAGTTTGGGAATCTGGGATAAAGATCTCATGTCCCTCTTTAAGCGGGCTTGTCGAGAGGCCCAAATAAAGGAATGGCGCTGAAAAGAGTTCCTCGGAATATCCGAGTGTGGGATCACTTGTTTGGCAAGAATCTCTATTGAGGGAGGAAGGGGATCAGGGTGAGGATTGTGTTGACCAGACTCTTGGCTACTAAGACTGGACTTGGTGGAAGACACCTGGTCGCACTGATCTGACTTCCAGAGCATTGTCCTGCGCCGCCCTGCAAACTGGGACATGAAGCTAGGTATCGTGGATGAGTGTGTTTCTTGCGCTCTGGCAGCAGGCACAGTTTCAACGCGCCCAGGGCCACGGCCTCTGCGTGCACCATTAGCATCATGGCCACTTCCCTGTCCCTTAATGCTCGCCTTCTTCATATTTAATGTTATATATGCTTGAAAGTATGTCACACGTACAGTAGCATAGGATTTGTAAGTGTATGCGCAAAAATATTAAAAAAGGTATTTGGGATATGGAAACACAGGAGATATAGCACAGATAATGTCGCTGATGTCAGCAGCAGCTAATAAAAAATGACAGGGAATGTCACAGGTATTTTGGATGTGGAAACGTTACACAGCAGAAAAACCACAAATAATGTCGCTGATGTCAGCAGCGGCTAATATAAAATTACAGGGAATGTCACAGGTATTTGGGATGTGGAAACGTTACACAGGAGAAATACAGCAGATAATGTTGCTGATGTCACCAGCGGCTAATAAAAAATTACAGGGAATGTCACAGGTATTTGGGATGTGAAAACATAACACCGGAGAATCACCAGAGATAATGTTGCTGATGTCAGCAGCGGCTAATATAAAATTACAGGGAGTGTCACAGGTATTTTGGATGTGGAAATGTTACACAAGAAATACCGCAGATATTGTCGCTGATGTCACCAGCGGCTAATAAAAAATTACAGGGAATGTAACAGGTATTTGGGATGTGGAAACGTTACAGAGGAGATACAGTTGCAAGAAAAATTATGTGAACCCTTTGGAATGATATGGATTTCTGCACAAATTGGTCATAAAATGTGATCTGATCTTCATCTAAGTCACAACAATAGACAATCACAGTCTGCTTAAACTAATAACACACAGAATTAAATGTTACCATGTTTTTATTGAACACATCAAGTAAACATTCACAGTGCAGGTGGAAAAAGTATGTGAGCCCCTAGACTAATGACATCTCCAAGAGCTAATTGCAGTGAGGTGTCAGCCAACTGGAGTCCAATCAATGAGATGAGATTGGAGGTGTTGGTTACAGCTGCCATGCCCTATAAGAATCACACACCAGTTCTGGATTTGCTTTTCACAAGAAGCATTGCCTGATGTGAATGATGCCTCGCACAAAAGAGCTCTCAGAAGACCTACGATTGAGAATTGTTGACTTGCATAAAGCTGGAAAGGGTTATAAAAGTATCTCCAAAAGCCTTGCTGTTCATCAGTCCACGGTAATACAAATTGTCTATAAATGGAGAAAGTTCAGCACTGCTGCTACTCTCCCTAGGAGTGGCCGTCCTGTAAATATGACTGCAAGAGCACAGCCCAGACTGCTCAATGAGGTGAAGAAGAATCCTAGAGTGTCAGCTAAAGACTTACAAAAGTCTCTGGCATATGCTAACATCCCTGTTAGTGAATCTACGATACATAAAACACTAAACAAGAATGGATTTCATGGGAGGATACCACAGAGGAAGCCACTGCTGTCCAAAAAAAACATTGCTGCACGTTTACAGTTTGCACAAGAGCACCTGGATGTTCCACAGCAGTACTGGCAAAATATTCTGTGAACAGATGAAACCAAAGTTGAGTTGTTTGGAAGAAACACAATACTATGTGTGGAGAAAAAGAGGCACAGCACACCAACATCAAAACCTAATCCCAACTGTGAAGTATGGTGGTGGGGGCATCATGGTTTGGGGCTGCTTTGCTGCGTCCGGGCCTGGAAGGATTGCTATCATCGAAGGAAAAATGAATTCCCAAGTTTATCAAGACATTTTGCAGGAGAACTTAAAGGGGTTATCCGAGTTATGGGAAAAAAAATAAAACCTAACAAAATTAATCAGGATATACATATACATTAGTCAAGCTTGATTTTTTGAAAAAAGAACGATCCTTACACCTTTTCCAGGTTCTGTTATTGCTGTGTTTACATGCAGCAGTAACAACAATGACTCATCTCTCCCTCATGAATATTTGTGGGAGGGGATCTGTGGATGGCACTGTTTAGGGGGGAGATCTGTGTGGATGGCACTGTAGGGGGATCTGTGGATGGCACTGCCTGCCATCCACAGACCACAGATCCCCCTACAGTGCCATCCACAGATCCCCCTCCCCGACGCTCACAGCAGCAGTATATTAATAAACTAATCAGTCACTTCATTTCTCTTTACTTATTATTTTGATATCTCTGAGTCTCTGACTCTTACTTTGGCTTAGCTCCGGTAACAACAGCAGGCAGTGCAGGCGGCGTTCACTCACTGACGTCACGCGCCTGCTCCGCCTAGTGGGAGGAGCAGGCGCGTGACGTCAGTGACAGTGAGTGAGCGCCGCCCCCCGCACTGCCTGCTCTGCTATTACCGGAGTACAGAGCTAAGACAAAGTAAGAGATATCCTGTAATAATCCAAGTAAAGAGCTCACTACAGCGCCCTGTATATTCTAACCCCCAGGCAAGCGTCCTTGTCACCATGGGAACGCTTGGGGGTTAGAATATACCATCGGATTTGAGTTTTTTACGATCTCACTGAGCTCGAAAAACTCAGATCCGATGGTATATTCTAACCAGGCAAGCGTCCCCGTCACCATGGGAACGCCTGGGGGTTAGAATATTTTATACCATTGGATCTTCTGACTGTTACTCTGCTTGGCCAGCTCGGGGCCCCAACCAGTTCGGGGCCACAAGCTATTGCTTGTTTTGCCTGGCCTGAGGATCGCGCATATGCGATCAGCTATTAGCCGCAGGGAGGAACTTGGAGGTAGCCGCGGCACAAGTGAGGATCGCGCATGCGCGATCAACTCACAGCCGCACGGACTGTAATGCAGAGAGGTGGGGGCGTGGCCAAGGCTGATGACGTTCCGTTTACATGGCTTAGTCACTCCGACAAGCAGAGAGCTCCATGTCAACGGAACGTCACAGCTGATGACGTGGGCGGTCACATGACTGTTTAGTATAGCAGAGAAACGGCACAAGATAGGTACAGTAAGTGATTTAGGAAAACTAATGTATAGGAGAAATAAAGCCATAGAGATAAGGTTAAGTTAACTCGGATAACCCCTTTAAGGCCATCTGTCCACCAGCTGAAGCGCAACAGAAGATGGGTGTTGCAACAGAATAACGACCCAAAGCATAGAAGTAAATCAACAACAGAATGGATTAAACAGAAGAAAATACGCCTTCTGGAGTGGCCCAGTCAGAGTCCTGACCTCAACCCGATTGAGATGCTGTGGCATGACCTCAAGAAAGCGATTCACACCAGACATCCCAAGATTATTGCTGAACTGAAACAGTTCTGTAAAGAGGAATGGTCAAGAATTACCCCTGACCGTTGTGCACGTCTGATCTGCAACTACAGGAAACATTTGGTTGAAGTTATTGCTGCCAAAGGAGGTTCAACCAGTTATTTAATCCAAGGGTTCACATACTTTTTCCACCTGCATTGTGAATCTTTACATGGTGTGTTCAATAAAAACATGGTAACATTTAATTCTTTGTGTGTTATTAGTTTAAGCAGACTGTGATTGTCTATTGTTGTGACTTAGATGAAGATCAGATCACATTTTATGACCAATTTGTGCAGAAATTCATATCATTCCAAAGGGTTCACATACTTTTTTCTTGCAACTGTATACCCTAGGTAATGTCACTGCCCGCAGCGAACACCGTCTACGGAAAAAGTACACTGGATGTGACTGATATTTTTTGGATGTGCACACGTTACACAGGAGATGTAGCGCAGCTAATGTCACTGTCCGCAGCAGACACCATCTTTGGAAAAAGTATACTGGATGTCACAGATATTTTTGAGTTGTGCACACGTTACACAGGAGATGTAGCGCTGATGATGTCGCTGTCTGCAGCGGCCTAACTATTGAATGCTATTTAGCGCAGGATGCACTAAAAATAGATATTGCTGCCACACACAACAATAGTCCTTAAAAGGACTTTTGGGTCTATATAGCACCAGCCAATCACTTTAATGCCAGTCACCAACATGGCTACGGCATTACAGTGAAGGGCAGTACTCACCTGTACGTTTATTGGCTGCGTAGCAGCCAACAAACGTGCGGGGAGGAGACTCGAGCATTGTGCTCGAGCACATGTGCCGAGCATGAAGATGCTCGAGCTGAACTGGTGTTCGGCCAAGCATGCTCGATCAGCACTAATATTTATTTAAATTTAATAAAAAAATTATGCGTTGCCTAAGACAGGAGAGAATCAGCCAGTGTTCTGGTTATTCGACGGTGTGGTTGCGATGGAGAGAGCATTCCAAAAAACAATATCTCTCCACCTGGAGATAAATCCTGTTAAGATTGATGCAATTGGCTGCTCATCGAGCCAGATACTTCTGGGGGAACCTGCCTAGCATGAACAGGCCTCTAGTAGCAACAGACAATGAGAAGACAAAGCTTCAATATTGCTTGGAGCCCGGAAGAGTAGCGAAGTTCATCAAGATTCAAACCATAACTACCAGGCCCTGGTCTCTTCGTCAGGGAAAACATCACAAGTTCCCAGTCATCATGGATGGGAAGGAGGACACCCTGTGGTGCACGGAGATGGAGAGGGTCTTCGGATTCCCCCCGCATTATACGGATGTCTCAGAAATGAACCTCTGCTCCTGACAGAAGCTCCTAGGAAGGTCAAGGAGCGTCCTGGTCATCCAGCATCTATTCGCCCCGCTGAAGGATTATTTTGAAAGTTTGTAGAAGCCACACGGGGCACCCACACTGCTGATTTATCATGGAGACACTGGATTTTATAATATTACATTATTATATAAAGGAAAAAAAAATTAAACCCCTTAGTCATCCGTCTCCCAAGTGCGATCAGCTACATCATCATCATCATCGAGTACTGTCTGCATGTTACGGATATCCTCCTCAACCGTCTCTGGGTCAGGAGCCTGACCGCTCGCAACACCAGCTCCCATGCCACTCTCCTCATCACTACTTCCCTGCCTAGTGGAGGAAATGACAGAGGCAGGTTGAGGATAGATGAGGGCACACGGCCTGCTCCTAGGCCATGCCAACTAAGAGTTGTGTCTGACGAACCCACCGACTGTTGGCTGAGGGTGTCTGATGTCACTTGGGATGAAGTGGATGACCGAACAAGAACCACTGGGTTGCTGGTCAAGACACAACCACTAGATGACACCGTGAACTCAGGCCTATCGCTGTGACTCCTGCTGCCACACCTTCTTACTCTGCTGCGACCTCTGCCTGCACCAGAAAGATTTAGGCCTCTGCCACTCCTCTGTGCATGTCCTGGCACTTCTCTGTCTGACATACTTTTATCTGAACTAAATAAATTAAAAGCAAATTAAAACACCACTATAACCGATGAATATACAGTGGATATAAAATGTCTACACACCCCTGTTAAAATGTCATGTTTCTGTGATGTAAAAAAATGAGACAAAGATAAATCATTTCAGAACTTTTTCCACCTTTTAATGTGACCTATAAACTGTACAACTCAATTGAAAAACAAACTGAAATCTTTTAGGTAGAGGGAATAAAAAATAAAATAAAAAATATGGTTGCATAAGTGTGCACACCCTTAAACTAATACTTTGTTGAATCACCTTTTGATTTTATTACAACACTCTTTTTGGGTATGAGTCTATCAGCATTGCACATTTTGACTTGGCAAGATTTGCCCACTCTTCTTTGCAAAAACACTCCACTCCAAATCTGTCAGATTGCGAGGGCATCTCCTGTGCACAGCCCTCTTCAGATCACCCCACAGATTTTCAATCGGATTCAGGTCTGGGCTCTGGCTGGGCCATTCCAAAACTTTCATCTTCTTCTGGTAAAGCCATTTCTTTGTTGATTTGGATATATGCTTTGGGTCCTTGTCATGCTGAAAGATAAAGTTCCTCTTCATGTTCAGCTTTCTAGCAGAAGCCTGAAGGTTTTGTGCCAATATTGACTGGTATTTGGAACTGTTCATAATTCCCTCTAGCTTAACTAAGGCCCCAGTTCCAGCTCAAGATAAACAGCCCCAAAGCATGATGCTGCCACCACCATGCTTCACTGTGGGTATGGTCTTCTTCCGCCAAACATATCTTTTGGAATTATGGCCAAAAAGTTCATCCTTGGTTTTATAAGACCATAACACCTTTTCCCACATGCTTTTGGGAGACTTCAGATGTGTTTTTGCTAAATGTAGCCTGGCTTGGATGTTTTTCTTTGCAAGAAAAGGCTTTCGTCTTGCCACTCTACCCCATAGCCCAGACATATGAAGAATACGGGAGATTGTTGTCACCTGTACCACACAGCCAGTACTTGCCCGATATTCCTGAAGCTCCTTTAATGTTGCTGTAGGCATCTTGGTAGCCTCCCAGACCAGTTTTCTTCACGTCTTTTCATCAATTTAGGAGGGACGTCCAGTTCTTGGTAATGTCACCGTCACTGCCATATTTTCTCCACTTGATGATGACTGTCTTCACTGTGTTCCATGGTATATCTAATGCCTTGGAAATTATTTTGTACCCTTCTCCTGACTGATACCTTTTAACAATGAGATCCCTCTGATGCTTTAAACGATCTCTGTGGACCATGACTTTTGCTGTGGAATGCGACTAAGAAAATTAGAGCAGCTGAACTTTATTTGGGGTTAATCAGAGGCACTTTAAATGATGGCAGGTGTATGCTGACTCCTATTTAACATGATTTTGAATGTGATTGCTTAATTCTGAACACAGCGACATCCCCAGTTATAAGAGGGTGTGCACAATTATGCAACCACATTATTTTAGTTTTTCTAGTTAGTTTTTTTTTCCCTCCACCTAAACGATTTCAGTTTGTTTTTCAATTGAGTGGTACAGTTTATAGGTCACATTAAAGGTGGAAAAAGTTCTGAAATAATTTCTTTGTCTCATTTTTTTTACATCACAGAAACCTGACATTTTAATAGGGGTGTGTAGACTTTTTATATCCACTGTATGTGCCAAAAGAAACAATGTAGACTTTAGAGTCCCGCTCTAAAGGGTATGAGTGCAGAGATATTCTGTAGATGTAAAGAAGCTGAGGGAGAAATAAATAATGTACAATTTTTCAGAGGGAAAAAAAAATCAACAATCTGGTTTGGAGATGTCTGCGAATAGCAGCTATATAAGCAGACTGGAATTAGCTAGCTATGTAACAGTTAAAAGGCGGGATAGAGAGAAGAGTGCAAGGGAGGCTAGCCCTGATCTAAAACACCCCAACAAGTTTGGAAGATGAGGAGGATGTCAGCTGAGGGATAGCACTGCTGCAGCCATACACTTCCTCTGCCAGTCTGGGGAATGTCATCTCCAGTAAGTAGGGGGCCAATAGTTCAAGGGAGGCCAGACAGATGCTGGTAGTGGAAGACTTAATCATTAGGGGTGCAGATAGGGCAATATGTCTCAAAGATTGGTGCTCTAGTTTGACATATCAGATCAGGCTGGTAGATTACTGGTAGGGGCTGGTGAAGACCCAGGGGTCATGGTGCAAATTGGAATCAATGACAAAGTTAGAGGTAGGTGGGGAGTCCTTAAAAATTATTTCAGGGACTTAGGCCACAAGCTGAGGGCAAGGAACTCAAAGGTAGTATTTTCTGAAATAATTTTTGTACCACAAGCCACACCAGAAAGGCAGCGGGAGATTAGAAAGGTAAACAAGTGGCTCAAGAACTGGTGGAGGAAGGAGGGGTTTGGGTTATAGGCTGACTTCTCTGTTGGCTACAGGCTCTAATGTTGGGATGGGATTTACCTCAATTGGAAAAGTACAGCTATTTTGGGAGAGAAGATGGCTAGAAGGTTGGAGAAGTGTTTAAACTAGGGACTGGGAGGAGGGGAATTACCTTATTGAAGAGGAAGATAATTCAAATAGTGACCTGAGGAGAGGAAATTGATTTTTAGAGTGGAATGGAGGAAGGGACTAGAACAGTTCATAAGTAAAGGTTTTGGGTAAAAAAAAACATCCAAAAATCTCTTAAAGGGTTTTTCTGAGATTTTGATACTGATGACTTATCCTTAGGATAGGTCATCAGTATCTGTTCGGTGGAGTCCGATACCCGGGACCCCCGCTGATAAGCTGTTTGAGAAGGCATTGGGGCTCTTCTGATCATTGTGGCCTTTTCCAATTCACCAATTTTATTGGACAGATTTCTGGCATTAGTATACAAACAATTAAAGAGTTTTCCAAGATTTTGATACTGGTGACTAGTGAAGGACAAACATCGGCCGGGACGGTTAGCAAACGCGTTCAAAGGTTTGCGAACCGCAAGTTCGCGGAAGGCCCTATTCACTTTAATGGCAGGCGAACCTGAAAAACCTTCAGCTCATATTTGCAGCCAGCAAACTATTACTAGAAGTACACAAATAGTCCCACAACATGGACATGTGTATTTTAAATCAGGGGCCATTTTTATGCGTCTTAAAGGGAAACTCTCAAAAATGTGCCCTGCTGGAGCCTAGTAATTTTTTATTTCCTATCTGTTTGACGTATACAAATGTGCAGCACTCCACGTTTTTGTATCCTGCAGAGTCTATTAAAAAATGCATACGTTAACGTAATTTTTTTTTTCTACCATGGAACTGTATGGTGAATGGACACCACTGTACGGCATCAGTCTGAGGCATCTGTTAACGCATATATTTTTGGTATGCATTAAATGGATGGCAAAAATAGGATGTGAACCCAGCCCTAGTGTCAGAATATGCACCAGTACACATCGGAGCAGCGTGGTGGATAGGGGAGGCTGCTATGTACTGACAGAGCGCTACCTGGTCCTGGTGGTCAGGGATGAGGACAGTGTTTCCCAAGGATCATTTTCTACTGGGAAATACAGGGCACAGTATAATACACTAGAATCTATATAATATAAAGATATTAGCCCTACCCCCGAATGATAATACAATTAGGTGATCATTTATTATATAGAAATACGTCTATGTTAGGCATATTTTTGACACAGATTGTGGCGCAAAGATCCTTAGCACAGCAATATGCATATTTTTCCCGCTCATGCCAGGTCTAAAAAAGGATGGCGTGGGCAGGGAAAGGGATACAGTTATGGCCATCCAGATACTGGATACCACCGCCATACATTGACCGGATAACACCTCTGCACAGTGACCGGATAAAACAGCCATACCGACACCGGATAAAAGACTAAGAGGGCACAGTACAGGGAATGATTAGGGGAGCTGCACAGGGTGTGGTAAGAGGGCACAATGCAGGGTATAAGGGGTCACAGTACCGGGTGAGGGGCACAATACAGGGTGGGGGGCACAGTCACATGACACTGTGATATTAGAAGGTTCTTATGGTGAATGCGGTTCATACGCCACCATAATGAGAGGCAGAGGAGTCAGACAAGGGTGTGATTATATGGCTAGAGATAAAAAATGGAACTGTCGGCCAGTACAGGCCCAAAAAATTAGACAATAGTCATTCACCTGACAGCAAAGAACTTTGGATTCTGTGGCTGGAGGTACATTAGGCGGTCACAGGATAAAAATTCAGCTGTCGGCCAGTACAGGCCCCAAAAATTAGCCAATAGGCATACATCTGACAGCAAAGAACTTTGGATTCTGTGGCTGGAGGTACATTAGGCAGTCACAGGATAAAAATGTAACTGTCGGCCAGTACAGGCCCCAAAAATTAGCCAATAAGCATTCATCTGACAGCAAAGAACTTTGGATTCTTTGACTGGAGGTACATTAGGCAATCACAGGATAAAAATTTAACTGTCGACCAGTACAGGCACCAAAAATTAGCCAATAGGCATTCACCTGACCGCAAAGAACTTTGGATTCTGTGTCTGGAGGTACATTAGGCAGTCACAGGATAAATATTTAACTGTCCGCCAGTACAGGCCCCAAAAATTAGGCATTCAACGGACATAAAAGGCCTTTTATGCCGCTTTTATTTACCTAAGACAGGGACCATGATTTGTTCTGGATGGTGGCGGATATTTGTGGGCTGTTATGAGGAAATTCAATCAAATGTGGTCGACTCGTCACATGTGTTGAATTCCTCCGAGATCCATGCCTCATTCATTTTTAGAAATGTGAGGTAGTCCACACTGTCGTGAGCTAGGAGAGTGAGCTTATCGGTCACGATCCCCCCTGTTATGCTGAACGTCCTTTTGGACAGGACACTGGATGAGGGGCAAGCCAACAGTTTCATGGCAAATTGTGCCATCTCTGGCCACAGGTCAAGTCTGCACACTCAGTAGTCCAGGGGTTCATCGCTTCTCAGAGCATCCACATCGGCCATTAACCCGATGTAGTCGGACACCTGTAGGTCTAGGCATTCCCTGAGGCTGGATCCGGAGGACGGCTGTCGAGGGGTTGGTTGCAAGATTGATCTCATATCCGAAGTCACCAACACATCTTCAAACCGCCCTATTCTTGCATGCGCTGTTGGATTGGTACCTGCAACTGTTTCTCTGTGAGTGGAAATTCCTCTGCCAGCGCCTGCAAAAGCAGAATGCAACATTTCTCAAAGCAAGGCCTGGAAGTGCTGCATTCTGACAGCCCTCTGTGATGGTGGTAACATTTCCGCCATTTTTTGTTTGTACCGGGGGTCTGGAGCATGAAGGCCCCCATTTGCACTAAACTGGAAGCGGTGTAGTGGTCTGGCTCCTGCTCATCATCCAGGATAATGTCGTCCTCGTTCTCCTCCCCCAGCCACGGACAACACCAGGGAAACCAGAAAAGTTTAAAACATGCTCTTCTTGCTCCTCCTCCACCCCGGCACCATCCTCCTCTGACTCCTCTTTAGACTCCTGTTGTTGACTTGTCTCAGATGGAGTAGCCCCCCATTGGAATTCATCCAGCATTGCCACTTCCTCATCTTCCTGCTCCTGCTCCTTGAAGGCTTGATCAATGACATGACGCAATGCACGCTCCAGAAAGAAGGAGTAAGGTACGATGTCACTGATTGAGCTCTGGCTGCGACTGACCAGTTTGGTGATCTCATCAAATTGCCGCAGAATGTCTGCATGCGTCGTGCATGAGCAGCCACTGGCGCAGTGAAAAAAAAAACAAGCTCCCCAGAACCTGTCCTGCCGCAGAGTTTGTACAGTTAGTTGTTAACGTTTCTGCTGGAGCAGCCTATCAAGCATATACAAGGTGGAGTTCCATTTCGTCGGGCAGTCACAAATCAAACATCTGACGGGCAGGTGGTGTCACCGCTGAAAATCAGCAAGGTGAGCCATGGTAGTGTAAGATCTTCTAAAATGGCCAGTGATTTTCCTGCCTGCCGCAAGACATCCTGGACCCAGGGTATTTGGCAATGAATTGCTGCATGACTAAGTTCAGGATGTGTGCCATGCATGGCACGTGTGTCATTTTGCCCTGTTTCAGCGCACTCAGCAGATTGGCACCGTTGTCGCACACCACTTTACCAACTGTCAAATAGAGCAGGGTTAGCCACTGATAGGCCTGTGACTGTAGAGCTGAAAGCAGTGCAGGACCGGTGTGGCTCTTGGCTTCCAGGCACAACAGATGCAGCACAGCATGGCCACGTCTCACCTGGCACGTCGAATAGGTTCTGGAGAGCTTGGTGGGCGCAGAGGAAGAGACAGTAGCAGTGGAAAAGGAGTAGTCATCCGAGGAGGAGAGGGAGGATGGAGAAGGAGAAGAGGCAGGCCTGCATGCAATCCATGGCGGTAACACCAAATCTACACGGGTGTCACGGGTTGCATGCTTGACGGCCGTCAGAAGGTTCACCCAGTGGGTGAATGATGTACCTTCCCTGCCCGTGTTTGCTAGACCACGTGTCTGTGGTAAGATGTATCTTGGCACCGACAATGTGTGCCAGAGATACATTCACTTGCCTCTGAACGTGGCCATATAGCTCTGGGATGCCCTTCTACGAGAAATAGTTCCTTCCTGGGACCTTCCATTGCGGTGTTCCAATGGCCGCAAATTTTCTAAAGGCCTCCGAGTCCACCAGTTTATATGGCAGCAGTTGGCGGGCTAGTAGTTCTGACAAGCCAGCGGTCAGCCGTTGGGCAAGAGGGTTATCCGGCGTCATCTTTTTCCGCTCAAACATTTAGGGCAAGGAAGCCTGCCTTTTGCCAGATGAACGCGACGATTGCACGGTGGAAGGTGGATTGGAGGACAACTGGGAGGAGAGAGGAGAAGGAGAAGAGGCAGGATGGGGAGCTCCAGGAGTGTGGCTTTCTGGGTTCTGACTGTGTTGCTCCCACCGGGCTTGGTGATGGGAGGCCAAGTGCCTTCTTATGTCGGTCGTCCCTAGGTGAGTGTTGGGTTTACCGCGACCTATGCATTGACAGCACAGGCTGCAGAAGGCAACACTATTGTCAGCAGCGGACACGTTAAAAAAAAGCCCACACTGCGGAGCCATGTGCCGGCTTCCTTGGCGCGCCACATGTGACTGTGCATGGTGGATGGCTCATTCCAGATACATTAGCAGTCAGTTTTTTTTGCCTCCTGTGCACTGTAAGTTCTGCTTGCTTCTCCTCCTTATCTGCTGCTCTGTCTCTCCCTCTGAACTCCCCTCCTCTACCTCTCTTGTGTGCAGATTTTTAAGAAAATCAACTTTTTTAAGGACAGGTTCAGTTCTGAAGTCACTTTGTGGGGCTTACATAATAGAACCAACCCACAAATGACCCCATTTTAGACATGACACCCCTCAAACTATTCAAAACTGGTTTTATAAATGTTGTTTACTCTTTAGGTATTCCACAGAAATTAAAGCAAAATATAGGTGAAATTTCAAAATGTCAAACCTCTATTTATTACCTTGATCCTGCAGTTTGCAGAAACACACCGTATGTGGTCGTATACCGCTGTTTAGGCACACGACAGGGCACAGAAGGCAAGGAGCGCAATATGGTTTTTGGAGGGCAGATTTTGCTGGAATGGTCTTTGGGCACCATGTTGCATTTGAAGAGGCCCTGAGGTAACCCCACAGTGAAAACCCCCAAAAGTGACAACATTTTGTAAACTACACCACCCAGGGAATTCTTAATTGGTGTAGCGAACACTTCACTCAACAGTTGATTCATAGAATTTTTAATACTTGGGTGTGAAAATAAAAAAAATATATATTTTTTTTTTTACAAGAAAATGGAACTTTAGGTCCAAACTTTCTTTTTCACAAAAGATAACAGGAGAATCCCCCCCCCAATTTGCTACTCACTTTCTCCTGAATACAGTAGCACCCCAATTGTGGTCGTAAACTGTTATTTGGAGATACGCCAGGGTTCAGAAGGGAAGGAAAGGCATCTGGATTTTCTCACATGGAATTTTCTGCCATGTTTTTTAAGAGCAATAACTTTTTTTTTTGTTGAATGAGCTGTGTGAGGGCATATTTTGTGCGAGACAAGCTGTACCTTTTATTGGCTCCATTTTGGGGTACATTTGGCTTTTTGGTTGCTTTTTATCTCATTTTTGGTAGGTGAAGTCACAAAAAAAGCTGTTTGGTGTCATTTTTCAATTTTTTTTCTACACCGTTCACTTGATGGGGTAGATAATGTGATATTTTTATAGATCCAGTCATTACGTTTTACACAATAAAAACATTTTTAGAAAAAAATTATGTTTATCTGTGTTGCCATTTTCCTAGAGCCATATTTTTTTCACTTTTCACTGTGAGGGCTTGTTTTTTAGCACGACGAGGTGAAGTTTTTAATTCCTACCATTTTGCGGTGCATACGACTTTTTGATTGATATATGTTTTTGTTTTTGTTCATTTGATGGGGTAGATCGTGTGATATTTTTGTAGAGCCAATTTTTACGGATGCAGCAATACCAAATATGTCTATTTTTTATATTTTTTTTTTACATTTTACACAATAAGAGCATTTTTTGAAAAAAAATCATGTTTTTCTGGCTATGGTCTTGTTCCACACAAGACCATAGCCAGAAAAACATGATTTTTTTTCAAAAAATGCTCTTATTGTGTAAAATGTAAATGTAATTTTTGCAGGATAAGGTGATGTTTTTATTGCTACTATTTTGGGGTACATGCAACTTTTTGAATGATTAACATTGTTTTTTGGGAGGTGAGCTCACTTAAAACTTTTTTGGCACAAGGTTTATTTTTATTTTTTTATGGTGTTCACCTGATGGGGTAGATCATATGATATTATTATAGAGCCGGTGATACCAAATATGCAAATAAAAAAATTAAAATTAACATTTTTTAAGTAACGGTTTTGGGCAATTTTTTTTTTTAGGTGAAACTTAATTTTTTTATTTTTTTGTATTTTATTTTTTACATTTTTTTTTATTTTACACTTTGTGTCATATAAGACCTCTGGGGGACATTTAACTTAATTTTTATTTTATTTTTTACTATTAATTACTCCTGTAACTGGGGCTGACATAGTAGCCCCGGTTACAGGGGAAATACACCCCTCAGAAAGGCTGTACAGCCTCAGTGCAGGGCTGATCGAGGTCTATGGAAGACCAGACCGCTCCAGCACTCACCCGGCCCAGGTGATCACATGACTGCCGAGCCAGGACAGGAAGTGGCATAGCGCTTCCTGATCTGTATACACAGCGCTCATTGAGAGCTGTGTATACAGCTATCTAGAAGGCAGGGACATACAGCAACAGTCCCTGCCTTCTCTCTGGGTTGCCCTGCTGTCACTGACAGCGGGACCCCCACTTTGCAGCTGAACGATTAGCGTGCAGCTGAAATCTCTGAATCGACATTCCAGATTGTCCATTCAGAGATTAACGACCAGCCCAAGGACGTTTATAGTCAATGGGCGGTCGTGAAATGGCTAAAGCAAAAACAGGAAGGTAGCGAGGAAGCATTCAATAACTATAACAAAAAATATTGAATATGTAAAAGACAGATAAAAGCAGAAAAGCTGGAGATGGAGAGACACATTGCCAAAGAAAGTAAAACTAACCCTAAAATGTTATTTCAATTTATATAAAAAGTAAAAAGTTTCAACCTAAAAGTGTAAAAGGAGTTGTAGAGCGATGAGTAGAAAGTGAGACTATTAAATATTTATTTGCTGAGGAAAATGAACTGTCAGATGCAGAGTGTAAAAGTAAACTACCCATTAAATGTAGTCTGTCTGACCCAGGAAGAAGTTCTGCAGCATCTTAAAAAGATCAAATTAGACAAATCACCAGGTTCAGATGGCATAAAACCCCATATCCTAAGAGAATTAAGTACAGTGGTCCCTCAAGTTAGAATATTAATTGGTTAAGGATGATCATTGTATGTTGAAACCATGGTAAGTTGAGTAATCGGTTCCAAAGCCCCAAAATGTCATCCAAGATAAGAGAAAATTAAACTTTAAGACAAATATGCAGATAACTAAGACAGATAAAACAAATCCTTATATATAACAGTCAGGTATAGCTGCTAACTAGCAACTAATACAGCTATTTTACCAGAGAAATGGCCTTGATTGGTTGGATCTGAGTCTGAGACATTGTATGTTGAGTCTAGTCTATGGGTCAGAAAAGACCATTGTATGTTGAAATATATATATTGTGTGTATATATTGTGGGGATTTGCTCTGGTAGACAGGCTAGCGGACACAGTATAGAGGCAACAACACAGTCTTTAACTTAAACAGTTCAGTGTTTTATTCACACATAAGGAAAAAACAAAAAGTGACATTTTGCAGTCTAGGTGTTTGTTTGCACCATGAAAAGTCCACAGAATAAAAACCTTCACCTGGTTTGCAGTTTCTCCACCTGTGGTCCACAGCAGGCTTTATGCGGCTCCCAGCCCTTTTGCACGGCACAAGTTTTAAGATCCCAAAAACACACAAGGACTGACAGCGCTCCACTGTCAGAAAGGAGTAATCCACACACAGCTGAGACTGCTGGCTGGGTTTGATATAGGCCAATAAAGACCCAGCCTGGAGCGTGGGGAGCAGCCACCCACCCAGCACTTTGCCTACTCCCAGTAAGAGCCGGCCTGGATCAGCTTACAGCCATACTAAAATAGCAATGTGTCAACCAGCACTAGCTGCCGCTGACACTTGAAAATACCGGCTCTTACTTCACCGAGGCCAGGAACCTCGGTGACACATACCTTCCGTTAACTACGGACCCTTGCGCCTTCATACTATATATATTAGTATCCTGAGGCAATTATATATTGAGGATCACTGTAATGCCATAAAGAGACCATTAGTTCTCATATTTAAGGACTCTATAACAGGGAACATTCCACAGGATTGGTGCTTTGCAAATGTGGTGCAAATATTTAAAAAGGGGTCAAAAACAGAGCCAGAAAACTATAGGCTGGTAAGTCTAACATATGTTGTTGGTAAACTGTTTGAGGGCTTTCTAAGCAAATAACGCCATATCAGCATGGCTTCATGAGGGATCGGTCATGTCAAACTAATTTAGTCAATTTCTATGAGGAGATAGGTTTTAGACTCGACAGGAGTGAGTCAATGGATGCCATATATCTTGACTTCTCCAAAGCATTTGATACAGTACCACATGAAAGTTTGTTTCATAAAATAAGAAAGCTTTGACTAGCGTACTCAGATTGAGTCAACATCACTAGTTGGGTTCCACAGGGTTTAGTATTTGGGCCTATTCTCTTCAATATATTTATTAATGATCTTATCAAAGGGTTGCACTGTAAAATCTAAATTTTGGTAGATAACACTAAACTGTGTAAAGTAATTAACATGAAAGAGGGCAGTATACTGCTACAGATGGATCTGGATAGATTGAAGGCTGGGGCAGAGAAGTGGCAGATGAGGCTTAAAAGGGTATTCTGGTTAGATTGTTATTCCCTAGCACATGGGTGTTTCGGCGGTCCCTTTTCCATTTTATAATATTTGTCAGCCTGGAGCGGCACATGGAAAACATACTGAATCATATCTGGCTGCTGCTACTGCGGTTTCTGCTGCTTGTCGTAGTAGAGACGGCAGGATGTTGATGACCCTGTAGGGAGCAGAGAGGGGCCTGTGGTTGGCTTGTGAAAGCTGCGGAAAGCTGTTGTCACGGTAGGTGAGGGAAGGGAAGCAAACTAAATACAGCAAAAGCAACAAAGCAACAGGCTAGGCCCAAAGCTAGGGAACAAGGAAAGGTCACCACCTGACAATCCCTGAGCCTTTCCCTGACTGCTGACAACATGAGCAAATCCTTAGGGTGGAAGTGCTCATGCGCTGGAACCTAAGCCTAGCTGAAACTGAAGCTAGGGAGATGGAGATAAGACAACCCGTTTTCCTAGTGCAAGGTGCAGGAACCAGCGTTTTCCTGAGGCCTAGCCAGAACAAACAACAAAAGGGAAGGAGTAGGACTTAGCTTAAGACGGACAGGGAGCAGGAGATCCACCAAACACCAGCTGAGAACTACAGAGGCAAATATAAACCGCAAGGACTATAGTGAGAGGCGGGTATAAATAGCACCACTAAATAGCTAATGAGCAGAACCTGTTGGGAGGTGGGATCCTGCCCAAAACCACAACAATCTGTCAGATGGACTCACGTGTAGCAAGTCTGTCAGATCTTCTCAGGCCTCTCACAGGGCAGGGCATGACAGCTGTGTACAGAGTGTATCCTGGTAATAAAGTAATTTGACCTTCTATTTTTCTTTGATAGCAAGGTTCTAAAAGCATGGTTATCCAGTAATCATAAGATTACTTGATGGTAAGAATATGCATGTCATTTATGTTAGCAAGGAAGCATACAGCTTTCCACTCTTGCCAGTGTGCCTGAGGACCCAGTTCTTTTTGGCTCCCTCCCCATTGATATGATTGATCATCATGGCCGATGTTGTCCTCATTATCATCAGCTTTGTCTACCTGCACCACTGACTCCTTCTCCTGCTCCATTGGTAGCTCCTCATTGTAACATAGTAACATAGTAACATAGTACATAAGGCCGAAAAAAGACATTTGTCCATCCAGTTCGGCCTGTTATCCTGCAAGTTGATCCAGAGGAAGGCAAAAAACCCTGTGAGGTAGAAGCCAATTTTCTCCACTTTAGGGGAATAAAAAATTTCTTCCCGACTCCAATCAGAATAACTCCCTGGATCAACGACCCCTCTCTAGTAGCTATAGCCTGTAATATTATTACGCTCTAGAAACACATCCATTGTCATCCATTGTCATCTTCCTAATCCACTTCCTCCTCCATGGAATTTTGTCTCTGTGGATCCCCAACAGCTACAGGGCTGCCAACAAGATGTGCAAGCTTTTCTTCTCCCACCGTCCCTTGTTGCATCTGCTATAAGATAATTATGATTGGAATGACAGTTGATACCACAGTTGTCCCTATTGACAAATATGGCTGGGAGAAGGAGGATACTCTTGTTGCACTAGCTGGGTGGCCACTTCTATTTTCCCACAGAAACTGGTGATGCCCCATCATGTGCTGGAATAGAACTGCGGTGCCTATCTTTGTATTTGAACAACCAAATCTTAAATATAACATTTATTAATAATGCAGATAAAAATATTTCCCAAATAAAGTGTGCATCAGACAGACCTTGGGATAGAAAATGTATATAAACCCTAGAAATCACCTAGGTGTCTATCCCAAATGAAAATTACAAAAATACAAGAATTCACTAAAATAGTGCACGGCGGCACCAGTAACCGTTTGTCCTACCAGTACCGCGGAACAGGATACGGATCATTCACCACCAACAAGCCTCCGATTGAGGTTTCTCCAAATAAGATAGAAGATGATGCCGCGCATGCGCAGGAAGGAGCCGGCATCCAGGGCACTTCCGTGCGCTCCAGACCTCGCTCCTGTCTCTGCAATGGGCGCATGCGCGGCGCTGACGTGCGAGCGCACGAATGCGCCCATTGGCCTTGCTACATTGTGGGCGGCGGAGGCGGCAGCCAGGTACCTATTTAACCACCTCCGGACCGCGAGACGCGAGATTTCCTGTGAACGCGCGCACACAGGCGCGCGCGCTCACAGGAACGGAAGGTAAGAGAGTTGATCTCCAGCCTGCCAGCGGCGATCGTTCGCTGGCAGGCTGGAGATGTGTTTTTTTTTAACCCTAACAGGTATATTAGATGCTGTTTTGATAACAGCGTCTAATATACCTGCTACCTGGTCCTCTGGTGGTCCCCTTTGTTTGGATCGACCACCAGAGGACACAGGTAGCTCAGTAAAGTCCCACCAAGCACCACTACACTACACTACACCCCCCCCCCCGTCACTTATTAACCCCTTATTAGCCCCTGATCACCCCTGATCACCCCATATAGACTCCCTGATCACCCCCCTGTCATTGATTACCCCCCTGTCATTGATCAACCCCCTGTAAAGCTCCATTCAGACGTCCGCATGATTTTTACGGATCCACTGATAGATGGATCGGATCCGCAAAACGCATCCGGACGTCTGAATGAAGCCTTACAGGGGCATGATCAATGACTGTGGTGATCACCCCATATAGACTCCCTGATCACCCCCCTGTAAAGCTCCATTCAGATGTCCGCATGATTTTTACGGATGCACTGATAGATGGATCCGATCCGCAAAACGCATCCGGACGTCTGAATGAAGCCTTACAGGGGCATGATCAATGACTGTGGTGATCACCCCATATAGACTCCCTGATCACCCCCCTGTAAAGCTCCATTCAGATGTCCGCATGATTTTTACGGATGCACTGATAGATGGATCCGATCCGCAAAACGCATCCGGACGTCTGAATGAAGCCTTACAGGGGCATGATCAATGACTGTGGTGATCACCCCATATAGACTCCCTGATCACCCCCCTGTAAAGCTCCATTCAGATGTCCGCATGATTTTTACGGATGCACTGATAGATGGATCCGATCCGCAAAACGCATCCGGACGTCTGAATGAAGCCTTACAGGGGCGTGATCAATGACTGTGGTTATCACCCCATATAGACTCCCTGATCACCCCCCGTCATTGATTACACCCCTGTCATTGATCAACCCCCTGTAAAGCTCCATTCAGATGTCCGCATGATTTTTACGGATGCACTGATAGATGGATCGGATCCGCAAAACGCATCCGGACGTCTGAATGAAGCCTTACAGGGGCGTGATCAATGACTGTGGTGAT
Organism: Bufo bufo; assembly: GCF_905171765.1. Taxonomy (NCBI): domain Eukaryota; kingdom Metazoa; phylum Chordata; class Amphibia; order Anura; family Bufonidae; genus Bufo; species Bufo bufo. The sequence goes on from NC_053389.1 coordinate 326,073,978, forward strand.
CACCCCATATAGACTCCCTGATCACCCCCCTGTCATTGATTACCCCCCTGTAAAGCTCCATTCAGACGTCCGCATGATTTTTACGGATCCACTGATAGATGGATCGGATCCGCAAAACGCATCCGGACGTCTGAATGAAGCCTTACAGGGGCGTGATCAATGACTGTGGTGATCACCCCATATAGACTCCCTGATCACCCCCCTGTCATTGATTACACCCCTGTCATTGATTACCCCCCTGTAAAGCTCAATTCAGACGTCCGCATGATTTTTACGGATCCACTGATAGATGGATCGGATCCGCAAAACGCATCCGGACGTCTGAATGAAGCCTTACAGGGGCGTGATCAATGACTGTGGTGATCACCCCATATAGACTCCCTGATCACCCCCCTGTCATTGATTACACCCCTGTCATTGATCAACCCCCTGTAAAGCTCCATTCAGATGTCCGCATGATTTTTACGGATGCACTGATAGATGGATCGGATCCGCAAAACGCACACGGACGTCTGAATGAAGCCTTACAGGGGCATGATCAATGACTGTGGTTATCACCCCATATAGACTCCCTGATCACCCCCCTGTCATTGATCACCCCCCTGTCATTGATCACCCCCCCTGTCATTGATCACCCCCCCTGTCATTGATCACCCCTCTGTAAGGCTCCATTCAGACATTTTTTTGGCCCAAGTTAGCGGAATTATTTTTTTTTTTTCTTACAAAGTCTCATATTCCACTAACTTGTGTCAAAAAATAAAATCTCACATGAACTCACCATACCCCTCACGGAATCCAAATGCGTAAAATTTTTTAGACATTTATATTCCAGACTTCTTCTCACGCTTTAGGGCCCCTAGAATGCCAGGGCAGTATAAATATCCCACATGTGACCCCATTTCGGAAAGAAGACACCCCCAGGTATTCCGTGAGGGGCATATTGAGTCCATGAAAGATTGAAATTTTTGTCCCAAGTTAGCGGAACGGGAGACTTTGTGAGAAAAAAATTAAAAATATCAATTTCCGCTAACTTGTGCCCAAAAAATTTTTTTTCTATGAACTCGCCATGCCCCTCATTGAATACCTTGGGGTGTCTTCTTTCCAAAATGGGGTCACATGTGGGGTATTTATACTGCCCTGGCATTCTAGGGGCCCCAAAGCGTGAGAAGAAGTCTGGTATCCAAATGTCTAAAAATGCCCTCCTAAAAGGAATTTGGGCACCTTTGCGCATCTAGGCTGCAAAAAAGTGTCACACATCTGGTATCGCCGTACTCAGGAGAAGTTGGGGAATGTGTTTTGGGGTGTCATTTTACATATACCCATGCTGGGTGAGAGAAATATCTTGGTCAAATGCCAACTTTGTATAAAAAAATGGGAAAAGTTGTCTTTTGCCAAGATATTTCTCTCACCCAGCAAGGGTATATGTAAAATGACACCCCAAAACACATTCCCCAACTTCTCCTGAATACGGCGATACCACATGTGTGACACTTTTTTGCAGCCTAGGTGGGCAAAGGGGCCCATATTCCAAAGAGCACCTTTAGGATTTCACAGGTCATTTACCTACTTACCACACATTAGGGCCCCTGGAAAATGCCAGGGCAGTATAACTACCCCACAAGTGACCCCATTTTGGAAAGAAGACACCCCAAGGTATTCCGTGAGGGGCATGGCGAGTTCCTAGAATTTTTTATTTTTTGTCACAAGTTAGTGGAAAATGCTGATTTTTTTTTTTTTTTTTTCATACAAAGTCTCATATTCCACTAACTTGTGACAAAAAATAAAAACTTCCATGAACTCACTATGCCCATCAGCGAATACCTTGGGGTGTCTTCTTTCCAAAATGGGGTCACTTGTGGGGTAGTTATACTGCCCTGGCATTCTAGTGGCCCATATGTGTGGTAAGGAGTTTGAAATCAAATTCTGTAATAAATGACCTGTGAAATCCGAAAGGTGCTCTTTGGAATATGGGCCCCTTTGCCCACCTAGGCTGCAAAAAAGTGTCACACATCTGGTATCTCCGTACTCAGGAGAAGGTGGGGAATGTGTTTTGGGGTGTCATTTTACATATACCCCTGCTGGGTGAGAGAAATATCTTGGCAAAAGACAACTTTTCCCATTTTTTTATACAAAGTTGGCATTTGACCAAGATATTTCTCTCACCCAGCATGGGTGTATGTAAAAAGACACCCCAAAACACATTCCCCAACTTCTACTGAATACGGAGATACCAGATGTGTGACACTTTTTTGCAGCCTAGGTGGGCAAAGTGGCCCATATTCCAAAGAGCACCTTTCGGATTTCACTCGTCATTTTTTACAGAATTTGATTTCAAACTCCTTACCAAACATTTGGGCCCCTAGAATGCCAGGGCAGTATAACTACCCCACAAGTGACCCCATTTTGGAAAGAAGAGACCCCAAGGTATTCGCTGATGGGCATAGTGAGTTCATGGAAGTTTTTATTTTTTGTCACAAGTTAGTGGAATATGAGACTTTGTATGAAAAAAAAAAAAAAAAAAAAATCATCATTTTCCACTAACTTGTGACAAAAAATAAAAAATTCTAGGAACTTGCCATGCCCCTCACGAAATACCTTGGGGTGTCTTCTTTCCAAAATGGGGTCACTTGTGGGGTAGTTATACTGCCCTGGCATTCTAGGGGCCCAAATGTGTGGTAAGGAGTTTGAAATCAAATTCTGTAAAAAATGACCTGTGAAATCCGAAAGGTACTCTTTGGAATATGGGCCCCTTTGCCCACCTAGGCTGCAAAAAAGTGTCACACATCTGGTATTGCCGTACTCAGGAGAAGGTGGGGAATGTGTTTTGGGGTGTCTTTTTACATATACCCATGCTGGGTGAGAGAAATATCTTGGCAAAAGACAACTTTTCCCATTTTTTTATACAAAGTTGGCATTTGACCAAGATATTTATCTCACCCAGCATGGGTATATGTAAAAAGACACCCCAAAACACATTCCTCAACTTCTCCTGAATACAGAGATACCAGATGTGTGACACTTTTTTGCAGCCTAGGTGGGCAAAGGGGCCCATATTCCAAAGAGCACCTTTCGGATTTCACTCGTCATTTTTTACAGAATTTGATTTCAAACTCCTTACCACACATTTGGGCCCCTAGAATGCCAGGGCAGTATAACTACCCCACAAGTGACCCCATTTTGGAAAGAAGAGACCCCAAGGTATTTCGTGATGGGCATAGTGAGTTCATAGAAGTTTTTATTTTTTGTCACAAGTTAGTGGAATATGAGACTTTGTAAGAAAAAAAAATAAAAAAAATAAATCATCATTTTCCGCTAACTTGTGACAAAAAATAAAAAGTTCTATGAACTCACTATGCCCATCAGCGAATACCTTAGGGTGTGTACTTTCCGAAATGGGGTCATTTGTGGGGTGTTTGTACTGTCTGGGCATTGTAGAACCTCAGGAATCATGACAGGTGCTCAGAAAGTCAGAGCTGCTTCAAAAAGCGGAAATTCACATTTTTGTACCATAGTTTGTAAACGCTATAACTTTTACCCAAACCATTTTTTTTTTACCCAAACATTTTTTTTTTATCAAAGACATGTAGAACTATAAATTTAGAGCAAAATTTCTATATGGATCTCGTTTTTTTTGCAAAATTTTACAACAAAGTGAAAAATGTCATTTTTTTGCAAAAAAATCGTTAAATTTCGATTAATAACAAAAAAAGTAAAAATGTCAGCAGCAATGAAATACCACCAAATGAAAGCTCTATTAGTGAGAAGAAAAGGAGGTAAAATTCATTTGGGTGGTAAGTTGCATGACCGAGCAATAAACGGTGAAAGTAGTGTAGGTCAGAAGTGTAAAAAGTGGCCTGGTCTTTCAGGGTGTTTAAGCACTGGGGGCTGAGGTGGTTAAATATGGTGGGAATGCCATACAGGTTGGCGTCCCATGTGCAGTTCTTTTTGTATCATATTACTGCATGTTACATAGTCTCTTTATCTATAGAGACCGCCCTAGGAGGTATCCATTATCTGGTTATACCCCCATTACTGGCTGACATATCTAGTCAGGCCGGTCTCTAGGGATGAAGGGCCTATCTTATACTTATCCCTAGTAGATTTTCCATCATCTTCTATCTTATTTGGAGAAAACTCAATCGGAGGCTTGTCGGTGTTGAATGATCCGTATCCTGTTCCGCGGTACTGGTAGGACAAACGGTTACTGGTGCTGCCGTGCACTATTTTAGTGAATTCTTGTATTTTTGTAATTTTCATTTGGGATAGACACCTAGGTGATTTCTAGGGTTTATATACATTTTCTATCCCAAGGTCTGTCTGATGCACACTTTATTTGGGAAATATTTTTATCCGCATTATTAATAAATGTTATATTTTAGATTACCCACATTCCGAATAATGCCTCTACTCTTGGTAATCTGGAGCGCTTATCTCATATTGGTTTGACCTCCTTTTTCAGTATACATAGTTTACACAACCAAATCTTACTTTAAGGCCTCATGCACACGGCCGTTGTTTTGGTCCGCATCTGAGCCGCCATTTTGGCGGCTCGGATGCAGACCCATTTACTTTAATAGGGCCGCAAAAGATGCGGACAGCACACAGAGTGTTGCTCCGTTCCGTGGACCCGCTCAAAAAATATATCATGTCCTATTCTTATCTGCGCTTTGCGGACAAGAATGGGCATTTATATTAAAGGCTGTCTGTGCCGTTCTGCAAATTGTGGAACGCGCACGGATGCCATCCGTGTTTTGCGGATCCGCGATTTTCGGACCATAAAAAACACCACGGTCGTGTGCATGAGGCCTAATCCTGCAGATCTTGCACATGACAATACTTTTATTCCAACACTGTGAAGAAAAACAGCAGCCAAGTTTAGCATGGCATGTTTTGAGCCTGTGCCCACAGTATCAGCAACAACACCAGTCTGACAGCAATAGTATAGTGTAATAGTACAGCAATTGCAATATTATTTTTTCTTGCCATGATTCAGGGAAAATCGAATTACTATCATGAAGCACAAGTGTATTCGGGTTCGTGGCAAATCGAATTTTCCTTGAAATTTGGATCGAAGTCTACTTTGCAGATGAGCGTTCTTCCCGCAGCAAGTCTGCAACCCAGCTCCCGGCCTGACCGCCCACCGCTGCTGGGGGTCACATAGCATTATATTGATTTATGATGCTATGTAACCCTTACAGTTCTGGAATGTATTGGATAACACTGGCATACTGCTGCCAGTGTTATCCAGTACATTCCAGAACTGTAAGGGTTAAATATCATCATAAATCGTCAGTGCTGGGAGGTCAGGCCGGGTGCTGAGATGCGGACTCGCTGCGGGAGGAACGTTCGTCTGCAGGAGTCAAAATTCTGCAATCTAAATGTAAGACAGGCTGTTATACAATATTTGGAAGCAACAAAAAGTTGGAGAACTGATAAGAACTTGTTTATGCAAAAAAATTCTATTGCCCACTGGATAAGATTTGCCGTTGCGGAAGCCTATAAAGCAGAAGGAAAGGAGGCTCCTCCTTCCCTTAGAGCTCATTCTACAAGAGCCATCTCGGCTTCATGGGCAGAAAGATCTTCAGCCTCTCTAGAGCAGATTTGTAGGGCCGCAACATGGAAGAGGGCTCATACTTTTACTAAGCTTTATAAGCTGGATGTTTCCTTAAATGAGCATGGATGTAAAGTCCTTTGTGCTGTTGTCCCTCCCTAAGTATTTTTTCTTTATTAGTTCTATCACCAGTAATCAGGTTTTCTGGGGGACTATCACAGGACATATTTTTTTTTATGTTTCTTCTGTTATATAATTCCTTTATCCCTGGTTTTCTGTTAAAAACACACCAGTGATGGAGGGAAGGGGTGGTGATTTAAACCTTTCTTTTGCTGTCCTGTCATAAAGTCAGTCTCAGGATGTGCTGTCATGGAGGCTACCTGGAAACCAGATTACTGCTGAGTGTAATACTCATTTACTATAACTGAACATTATCTTGTGTTTAATAACACTAGTATAATAACGACTTTTTTGCTGTAAAATGCTTTTTCTAACACTAAACATTATCTTGCAGTAATATGCAAGTAATATGTTTAATTACATGAGTATAATAATGGCATTATTGCTGTAAAATACTTTTGCTATAACTAAATGTTATCCTGCAATATCATACAATGTATTTAATAAAACGGGTATAATAATGGCATTATTGCAGTAAAATGATTTTGCAACAACTGAACATTATCAAACGCCTTGGATAACACAGATATAATGCATTGAAATGTTTTTTTGAAAAAAAAAAAAGCTCAATTGTTCAATGTTTGCATCAGAATGCTATTGTGGTGCTGTCAATTAGCCTATGATCTGTAGTAACAAAGTTTAAAAAAAAACAAAAAAACAACTGGCTGTGTGTTCATATACAGACAAAATTAGGTCAGTCTCTGAGCAAATAAGGCCAAAGCCTGCTTCCACTTTCTCCAAGTGTCATGTGATCCTCTATCATGCACAGTAAAATGGCACTTTGCTCCGTTTTTTTATGCAATTTGTCCTAAATGATTGGTAAAAGCTTTGGAAAATTTGCTTTTTAATCAATATGATTAATTTAGAATCAATTTGCTCATCTTTAATGTAAAGGCTTATCTCGTGTACATGTTCCACATCCTTTTTTTCAATCTAGACTCTTCTGACCTGTTTTCAAGATACAAGCATTTCTTGTTGTTGCATCCAACCAAACCCTATCTTTAGCTCCAATTTTGCCTCTAAAAATGCTCAGCTAGTTTTTAGATCTTTCCACCCAGCTAATTACATAGACACTCCCCTATTACTGCCCTTAACACTGCCCAGCTAGTTTATAGCTCCTCCCACTGAGCTAGTACCAGACACTCTCTTATCACAGCCCCTGTTGCTGCTTTGACACACCCATGGGCATCACTTCACAAGAAAAAGCTACATGGACATAGTCATATGATGACAGCCCAAAACAGGAGATGAAAGCAATAACATTACAATAAGAACATGACATACTGCAGCTACAATCATAAATGATTATTTTAAAGGGTATTGATACAAACCAGAAAACCCCTTTAAGGTCTACTGCTGCCACTAAGTAAAGCAGTTTCCTGGAACCCTGGGGTGTACTGAAATTTGTCAAGATAAGTGCATCCAAAAATCACATACAATGATTTCCAAAGGCATCACATTTAAAGCAACAGGTGATTGAGGAATCCTCATTTCAGACTATCTTCACATATTAGTTGTGCCTGGCCATTTTTTTTATGCTGGAGCCAGACACAACTGATATATAATATGTGCAGAGTACTACAGTATGCAGATCTGGCATCACTCCACTGATTGCACCAGACAGAAAAACTGAGCATGCAGCATCACAACTAATGTGTTGGATGTATGAGAATGATCCCATAGAAAGCAATTTGATCAGTTCTGGCTCAGTTTCCCTCCCTGTTTTGTGCTTCACATCGAAGGGGAACTGAGCCGCATAGCTTGATATATAGTATGTGTAGGGGTCCTAACAGGGAAGGGTCAGGTATGCTCTGTGGTATATGTTGTGGCATTTCTAGGCTTGTTCCAAAGCAAGGATAATAGTGTGTCTATGTCTTTCTAATAATAATAATATAACAGGATATGTCAGAACAAATCTTAGAAATATTATTACACCAAAAGAGTAGTTAAGGCAACATTCACACGACAGTGAAAAAAAATGGCCATGAAAAACAAACACTCTACCAGTTGTTGCATCCATTTTAAAAAACAGACATTAAAATTGATGATTTGCATTGAAATTTAAATCCCAACCCTTGCAGTATCGTTAATTTCTAACGATAATTTGTTTTCCCTTAGTCCTAACAGCAGCACAGATGGGGTGTCATGGCTGTCTGTGAGCAACAAGAGTAAACACAGTAAAAGAGCTACTGACCGGACCCGAACTAGGGAGGATAAAGGGTGACCCCTGTCATACCCTCAAAGCTCTCCCTATGCTGCTAAAGCACATGCCCGGATCCAAATGGCGGAACGAGGCATGCCCGCGTACCTAAGACTGATGACCACTGTAACCCCTACAATAGTGGAAGGGGCACGGCCACCGGTGCCCTGCTCAGTATATGGAGGGAACCGTGGCCACCTCAGATCCAGTCAGAAAATAACCAGGTACACAACAATGTCTGCACACTTAGCTGAAGGAGCTGTAGCCGCAAAGAAGACGGTTCCAAGGACAGCTGGCAATATCCGGAGTGCTTGCTGCAGCAGAACACAGGTCCAGTGAACTGATAGCTACAAGTGAAGATACTCAAGCAAGAGCTACAACTGAAATGAGAAATATAATCCACGCCCTACAATAGGAGGAGGGGTGATTTAAAGGCAGGGAAATCAAACGCAGGAGGAACAGCTGGGAGGAAGGAAACAGAAAGTAAAGACTTCATCACAGGGGCGGAGAAACAGAGCAGTGAGAACTCCTCCAAGCTCTAGTAGTGACATCATCACAGGGGCGGAGAAACAGAGCTGTGAGAACGTCTCAAAACTCTGGTAGTGACATGGGGTTAACCACCCCCCATGGACTGGTAGGACCGGCGGAATTTTAATGAGCCCAAGTAATAATTAAACACTTAACCCTCCCCTATAAAGGAGGGAATCACCTCCAGCCCATTGTGTTATAGCAAGAAAAAACTAGTCTTACTAGGGTGGGAAATTTGTGTGCTGCTGTTAGGACTAAGGGAAAACAAATTATCGTTAGAAATTAACGATTCCCTTACGTCCTACCAGCAGCACAGATGGGGAGATAGCAAGAAGAACCCCTAGGGAGGGCCATCATGCCTGGCAGAACTAAGAATAGTCTGCCCAAAGGCTGAGTACTCAGCTAATCTGGCATCTAGTCTATAATGGGAGATGAATGTTGATTCAGAGCTCCAGGAAGCAGATTTGCAAATCATGTCGAGCGGAAGAAGACTCCTCTCGGCAAAAGAAGTGGCTACAGCCCTCGTAGAATGGGCTTTACAAACCCCGGAGGGTCTAGAGATTGGGAAACAAAGGATTCCCTATTAGCCTCCTTAATCCATCGACTGATGGATGGTTTAGACGCCTTACGGCCTTTAAACTTACCGGCAAACAGGATTAGAAGATTTACATCTTTCCTGAACTCCTTGATCTATCCACATAGATCCGGAGGCATCTCGAGACATCCAAAGGATGTATAGCAGGTTCCTCGGAGGAGGTAGAAGGTCTAGAAAGAACCGGGAGGGATATCACCTGGTTGATATTCTGGAAAGAAGGAACCTTAGGCCTAAAGTACGGGAGAAATCTTAAAAGGACCCGGTCTTGCAAAAAAATGGTATAGGGCTCGTGCGCTGATAGAGCTTGAAGCTCAGAGACCCTCTTGGCCGAAGTCAGAGCAAGGAGAAAAACAAGTTTCCATGTGACAAACTTGAAATCTACCTCCTCCAAAGGCTCAAGAGGAAAGGGGGAGATGCTAACCCCTTGAGAACTACTGATAAATCCCATTGAGGGATGGGTTTCAGTACTGTAGGTTTTAATCTTTCAGCTCTTTAAGGAACCGTTTGATGAGCCAGTCCTGCGTAAAAGACTTGTTGAAACAAGCTGAAATGGCTGAAACTTGAACCCTCAAGGTAGATGGAGCAAGGCCTTTGTCACGGCCATCTTGCAGAAACTGAAGGATGATGGGGAGGGGCGGATCTGCAGACGCCACCTCCTTTGAGGAACACCAAGAAGAGAATATCCTCATAATCTGTGAGTAGGCTCTCTTAGTAGAGTCTGCTCTTGAATGAGACTGCGTTCTCGGGACCAACTCTGAAAGCCATTCTATTCTGGGAAGGGACTGATCAACCACCAGGCTGTCAGGTTGAACCTGTGCAGATCTGGGTAGAGGTAAGTGTCCCATGACACCAGGGTCTGCTGTGGGGGGAGCTTCCAATAATGTCCCTGACTCATCTGAATGAGCTGGGTAAACCAGGATCTCTTGGGCCAAAACGGTATGATGGCTATTACCGAGGCCTGATCCTGACGAATTTTCATCAATACCCTTGGTATCATGGGAAAGGGAGGGAAGATGTAAGCCAGCCTGAACCTCCAGTATATTGACAGAACATCTATCGCCAGGGGGTTGTCCTCCCTGTAAAGGGAGCAAAAACTCTCCACCTTGGCGTTGAACCTTGTTGCCATAAGATCCACCTCTGGCATTCCCCACTTGAGGACTATCTGCTTGATAATCTCCGGATGTAAAGACCACTCCACTGTTGAAAGACCGCGGCTCAACCGATCCGCTATCATATTGAGGGAGCCTCGAATGTGGATCACAGATAAGTGTAAAAGGTTCAATTCTGCCCAATCCAGAATCACCCCGATCTCTGATAAGAGGGTAAGTATTTTTGTGCCTCCCTGCTTGTTGATGTAAAGTACCGCAGTCATATTGTCTGACTGGACTTTCACCGCTTTGCCCCGGATATGAGGGGCGAAGTGAAGGAGGGCTAGCCGGATAGTTTGAATCTCGCGGAGATTGGATGAGAGGAGCTGCTCCTGAGGAGACCAGGATCTGTGAACTGGAGAATCGTCTAGATGAGCACCCCAGCCTACTTGGGACACATCTGTTGTCAATATAACCCAGGTTGGCTGGGTCATAGACTTCCCGTCTAAAAGATGGCTCCACCATCTGAGGGAATGCCGAGTTTGCCAAGACAGGGAGCACAGGGAGTTCAGCCTGGCGGGGCTGCCATTCCATTTGGAGAGAACCTCCGACTGCAGTGGCCGGAGGTGCCATAAAGCCCAAGGGACTGCTTACGCAGACGCTGACATGAGCCCCAACATCTTCATGAGAGTCGAAATTGGAACTCACCAAGGCACGGATAGGAATTCTGCCATGTTCTGTATTTGGGATCTTCTTTCTGGAGTCAACCGGAGAGATCTCCCAACGGAGTCGATTATGAAGCCTAAATATCTTACTGAAGTCGACGGGCTCACGTTTGACTTCTGCCAGTTGATGACCTTAGGCGGAACAGAAAGGAAATCGCTACATGAAGATGGTGGGTCAGGACCACAAAGGAAGAGGCTTTTAAAAGCCAATTATCCATATAAGGAATGATGGTCAGTCCTTGGAGTCTTAGAGCCGCCACCACAGAAACTACCACCTTGGTGAAAGTGTGAGGGGCAGAAGAAGTGCCGAAGGGAAGGGCAACGAACTGAAGGTGTCTGGTGACACCTGACACCTGGACCGCGATCCTGAGATATTTCCTGGAAGCAGGATGAATCGGGATGTGCAAATATGCATCCTTGAGGTCCAGGGTTGCCATCACATCTCCAGGATTGAGAACGTGAACCACTGACCTGATGGTTTCCATACGGAACCTTACTTTCCTTACGTATCGATTGAAGAATCTCAAATCGATAATCATCCGGAGATCCCCTGACGCCTTGGGAACCAGAAACACTGGTGAGTAAATCCCTAAGCCCCGTTCCCCTGCCAGAACCTCCTCCAGAGCCCCCTTGTGGATGTAATCCTGAATGTAAGCCTCCAGAACCGACTGCCTTGCGGCCTGTGGAAGTTTGGTTCTGATGAACCTGTCCGGAGGCAGAGAAAGAAGATTGATTGAGTGCCCCTCTGAGATGACATTCAGGACCCAGGGATCCAAAATCTCTCGGATCCAGATGTCCTTGAAGTGGGAGAGTTGACCTCTGATGGGAAGATGAGGCAGGGGAGTGGGGAAGTCTTCTGGCAGGATGGCAGGAGTAACGGGAGTCATCCAAGAGCCTTGAGGAGGCCCATAGTCAGGAGGTGGATTTTTTTATCCTTGGCTCCTTCACGAGAGCGCCTCGAACCTCTTCGCTGCGCTCCCCAGTCCCTCCGGGTTCTTGACTGCTGGTCAGACCTACCACCACGTTTTTGTCTGCTCTGCCCCCAAAAGGACTGTTGGGGAACACTCTTCCCCTTTTTATCTGACAGGTCTTCCATAATCTTATCCAACTCTGAGTCGAGCAAACAGTTGGGCTCAAAGGGAAGGCTACATAAATTATATTTAGAGGAATTGTCAGTGACCCAAGGCTTAAGCCACAAAGGCCTGCGGGCCGCTGACACCAGGGTCATGGTTTTAGCCGCCAACTTCAGCTGTTGTTGCGCTGTATCAGACAGTAAATCCATCGCCAGGTTGACAGTCTTGAAAGCCGCCAGAATGTCGTCACGAGACACCTTGTGATCCACGTCCATCTGGATCTGGTTTAATCGAGACCGGAGGAAGGTAGAAACTTCTGTAGCAGCAATGGCCGTAGTCGCGGAAGCTGCAGCTGCAGCTGCCGTATAACCTCTCCTAAGTGTGCACTCTGCTCTCCTGTCAAGGGGATTCTGCAGACTCGACCCATCGTCTGCAGGAACCAGAGTCCGCTTGGACAGTTTGGCAATCGCCATGTCCACCTTGGGAATGGTACCCCACGATTCCACCAAGGGTTTAGCCATCGGAAACATGGTTCTGAATCTTTAGTTAGAATCAGACCTTTTTTGGGTTTCTTCCACTCTGTGCGCATGACAGAGAGGAGGGTCTCATCCGCTTTAAAGACACAAAGTGCCCAACTAGCGGGATCAGAGGGCTCCCCCAGGTCAACATCATGGTCCCCGACCTGATGGACTTAAGTAACTTTTGCGTCTTATCAGGAGGAAAGAAGCATGAAGTAAGCTCCTCCTCATCCGAGGAGGAGGAACTCAAGGAGACTACGGAAGGTCTCTCTACTGGAGCCGAAGACTCCATAGGAGTCTGAGTAGGAAGCCTCTCATAAAGAAGGCTTATAACCCCTTTGATGGATCCATCAACATAGGTCTTCACCCACTGATACATATCCTGCATCGTAGGTTCGGTGGAAGGTTGGACCCTCGGACGGCAGCCGTCACATCTGCAGTAGGGACAGCTATCCTCCAAAAGCGCGCTACAATCATAGCACGATAAATGTTTACGCTTGGAACCCGCCTTTCTGCCATTCGAATCCCGTGGAGGCGACATCACTGCGGGAAAAAAAGGATAAGTAAAACATTTGTAAACAACCAATAAATGTTTCAGGAGAAAGGTAAAAGAAAGGCAGACCGGCGGAAGCTGAAAATGAGGACCAGAAATAAGGCATCAATAAGTGGAGGAACACCAGCTTATAGGACTCTGGGAGCTAGCTTAAAAAGCATGTGCAGCCAGAGAACGACCTGGTTCACAATGTTTCCTTCAATAGGGGAGGGAGAGGCTCAGAACTGAGTCCCTGCCCCCAGAGGAGAAAAACACATATCAGTAAATAAAAAGGTTTCTGTAAGGAAATTATGTCTATATCTACACACGTTCACCTATATATATTAATTCAGCCTTATATGCTTGTATTAAGTATACAGAGTTCTTCTTTAAAGGAAAGATTTTATACTCTTATGACAACAAGGTCTAGTAACACAAGCTCTCAGGAAATGGCTGTCTGAAGCTCAAAACCGCATGGCTAAAAGGAGATATGCATGCTTTAGCAAAAGAAGGCCACATTTGTAATAAAGGTACCTGAAGAGAGAATTACCGAATGCATGGCATTATAGCTGCACAAACATATATATGCATATATATATATATGTTTCACATATATCTAACATGTGCATTAGACATATATTTTACATTTACTTCAATACGGGTTATATATTTAAGCGTCTTGTATATTGACGTTCACCTGTGGTTTAGATAAGTGAAGGACGTTTTATCAGGTAAATGTTGGTACAAAATGAACAAAGATAATTCCGCGAAATATTTGAACAAAGCTAAAGTCGACAAAGATTGTGGTTAGATATCTGAATTCTAAGAATTATAAATGCGTCACATATGTACCTTGTTTCTAGGAAATTATCATGACTTGTTTTGCTTTGATTATATAAAGGTGACATTGATAAATTTGTTACCTGATTGGATTAAGCTTAGGGGAGGTATATGGTAATCTTGTGGTTTGTATCTATAAATTGTCTACGATGTCAAAATAAAGAAACAACCATTTTAAACCTATCAACGTGTATTGGTCTTCAGTGGTTGCCCGGCCGGAGGTTCACCCACAGACAAACCAGGGGCCCTTTCAATTGGTAGCAGAGGATGGTTCACTGACTATCCAGGTGAGTAAATAATTTCTGCCACTATTTATGTTGGTTGGAATGTTTCTCTCCTGGATACGGTGAATATCTGATGTATACTGGATGGCAGGTTAGTTGATGGCAGGTTAGTTTAGTGTTCATAGGACTGTGGGACAGACACGAGGCAGCACTCAGTGTTTTGCGTATCCTGATAGGAGCGGCGTCTCCTATAGGCACAGTGGTTGGCAGGGGATGTTGTTCCAGGAACATACATCATATTGATGGCAGGGAATTTTTCGAATGTAGAACTAGTCTCTTCGAACGTTGGCAGGGATTTTTCAAGTGGGAATTAGTCTCATTTGACGGTTTATTGAGTTAAAGGATAACTCTGGATTTATGTGATTGAGTTAAAGGATAACTCTGGATTTATGTGAAACAAGGAAACAAGGTACCCGGAATATATGTATAAGGAAAAGGAATACATATGGAAAAAAAAAGGTGAGGGAAACGCATACATCTGAATGCAGATGTTGGTTTCTAACTCACTAGGATTGTCTGTGGAGTGAATTGTTTATAGAACATAACTGTACAGTTAAAACTTGGAAAGTGACATTGATTACTGCAGTCTATTAAGTTCGTAAATGGTGTTGCCCATATTAGATATTTTACACGTGTTATAAGAATATAGTGCTAGTGGAAAATCTGATTGTGCTGGCTTAATTGATTCTCAACATAACAGTACTAACACAATTACTTCCTGCTATTTAATTGCTGCTATTTCCACCTCACTGTTTGCTGCTTAAAAATATATATATAGAGTTCATTGTCGATTTCATTACACATTATGGGTAACGGCGTGGGAAAGGATCTGGATGGTGAGCCAGAGACCAGACCCACACCGTTACATTTTGTATCAGGCACCTGTGGGATTAGTGTAACTGATCCATTTTGGGTAAATATCTGTGACCGCAGTCAGCAACTGTGTATTACGCAGATCAGCGATGTGGGTCCTCGCAATGAAGGAGACTGGGAGGAGGTCAAAAAAATGGTGGGGCCTCACCCAAAATATAACTATCCCGTCGGTGCCTGGGATGAAGATTATGTGAAAACATGTTTTAAGAAATGGGAGAAGGAATTAAAAGAGTACAGAAAGAGATTTCCACCAACCCATCAGATATACTTAAAACAGGATAGGGGGACAATGAGTAAAAGGGAAGAAGTTCCATGGTCAGAAATTCTGCCCTCCTTGCCAGAAAAGCCACCGGCATATGAAGTGACGGTATTAGAACCACAAAAGGCAACACTCCCAGCTGTCTCTACAGAGGACATGCTACAAGACCCTTATGATAAGGTCCCCTGTCCAGAACAAGCAACCGCACCAGAATTATTATTATTTTCTGGTGAGAATCAAAAGAGAACCGGACTGTACCCGGATTTGGGGGATAGAGATTCCCTTTTGAGTACTGCAGTTATAGTGGCAGCAGCACTTATGGAACAAGCAGATGTGACTCCACAAGTCAAACAGGCTAAGGAAAAAAGAAATGAATATAGAGAAAGCATGGGCAGTTATGTACATGAGCTGATTCAACTGAGGGATAAACTAAAGACAGACATAGTCTACATTAAACAACTTCCCCTTCAGGAAGCCTTTCCCTTCATATATAATCACGAGGACCCAGATGATACTGACCTTCCTAGTGACCAACAGATGGATGAATTAAAGAGCATTTTGGGAGGAGAGTGTGGCAGAACCAGAGCTGTGACTAACAAAAAAAACCAGCTGCTGACCGAGATAGAAAAACTAAGACAGGAGTACTGGAGGGTGAAGAAGGACTGGGAAACCAGGGCTCAGGAAGAACTCGGTAGGAGGACAGGAATTGAAACACAGATAGAGGCAGACAGTTTGGAACCTGGAATTCCCCTGGCAACCTCCAGCCCTAGAGTACCTGGAGTAATCCCCCTGGCAGATGAATTTTCCAAATTCACTCTAACACCTGAGGAAGGGGATAAGAAAGGCACACAACTGCGGCTTCCCATGATTACTGTGGGTAGCACTGAAGTCCATATCCCTCTTCCTTTAGGATTAATGAAGGAACTGAAAGATATGTGCCCCAATCCAAAAAAGGACCCTAGAGCAGCAGCTATGTTTCTGCAGAAGTATACCGCAGGGAGCCATTTAACTTTGGAGGATATTCAGATAATACTCTCAGCCATAGACCCAGACACTGGCTTCCAGATCGATCCAGAAAAGATAATGAGGGCATCAGAAAAAGAGGTTAGGGATGGAGGAGAGACAGATGGCCCCAAGGTTTGGAAGAAGTTTTGGGATAAGATAGGAGTAGAATGGATGAAAAGATACAAAGGGGATTCAGGCTTACACACAATGCTAAATACAAAACAAGAGCCGAAAGAGGATTTTTATAGTTTCTGTAAGAGACTGTTGGACCTCTACAGTAGTACAGGAATGAATTCACCTGAATTGTTCAAGACTACATGTATGACAAATGGGGACCCTAAGACAACGCAGCTAATAAAATTAGTGAATAACGAATGGCTTACTCAATCAGTGACAGAATTTATGGATGACATAGCAAAACGCTCGGCCTCTGGTGTTTTCAATCAAAAGGGAGGAGTATTTCCATTGTTAATGCAGCAGGACATACAACAGGAGTCTATATTGTCAGGTGGGGAAAGCAATTACATGATGTCAGGTTTCTCCCGGGGAAGGAATAATAGAAGAGGTCCGAGAAGTAGGGGCCAGGCAGATTACCTGGGAAGAGTAGAAAGGAATCAGAGACAGGGCTGTTTCATTTGCGGGAGTCTAGGTCACTGGAGGCGGGAATGTCCAAAGGTGAGAGATGAAGATAGGAGAGGATACAGAGGGAGAGGCGCCTCTGACTACCGAGGGGGGCCCAGACAACAGGAAAGACAGCAAGATATGACAAGAAGACAACCCCAGGGAGATCGTATTAACATACACTGGCCAGCACAGGATGGGGGGAATAGACAACCCAATTTGCAATCAGACTTACAGAGGTGGTCTGAGCATGAACAGTACCCGTCCCCACGGGGGAACAATTACTATTAGGGGTGCCCAGAACGAGTCCCATCCTTCATTATGCATTTTGTTCCAACTGATTGGCAAGTCTTACCACAAGTAATACTGCAAATTGATGGTATTAAAGTTAATTTGTTACTTGACACCGGAGCAACGACTTCAAGTGTAAACAAAATAGACTTCATTAATGATAAATGCACAGAAGGAAGTTCTATGGGTATAAATGGGACGACAGTGATACATAAGGTGACAGCACCGCTCCCGGTTTGTACTCTTACGGGGGAACTAGTGACGCACATGTCTTTTGCAGTCCTACTAGAATGCCCCGTTTGCCTATTAGGAAGGGATTTAATGGCAGCATTACAGATTTCATTAATCTTTGACAAAAAAAGAAGACTGACAGCAACCTCAATGAAATGTGACCTGACAAACCCAAAGAGACGTGACATGAATGGGTTCTTTTTAAGCATACCAATGTCCCTGGAAAATCATCCAATCTGGGCAAAATGTAAAGACTCAGTAGGAACAATTAACTGTGAGCCCTACCGGCCCTGTTTGAAGGAGGGGGTTATGCCAACCTTTCAAAAACAATACCCATTGAGTGAGGAAAAGTTAGAGGGTATAAAGCCACAAATTGAGAAATACTTGCAGATGGGAATTCTTAGGAAAATTGTCAGTCCCTGGAATACCCCGATAAATCCTGTAAAAAAGGCTAATGGCACATGGAGGCTGGTACAGGATCTGAGGAAGGTAAATAAGGCAATTATCCCACTCCCCCCCTTGGTGGCAGATCTTACAGCTGTGTTTGGGGCCATTCCTGCGGGATCCAGATACTACACTGTAGTTGACCTCAGTAATGCGTTCTTTTCCATACCAGTGGCTTGGGATGCACAAAATCTTTTTGCTTTTCAGTGGGCTGATGATGGTCAGGTGACTTGGACCCGTCTCCCACAAGGTTTTGGGGATAGCCCAGCAGCCTTTTCTATTGTATTAAAGGCTACATTGGAAGATTGGGAACCAAAGAGGGGATCCACCTTAATACAGTACACAGACGACCTTTTACTCTCCAATTCGGAATTAGAAGCCTGCGAAATAGATTCACGGAGTTTATTAGACCACTTGGCAAGCAAAGGACACCTGGCCTCGAAGAAGAAAATCCAATATGCAAGTACCCAGGTAGAGTATCTGGGGTGCATAATAGAGGCAGGAGAGAGAAAGATCTCACCCGCTAGAGTCAAGGCAGTAACCTCCCTAAGCAGGCCGAGGGACAAAGCTACAATGCTGTCCTTTCTAGGGTCAATAGTGTATTGTAGGCAGTGGATTCCCGATTGCTCCCATTGAGATTCAATCCTAAGAAAAACTACACTCACAGAAGCACCAAAGGTAGTGGAGTGGACGGAGGACAGAGTAGAAGCCTTTGAGAGATTGATTCGGTCCTTGACCCAAGCCCCAGCCTTGGCCCTGGCAGATTATGGAAGGCCATTCCAATTATACTGCGTGGTATCGGGAGAAACCTATGCAGCTGTTTTGACACAAACACATGGGGGGAGAAACAGGCCAGTTTCATACCTATCGAGAAAATTACCTCCTGTAGTTCTTGGAATGCCTCACTGTCTCCAAGCACTAGCAGCCGCGGCTATGTCAGTAAAGGATGCTACTAAGATAGTCCATGGAAATATAATGGAACTTTTCACCACTCATACAGTCTTATCCCTCCTTCAAAACATGACCACACAACACATGACAGCTCAGAGACTGTCCGGATATGAGACCATATTACTCAGTACGGCAAACCTGTTGATAAAGACATGTCCAGACACCTCACCAGTAATAAGATTTTTGCATACACTTTTGAGACTTAAGCGTGAAGGTTCTGACGAACAAGTAGACTCAATACCTGAGCACAGAGGTGATGAAATAATCTTGTCATGCACAACACCTAGGGAAGATTTAAAGGACACACCACAGACTGGCAGTATAGATGTTTTTGTGGATGGATCATGCACAAGACCAGATGACAGGACATACCAAACAGGTTACGCAGTGGTCATGCTCCCAGAACAAGTGATAGAAGCTGAACCAATTGCCACAACTTCGGCACAACAAGCTGAGCTGGTAGCGCTCACAAGAGCCTGTGAAATATTCGCAGGACACAAAGTGAATATTTATACTGATAGTAGCTATGCATTTGGAACAGTGCATGATTATGCAGTAATATGGAAAAATAGGGGGTATATCTCAGCAGACGGGAAGAAGGTAGCGAATCAGAAATACATAGATCACTTGCTACATGCAATTCAATTGCCAGAAGCTATAAGTGTGATAAAAGTGAAAGGACACTCTGCAAAAGGAGACTATCAAGCTATGGGAAACAACCTAGCAGACAGAGCAGCAAAAATGGCAGCCAAAAGAGACACGAGAAGGGAAAATAAGTTATTATTCATGACAGACTTTGAAAGTGAAAACTGGGAGTCAGTAGTATATCAACTTCAGAAACAGTCTACCAGTGAGGACATCAAGTACTGGAAATCTCAGGGACTGCAGGCGACAGGTACAGGTATGTGGACAAAAGATCGGATATTGGGGGTTCCTGCTGCATCAGCACCGCTCCTAATATCTTATCTTCATGGTCCTGGGCATTTAGGAAAACAGTACATATCAGAACATTACAAGTCACTGTTCTGTACATACCAATTGCAGAGATTGATAGACGATCTGGTCGACTCATGCATGACTTGTGCACAGAATAATGTTCAAGGAAAAGCACACGGAAGACATGGGAATCTACCACCCCCTACAGGCCCTCTGCAAGACTTGCAGATGGATTATACACACATGCCAAAGCAACCCTGGAATATAAGATATCTGCTTGTAATAGTCTGTAAGTTCTCCGGATGGTGTGTAGCCATACCTACTTCAGGAGAAACAGCTGGTGTGACAGCTAGGGCATTGATAAATCAATGGATTTCACTGTATGGACTCCCTCGGGTAATTCATTCAGATCAGGGACCTGCTTTCCAGTCCAAACTAATACAAGAACTGACGAAGATTTTGGGTTTCCAGTGGAAACTCAATATAGCCTACCACCCCCAAAGTGCAGGAGTAGTGGAAAGAATGAACAGAACCATTAAGGATAGGTTAAAAAAGGCTACTTCAGGAACATTGAAAGATTGGCTGAAATTTCTACCCGCCATTCTCTACCAAATAAGAACGACACCCAATAAACAAACAGGGTTGTCACCTTATGAAGTGTTATTCGGTCGACCCCCTAATACCCGTGAGGAACCAGATACTGACAGTAACATTTTTGCCTTGCAGGAACAGTACGTGAAACACTTGGTAGGTATACTTTCAGAAAATTATGATAAGGTTGCTGTCACCTTTCCTCCTCTTTCCACAGATCCAACTCATCCATTCTTGCCCGGAGACAAAGTTCTGGTGAAACAACTAGCTGCCCGCCACAAGACTGGTCCAATATACCAAGGTCCATTTGAGGTTCTAAGAGTTGCTCGAACGGCTGTCCTTACTGACCAGAGTCCACAGTGGATACACGCCAGCCGGCTCAAGAAGACACCAGAAGGAGTCCTCAGGAAATTCCCCGGACAAACATGAGTCTTTCGGACAAGATGCCTACAAAGGAAATGGCTTTGATCATACCCCCAAGCCTGCAAAGTAGATATGAGCGATGGCTAAGAGGCTATCCAAAACCGCTTTGTCCAAAGGATCCAAAGACTATGCAAGACTTGTATGAGGAAGAATTTATGTTCAGGGAGTATACCAATGAACTAGAAACTGAGGACTTGAAAGATCAAAACTTTCCTGAACCATTTAGTAAGCAGATGATTCAGAGAATGAAACTGTCAGATGGTGGGAGACAATGGATAAACCCTTTCTTCTTCCGAAGGGTACTGACATGGGGTGACAGGAGCAGGATTGTTAAGGAAAAACCCCCTAAAAGAGAAGTCCCCAGGCCACCCCAGTCTCCTTGTTCCACAACATCTTTTTCTGAAGAAACAGAGGAAAAAGAAACTCATACTGTTGATATGGACACTGAAGCGAAAACAAGTCGCAGGATCAGGACTACCAAGTGTCCATTATCCCTGTTGTACTGTTTGGCAATTATATGTACCCTCGCAATTCTCTATAGTGTAGTAGTGTCAACTGTGAAAGCAGTCATGACACACACACCGATACAAGTGAATGGAACCGTACATGAGAGAACAAAAAGATCTGCATCTATATTTAATAGGCCCAATTACAAAAAAGAGAAAATCACCTGTTGTACTAAAAGAGGAAATAAATTGTCACAATCAATGTTAGATAGAGTTATAGATTGGCAGGAGCAGAAGAAGGAAGGGGTATGTAAATTAGACGCTATAATCCTAATTATCAGGGCGTCCCCAAAGAATACCTCCCTATGTCTATCACCCAATCCAATTGACAAAGCCACTAGAAGGAAAATACAGGAATTAAAGGGACAAGGAACTCAGAAGAGAAGTCTCCTCTCTGAGACAACCTTCAAAATAAATATAATAGACACACCATCTTTCCCAAAAGATAACGTAGAACCATTAAACTGGCCAGACCCAAGTAATGTGCCACATCATTTCCTGCTAATGCATAAATTTGGTAAACAACAGTCAGAGGGAAAAGGAGACTGTTGGGTTTGTTCACACATGCATTCAGGGGAGCACGTTTATCCAATGCTAGCAAAACCTATGCGCCTTCCTTCCCTGATCAACCTAACAGATCTAGAGACGGTACAAATCACAACAACTAACAAACCATTCTTGATACAAGGGTATTCCGAGTCTCCAAACTTTTGTTTTTTAAATGGTCATTATTATTCTAGGGATATTAAATATTTTGCTAATGCTAGATTCTGTGCAAATACAGACGTTAACTTCACACTGTTGGACATAGAAAGCTATATTACAAATCAAACAGTAGACATAAAAGGGCTCAATACAGTTGCCATTGCCGATGCTGATGAAAGAATAGAAAGAATGTTTCAGTACAATCTTACAGAATGTCCATCTTATAAGCCCCAGATCAATCAAGGCCCATTAACTTCTTGGTTGAAGCAAGTAAACAAAACGGACATTAAGTATGGAAGTACTGACCCTATTAACATAGTTCAATGGATGTGTTTAATGGGGCTAAGAAGTGGGCAGAATACCTTCAGTGATATTCCAGCACCTCGTCTACCAAAGGACTGGATAGTGTGTTGTGGGTTATGGTGCCATACTACAATCCCTTTTCCTAAAGATCCTAGTTCAAAAGGTTGGTGCACTATGGTCCAACTCTTCCCATACATGAGTGCACAATCAGGAAAAGAAGTACGGATGGGACCAGCCCATGGGGTGCTCATTTTCCATAACACACACAGGAAAAAGAGGGCACTGACGAGCACATGGGAGAAGTTTTACATGAGCATTTTAGGCCCGTCGGGAACTGCAATGGCCCTAGTAAGATTAGATGCCTTCCAGGAATTAGTCAAGAGATGGGTTAATATTACCACAAGAGACCTGGGGATGATAAATGAAGAAATGAGAAAAATAAGGATGGAACAGGAAGTGATTAGGCAGAGACAGGAGAGACTGATGATGGCAGTCACTGGACTGTGTGATCAAACAGAAAACAAACAAATCTGTTGCATTTATTTCTCTAACTTCACCAAAGACACAAAGAACATTGAGGTACCAGATTACTATGATATAATCAACGGTCATCAAGAGGAAAGGGAGAGATTACAAGGGGAATTACATAATATGCCAGGGTCATGGAACCCTTTTGACTCGATAGGAGATTGGACAGGAGGTATCTTTTCCGGGATTTTCAACTTCTTCAGAAAGGCAGGCATTGTTATTTTGATGACTTTGGTATTTCTACTCCTTGTATATTGTCTAATAAAGTTCACAATATGGGGAGTAGGAAAAACCTCTCAATTGATAAAGCGTAAGAAACCACCAGAAGATTCAGGTGAATATGTCACACTTAAAAAGGGAAGTACTCTGATGAGAAAGATACCGAAAAGTGGTGTGTGGTATAAGGAGTGATCATAGATAATGGGAATTCCATATGATCAAAGAGGGGATTGTAAGGAAATTATGTCTATATCTACACACGTTCACCTATATATATTAATTCAGCCTTATATGCTTGTATTAAGTATAGAGAGTTCTTCTTTAAAAGAAAGATTTTATACTCTTATGACAACAAGGTCTAGTAACACAAGCTCTCAGGAAATGGCTGTCTGAAGCTCAAAACCGCATGGCTAAAAGGAGATATGCATGCTTTAGCAAAAGAAGGCCACATTTGTAATAAAGGTACCTGAAGAGAGAATTACCGAATGCATGGCATTATAGCTGCAGAAACATATATATGCATATATATATGTTTCACATATATCTAACATGTGCATTAGACATATATTTTACATTTACTTCAATACGGGTTATATATTTAAGCGTCTTGTATATTGACGTTCACCTGTGGTTTAGATAAGTGAAGGACGTTTTATCAGGTAAATGTTGGTACAAAATGAACAAAGATAATTCTGCGAAATATTTGAACAAAGCTAAAGTCGACAAAGATTGTGGTTAGATATCTGAATTCTAAGAATTATAAATGCGTCACATTATGTACCTTGTTTCTAGGAAATTATCATGACTTGTTTTGCTTTGATTATATAAAGGTGACATTGATAAATTTGTTACCTGATTGGATTAAGCTTAGGGGAGGTATATGGTAATCTTGTGGTTTGTGTCTATAAATTGTCTACGATGTCAAAATAAAGAAACAACCATTTTAAACCTATCAACGTGTATTGGTCTTCAGTGGTTGCCCGGCCGGAGGTTCACCCACAGACAAACCAGGGGCCCTTTCAGTTTCCCCCCAGGAAGGAATACAATAAAACCTCCAACCGGAGGAAAAATCGCGAATTATATATAAAAAAATCGCAATAATGATGCGAAATTGCGTCGCAAGGAATAATTCCGGAAGTGACATCAGATTCCAACATCACTTACGGAAGATGGCGGCGCCCAGCGGCCGCAAGGAAAAGGACCAAGGACGCCGAAAAACGCACCGCTGCGCAGCGCCGGCAGCAGGTAAGCTGCCGGACAAGCCATCTAGTAAAAGCGGAGGCAAAGCCCGCAGATAAAATGAAAAAAAGATTCCCTCCTAAGAGAGGGGGAATCACCGCCCAGTCCACCTGTCCGGAGGACAGAAAAAAACACAATGGGCTGGAGGTGATTCCCTCCTTTATAGGGGAGGGTTAAGTGTTTAATTATTACTTGGGCTCATTAAAATTCCGCCGGTCCTACCAGTCCATGGGGGGTGGTTAACCCCATCTGTGCTGCTGGTAGGACGTAAGGGAATACATAATTTCCCCGATAGTAGCCCCCAGCAGTAATAATATCCCTCATAGTGGCCCCTAGCAAATGAGCCTCTAGGAGCAATGTGGAATTTCCTTTACACCTAGAGGCTCATCTCTATCTGCAACTGCTACGCCCTGTACACTTTGATTGACAGGGCTGACAGGCTTGATCAAGTTTAGACTGCCTGGCCCTTTCAATCAAAGAGCAGAGAGCTTAGCAGTTGCAAATAGAGTTGAGCCTCTAGGATTTATGGCAATGCTCCCTTTTGCATATATTAAAATAAAATTTATCTCAGCTGCCAAGCACACATGCATCTTCTGACAGATGCCCTTTAATAATGTCTCCATTGTGGCTCCAAGCAATAATTATGTCCCCCATAGTGGCCCCAAGCAATAATGTCCCCCATAGTGGCCCCCGGAAGTAATAATGTCCCCTAGAGAGGGCCTTGCGGTTCACCCGGCGGTCGTCTCGCTGTGAACTTTGGGCGTTCGCGATTGGCCGAACATATGGCGGTGTCCGCTGGTTCCATATTCTTTTGCATTGCGCCGAACTATGACCCATGACACATCCATCAGGTGGGACAGGACAGCCAATTGAGATGTTTCAGCACATGGACACCCCCCCCCACTCTATAAGAGAACCCGATCTGGCAGCCATTTCACATTCAGTTTTTTGCCAGTGTAGGGAGAGGTTGCTTTGTGGAGCAGGGACAGGCTGTTAGGGACACCAAACGCTACATAATAGGGCCACAAAAGTGTGATATACTTATACTTTTTAACATAGAAAGTATATAATAGTGCATTTGTATTGTGCAGCCGCTGTGTGCGGTTTTGCTGCGATACCGCAGCTATATAGAGGGCCAAATGCTATTTGAACAACTAATTGCAACGGGTGTGATGTACCTGTTGTCCCAAATAAACAGGGTGGTGTGATATAACTGTTGTGTCCAAAAAAAATAATTGAGGGGTGTAATTTACCTGCATCCACAAAATACTGATTGAGGCCTGCGATATACCAGCTCCCACAAAATACCAATTAAGGGGTTCGATATACCTATTTCCACCAAATATTGATTGAGGGGTGCGATATACCTGCTTCCCCAAAATAATGATAAATGGGTTTGATATACCTGTTTCCACCAAATATTGATTGAGGCCTACGATATACCTGTTTCCACAAAATACTGATTAAGGGGTTCGATATACCTGCTTCCACAAAATTCTAATTA
The DNA here is from genome assembly GCF_905171765.1 of Bufo bufo. Lineage (NCBI taxonomy): Eukaryota > Metazoa > Chordata > Amphibia > Anura > Bufonidae > Bufo > Bufo bufo. The sequence goes on from NC_053389.1 coordinate 326,099,721, forward strand.
AGGGGTTTGATATACCTGCTTCCACAAAATACTAATTAAGGGCTCATGCACACAATTTTTTTATTTTTTTTTTGCGTTCCGTATACGGAACCATTAATTTTAATGGATCTGCAAAAAAAAGAACGGAAGGTACTCCGTATGCCTTCTATTACCGTATTTCAGGTTTTTTTATTGTCCTCTTAATGGACAAGAATAATACAGTTCTATTAGGGTCCAGCTGTTCCGTTCTGCAAAAAACGGAATGCACACGGACGTCATCCGTATTTTTTACGGATCCGTGTTTTGCAGACTTCAAAATACTCAAAGCCAAACGGTCATGTGCAAGATGCCTAAGGGGTTTGATCTACCTGTTTCCACCAAATATTGATTGAGGCCTGCGTTATACCTGCTTCCACATATACTGCTCTTCTCTAGAGACTTAGACACAGGGTCTTTTTGAAAATGACAGGCAGAGGAAGAGGAAGGCCGTTCTGCAGTGCTGGTAGTGGTTGGGCAGGTGCACCAGGCCGGAGCCTAAGTGGGAAGTTGGAGAAGGCGCGTGCGATTACTTCAAAGGGCACACCAGAGTTGGTTGAGTGGCTCAATCAGCCTTCCGCTTCTGCACCCTCCTCATCCTCTGTATCTGCACCCTCCTCACTCTCTGCTATGTGCACTCCCATATACACCACCACCACCACCATAGTCCCTCCAATCGAGTCAGAGGAATTATTTTCCCATCCATTCCCAGACCTTACCGATGCACAGCCATTCTTGACATCGGATGAGGAAGAGGAGGTAGCAATGGCCGCCACCCAGCAGTCTGACGACAGTACTCAGATCAGCCCAAGGAGGGTGGTCCCCACTGTTGCTGCCTACTCAAATGTCAGTGGTGTTGAAGGTTACGATGATAAAGTGTTGATGGACGTCACGTGGGTGCCCACAAGATTAAGAGGTGGGGAGTTCAGAGTGAGAGATGAAGCAGCAGAGAGGAAGGAGAAGGAGGAGAAGCAGGCATAGGTCGCAGGGCACAGTAGGCAAAAAGAAGGCTGCAAATGTATCTGGAGCGAGCCATCCACCATGCATGGTCACTTCTGGCACTCCCAGGACACCGGCACATGGCTCTGCAGTGTGGGCTTTTTCTAACGTGTCAGCTGCTGACAAATAGTGTTTCCATCTGCAGCCTGTGCTGTCAACGTATACAGTGCCTTGCAAAAGTATTCACCCCCCTTGACTTTTTCCATGTTTTGGTGCCTCACAACCTGAAATTAACATGAATTGTTTGAGGATTTGCATAATTTAATTTACAGAACATGCCCACAACTTTGAAGATGTTTGTGTTTTTTTTTATTGTGAAGCAAAGAACAAATAGGACAAAATAATAGAAAAAGTCAATGTGCATAACTATTCACCCCCCTAAAGTCAATACTTTGTAGAGCCACCTTTTGGGGAAATCACAGCTCCAAGTCGCTTTGGATAAGTCTCTATGAGCTTGCCACATTTTACCACTGGGATTTTTGCCCATTCCTCCTTGCAAAACTGCTCCAGCTCCTTCAAGTTGGATGGTTTGGGCTTGTGAACAGCAATCTTTAAGTCTGACCACAGATTCTATTGGATTGAGAACTGGCCTTTGACTAGGCCATTCCAACACATTTACATGTTTCCCATTAAACCACTCAAGTGTTGATTTAGCAGTGTGTTTGGGGTAATTGTCCTGCTGGAAGGTGAACCTCCGTCCTAGCCTCAAATCACGCAAAGAGTGGTACAGGTTTTGCTCAAGAATATCCCTGTATTTTGCAGCATCCATCTTTCCCTCAACTCTGACCAGTTTCCCAGTCCCGGCTGCTGAAAAACATGGTGATGGTGTTCTTTGGGTGATGTGATGTTTTGGGTTTGCGCCAGACATAGTGCTTTCTTTGATGGTTGATGGTTGAAAAGTTCAATTTTAGTCTTATCAGACCAGAGCACCTTCCTTCATACATTTTGGAAGTCTCCCATATGCCTATTCTCAAACTCACAATGTGCCTTTTTGTTTTTAGCTGAAAGTAATGGCTTTCTTCTGACCACTCTTCCAAAAAGCCCAACTCTATGGAGTGTACGGCTTATTGACGTCCTATGTTCAGATACTCCAGTCTCTGCTGTGGAACTCTGCAGCTCCTCCAGGGTTACCTTAGGTCTCTGTGCTGCCTCTCTGATTAATGCCCTCCATGCCCGGTCCGTGAGTTTTGGTGGGCGGCCGTCTCTTGGCAGGTTTGCTGTTTTGTGCCATGTTCTTTCTATTTGGTTATAATAGATTTGATGGTGCCCCTGGGGATCATCAAAGATTTGGTTATTTTTTTATAACCTAACCCTGACTTGTACTTCTCAACAACATTGTCCCTTACTTGTTTAGAGAGTTCCTTGGTCTTCATGGCAGTGTTTGGTTAGTGATGCCTCTTGCTTAGGTGTTGCAGCCTCCAGGGAATTTCAAAAAAGGTGTATATATGTAATGACAGATAATGTGACACTTAGATTGCACACAGGTAGACATCATTTTATTTTATGTGACTTCTAAAGGTAATTGGTTGCACCAGACCTTTTTATGGACTTCCTAACAAAGGGGGTGAATACATACGCACATGCCAATTTTTTCTATTTCTAAGCAATAGTTTTATTTATATATTTTTCTAATTTCACTTCACCAACTTAGACTATTGTGTTCTGATCCATCACATAAAATTCAGATTAACAAAATATTGAACTTAAGGCTGTAATGTAACCAAACACAAAAAAAGTCAAGGGGGTGAATACTTTTTAAAGGCACTGTATGTCGCGGTAAGCCCAACACTCACCTAGGGACGACCGCCTTAAAAAGGCATTTGGCCTCCCATCACCAAGCCAAGTGGGAGCAACGCCGTCAGAACTCACAAAGCCACACTCCCGGCGTTCCACGTCCTGCTTCTTCTCCTTCTCATCTTTCCTCCCATTTGTCCTCCACTCCACCTTCACCATACCGTCGTCGCGTTCATCTGGCATAAGGCAGTCTTCCGTGGCCCAAATGTTGGAGCATAAAAAGTTGATGACGCCGGATAACCCTCTTGCCTAACGGCTGACCGCTGGCTTGTCAGAACTGAGAGCCCGCCAACTAAGGCCATATAAACTGGTGGACTCTAAGGCATTTAGAAAATTTGTAGCCATTGACACACCGTAATGGAAGATCCCGGAAGGAAATATTTCTCCCAGAAGGGCATCCCAGAGCTATATGGCCAGGTTCAGCGGCAAGTGAATATATCTCTGGCACACCATGACGGTGCCAAGATACATCTGACCACAGGCACGTGGTCTAGCAAACACAGGCAGGGAACGTACATAACTTTTACTGCCCACTGGGTGAACCTTCTGACAGCCATCAAGCATGTAACTCGTGGCTCCCGTGTGGATTTTGTCTTACCGCCAAGGATTGCATGCAGGCCTGCCTCTTCTTCTCCTCCTCCTACTCCATACTCCGTCTCCTGTTCGGCTGACTCCTCATTTTCCACTGCTACACCCCCAAGCTCCCCAGGACCTATTTGACGTCCCAGGTGAGACGTTACCATGCTGTGCTGCGGCTGTTGTGCCTGGAGGCCAAGAGCTACACCGGTCCTGCACTGCTTTCATCTCTGCGGTCACAGGCCGATCAATTTGACAGTGGGTAAAGTGGTGTGCGACAATGGTGCCAATCTGCTGAGCGCGCTGAACCAGGGCAAAATGACACACATGCCATGTATGGCACACGTCCTGAACTTAGTCGTGCAGTCATTCGTTGCCAAATACCCCGGGGTCCAGGACGTCCTGCGGCAGGCCAGGAAAATCTCTGGCCATTTTAGAAGATCTAACACGGCCATGGCTTGCCTTGCTGACGTTCAGCGGCGACCCTACTTGCCCGTCAGATGTCTTCTTTGTGATAGCCCGACGTGCTGGAACTCCACCTTGTATATGCTTGATAGTCTGCTCCAGCAGCAACGTGCCGTTAACGACTACCTGTACGAACTCTGTAGCAGGACAGGTTATGGGGAGCTTGGTTTCTTTTCACTGCACCAGTGGCTGCTCATGCGCGACACATGCAGACTTCTGCGGCCATTTGATGAGATCACCAAACTGGTCAGTCGCAGCCAGGGTGCCATCAGTAACATTGTATCTTACGCCTTCTTTCTGGAGCATACATTGCATTGTGTCATTGATCAAGCCATCGAGGAGAGGAGCTGGAAGATGAGGGAGTCGCAATGTTGAATGAATTCCCAGGGGGGGCTACTCCATCTGAGACAAGTCAGCAGTAGTCTGAAAAGGATTCAGAGGAGGATGGTGGCTGGGGGGAGGAGGAGGAAGAGCAAGAAGAGCAGGGTTTGAGGGGGGACTTTAAACTTTTCGAGGATCCCTGGTGTTGTCCGTGGCTGGGGGAAGAAGACCAGGGACAACATTCTCCTGGGCGATGAGCAGGAAACAGGACACTCCACTGCTTCCAATTTAGTGCAAATGGGGGCCTTCATGCTCCAGTGTTTGAAGAGGGACCCCCGTATAAACAGCATAAAGGGCAAGGACCAGTACTGGGTGGCAACGTACTTAGACTCCCGGTACAAACACAAAATGGCGGACATGTTACCAACATCACAGAGGGCTGTCAGAATGCAGCATTTCCAGGTCTTGCTGCGAGATATGCTGTATTCTGCTGTTGCGGGCGCTGGCAGAGGAATTTCCACCCACAGTGAAACAGGTGCGGTACCAATCCTAACGCACCTGCAAGAAGAGGGCGGTTTGAAGATGTGTTGGTCACTTCGTATATAAGAACACTCTTGCAGATAACCCATCGAGAGCCGCCCTCTGGATCCAGCCTCAGGGAATGCCTAGACCGACAGGTGTCCGACTACATCGGGTTAACGGCCGATGTGAACGCTCTGAGAAGCAAGGAACTACTGGATTACTGGGTGTGCAGGCTTAACCTGTGGACAGAGCTTGTACAATTTACCATGGGACTCTTGGCTTCCTCCTTGTTGAGTGTCCTGTCCGAAAAACATTCAGCGCAGCAGGGGGGATGATGACTGATAAGCGCACTCGCCTAACTCACGACATTGTGGACTACCTCCCATTTCTAAAAATGAATGAGGCATGGATCTCGGAGGAATTCAACACCTGTGATGACCACGTGTAATTGAATTTCCTCATGCCAGCCCACACATATGCACCATCACCCAGAACAAAGAATGGTCCTTGTCTTATGTATATACAGTGTCATAAAAGGCCTTTTCTGTCCAGTGAATGTGCAATTTTTGGGGCCTCTACTCCAGTGGCCTACAGTAAAATTTTTATCCAGTGATTGCCTAATGTACCTCCAGCCATATGATCACAAGTTCTTTGTCACGTTAATGCCTAATTTTGGGGCCTGTACTCCCGTGGCCTAAAATATATTTTTTCTAGGCTCCAACAGGGCTCATTTATTAGAGTTTTTCTTTAAGACACATAAAAATGCCCCTGATTAAAATACATATTTTATTTGTGGCTGCAAATATGACCTGAAGGTTTTTCAGGTTCGCTTGCCATTAAAGTCATTTGGGCCCACCACGAACGAGCGGTTCGCGAACATTTGATCGCAAACGCGCGTTCACTAACCGCCCCGGCCAATGTTCATCCATCACTTATGTCCCCCATAGTGCCCCCCCGAGTGGTCTCCAGCAGTAATAATTTGAAACATTTTTTTACCATAAAAAAAAACAACCAACCAACTCAACCACTTGCACATAATGTCCTTCTTTATCCTGTGAGGAGCGAGTGTGCGGGTGTTTAGAAATGATCCCATTGATTTCAATGGGGTCCTCCAGGCTATGAAAACAGGCAAAACTAGGATATGTCCTATTTTTGAACAGCCCCATAAGACTAAAAACGTCCATCCGTAGTCTAGTTTTCAATTTCGAGTGAATGCAGCCTAAGTCTTTGTGCAAATTTTGATCAGATGTTGTTGGATGTGTATAGGAAGTTAATTTAACCATGCCTAGGATAAACTCATGTCTTTCCTAAGATACTGTAAATATGAAATAATTTAAGGGCATACTAGATGGACAAAGTGGTCTTTTTCTACCATCAGTCTTCAATGTTTCTTTGTGTATTTGATTGCTTCAGACCAGTGATGAATGAGAAACAGATATGACCATGGGTGTCCCTGCCGAAAAAGTGATCAATACAGTATTGCGGCTACATATAGACACTACACATATAATTTGGAGAAGCTCACTGTTTATAAAAAAAAAAAAATTGAAAAACTTGACCCCCAGACGAAGGCACGATGATTTATTCTTTATCCACAATATATTCTATATAAGGACCTCTGTATCTTTGGAGTTGTTACCTTCTGTCCTTTTCATCTAATTTGTGCTGAGGGCTCACCTTAGAATTTATCAAGATGGTATGCACTTGATCGATGAATTTTTGATTATACATGCACTTTACTTGTGTCCAGTGGTCTGTAATATGCCGGGATGGTGTTTTTCTCTGTTCCCTATCCTCCTTTTTAATGGCAATACATGCAATATTTATTATGTAACAATAAAGTATTTTTTTTTTTTTTATAATTGGTTGTCTATGAGCTCAAGTTTTTCTAGTTTTTTGTTTTATACGCAGTGATGAATGGGTAAAGAATTAGTTTGTTTTAGGATCTCTGTGTTTTTCAAAAAAATTGTTTTGAGGAGAGAGAGATATGATATGGAAAATTGCATCTATTCTTCCCAGACAGTCAGAGCAGTGTTACCTGGCATACAATACTCATAATGCATATTTTGTGGTCTCCTTAATGACAGAGAGCACCCAAAGATTACTTCCCAAGGTCAGTCAGCCAAGCAATGCACATTTTTCTTGTCTCCATTTTTCTCCATTTGTTTGTCTCATTGGCAGACATGTAAGCTTGGGTAGTTCTCTTGTTATACTTTCAGTTAAGTATTACTTTTGAAGAAATGAATCCCAAAATGGTAAAGTGAATTTGCTCATTCATAAAGGTGTTGTCTGTTTTTGCTACATTGATGACCCATATTCGGGTGAATAGGGAGAAGCCATCCCATTGAAATGAATGGGATGGTGAAGCAGTAATTACACCTGCCTGCTGTCAGCATCTCAACAGAGAGAACACAGAGCTCATATGCGTGCTGTATTCTCTTCAAACAGATGATCAGCAGGGATGCCGGCAGTTGACCCACACCAATCTAATATTGATTACGTATCCTAAGGAGAGGTCATCAATAGAGTTAAAGCAGACAACACTTTAAATTCTGTGAAGCCCAAATATTCTACAATTCATTTCAGACAAATAAAGAGACATCTACACATGAAAAATGTGTAATTTTGCTTTCTTTCAAAAAGGATTTAAAAATTCTGTCTGTTTCACAACCACAGCATATCTTTCCCATTGCTCAGCCTCCTAAACATACTTATGTGGCAAAACTAGGAAAACAGATCATTTCTTATCAAGTTCGCTAACTTTACATAATCAATAACAATCGTACCCTACGACCAATCCACCAGATCTATAAATTTTTTCATCTTTCATATTCCTTTTGCGTCTACAACCCCCTTTTTCTTTTAGCATCTCACAAGTAACACACATACAGTTTCCCTAGTATCACCCTTACACTGTCTTTCACACTTAACTCTTTCCTTCTAAACACATAAACAATCCTCACATCCCATAATACTTGTTTACTTTACTTTCTCTGAAACATCATTACCTCAAAAAAAAACCATGTCACTCCAGTCAGTTATTTACATAACTTTCCTAACCTCTTAATTACTTCTCTAGCATACATACAATTCCAAAAAAGATGTACTATGTTTTCCTTCCCTCTACATGTCTTGGACAATCCTCTCTCCTTAAAAGTCTTCTCTTCTTCTGGAACTCTCTGCCATGTAACGTCTGCCACACTATATCACTCTTCCTATTAGTCATACCATTCATTTTAACCTTTTTGCATACATTCTTCACATCACATCCTCTCACCAGATTTATATTACATTCAAATCTGTTTTCCCTCACTTGTCACTAACTTGTTATCTTTTAACACTCTAACCTCCTCGTCACACAGCTCAAATTTTGTCAGAAACTTCACAACCCAAACATACCATACCAGACTCTCAAAAGCAATTGGCTTACATAAATCTCTTTCACCCCACTTTAATCTAAACATATCATTTCCAAATAAATATCTGCACATACAAGCGTACTTGCTATCCTTCTCGATAGCTTTCAGAATAAAAATTACTATATTCACACCAAAGGAACCCAAACCTCCCTTCTCTATCTTCTTCACTAGAACTTCTCTCCTTGCTCTCTCTGACCAGGAATAAAAAAAAAAAAGACAAATAATATCTGATTTAACATGTATCCTGGAGGGAAAACATACGCTGTGTACAAAAAAATTGGCAATATTACACTCTTAATTACTAAAATCTTTCCAAAAAAGGACAAACTTCCTCTGACACATCCACTGTTTCTTTACTTATATCACAATTAATATCCCCCACTATTATTACAGACTTTCTACCCTGGATTAAAAACTTAATTTTATCAAACAAAATTTTTCACTTTTCCTTCCCGGTCGGAGCATACACATTAATAACACAAAATTTAACCCCCTGGAAAACAAAATTTGCTGAAATACATCTCCCTTCTACTATAATTAAATAACTGTCCAGGGATATCTGGTTTCCTTTGGTAAAAATTCTTCCTCCTTAATCGTCTCATCAAGCCCGCATTCTTGTAAACAAAAAATAGAAGCATTTTTCTGAGCTAAAAAATCCAAAATGGCGGTCCTCCTTGCTTTTTTCTTGGACATTCTAACGTTCTGTGATGACATCTAAACTCATAATTAGAAATTAAGATTAAACCAACCAAAAAGTCATTTGTTTCTGTATTGTTTTACCACTTTACCAATTGTTCATAGCCTCTTCAACCTTTTCTTCCAATACTCGCGGTTTTGGCTTTCACTACCACTTTCTTCACTCCGTCCACTTCTTGATTTTTTTTAAAATTGGTTTCTCTTGATAGGGGCTGCTTCCATTTTTACCCCCAGGATCACCGGAATACTCAGACGGAGGATCGAGGGATGCACAGGACTGACTGCCTTCTCTATCAAGTCCTCCAGTTATCTTATGGCCGGTGTCTCAGACACTTCTCTTTTCCTCTCTGGTCTTCTGCCAAGCATTTTTACTTTCCTCCCATCCTCCTTCACACTCCTTCCCACAGTTGCCACATTTGTATAACTCTTCCCTTCCACCTCCTGTTTTCTGAATCACTCCTGCCTCCTGGAGGCTGCCAGAGGGAAGCCCTTGTACTTTTGCTCATTATCACGACACATATCACAAGTTTTAGGTTGAGTACATTCACCTGCTGTGTGCCCCTCCTGTTTACAATTCCTGCAAAAAACACCATTTTAAACATAGTGTGACCAAACACATAGCATTTCCGGCAATTTTGAGGCTGTCCTGGGTAAGACAGGAAGCCTCTGTTACCAGATATATTAAAGTTTGCCGGTGGGTGCTTGACACTTGACAATATTTCAAGCATCTCTCCTCAGTTTGACTTTAAACCTATATTTGTAGTTAAAGATGCCTAACACATTTTTCTGTTGCTCACCTCCCTTCACATACTCACAATACTGTTCGAGATAGTTTATCAGCATGTTCACATCCATGAAGAGGTTATACACATGCACTATTTATTTTTGAAGCATGGAAAACAAGGCTTCGACTGTTATGTTACTCATCATGGGGTCCGTTGCATTGTTCCTCATCCACTCATATGTAGTCAAAGCAACTGCTTCATCAACAAAAGTAACATCATATGTTCCTGGTTTCTGAAAATCTTGAACACTAAAAATGTCTTCTCTTACCGCACCAGCTTTCCCTTCAATGAGGTCCCATACAACATACACCACGTTGTTCTTTTCACTAATGGTATCCACCTTCACACGGATTGTGCTTCTCAAAGCCATCTTCTTTTTTCAATTGTTTTGTCGGTATGAAACCACAGCAAAGCGCTGCCTTGCAGGAATACCTGGAAAACTACCATAGATCACGCACCTATTACCTGGATCAATTTTTTACACTTGATCACAAGCCAAAGACGGAGAAGAACCTGCCTGCTCTGTACAAGAAGCCTTTCTCAGAGCAAAACAGATAGAAACAGCTTTTCTATTTTGAGGGGAATTCTGGGTAGGTACTATTTCTATTATAAAGACTTGTTAATATATGTGATTATTATTATAGGCTAGGCAACACTCCTCTTGGTTTCTAGGAGAAAAAAAAAAGATAAATTAGCATGTCTAGCATCTGCCGGCATCAGATAGGCTTAGGAAAACAAATATGAATATCTTTCCCAGAAACAAAGAAGGGCATTGCCTGGCCTACAATACTCTGCAAATGTACTATGCATATTAGGTGCTCTCCATAATGAGATGGAGTACCCCCCTAGACAATGCATATATATTTCTGAGAAACAAGTAGCATATTGGTCTTTCTCTCCTCTCTTTGCAATTTGACTAAAATGAATTATGAAAAATTTGGGGTTGTAAGTTTCTGAACTTTTCGGGACAAATTCCGATCCAGTAGAATCAATTCACTCATCCTTACTTCAAATAATTATTTTGTCCAGAATTCTATACTGAATGCTATATCTAAAGTCAGAAAATATATTTTTCTGTAAATATTTCCTGTCAATTTGTTGATTTTTTTTTCCATTCTTTGGATCAGTATTTTAAGTAAATACAAACCGGATTCAAAAAAGTTGGGACACTATACAAATCGTGAATAAACACTGAATGCAATGACGTCTGGATGGGAACAACATATGCTCCCATCCAGACGTCATCTCTTTCAGGGAAGACCCTGCATTTTTCAACAAGATAATGCCAGACCACATTCTGCATCAATCACAACATCATGGCTGCGTAGGAGAAGGATCCGGGTACTGAAATGGCCAGTCTGCAGTCCAGATCTTTCACCTATAGAGAACATTTGGCGCATCATAAAGAGGAAGGTGCAACAAAGAAGGCCCAAGACGATTGAACAGTTAGAGGCATGTATTAGACAAGAATGGGAGAGCATTCAAATTTCTAAACTTGAGAAACTGGTCTCTTCGGTCCCCAGATGTCTGTTGAGTGTTGTAAGAAGAAGGGGAGATGCCACACAGTGGTGAAAATGGCCTTGTCCCAACTTTTTGGGGATTTGTTGACACCATGAAATTCTGATTCAACATATTTTTCCCTTAAAATGGTACATTTTCTCAGTTTAAACTTTTGTTCCGTGATTTATGTTCTATTCTGAATAAAATATTAGAAGTTGCCATCTCCACATCATTGCATTCAGTTTTTATTCACAATTAGTTTAGTGTCCCAACTTTTTTGGAATCCGGTTTGTACTTTGAAGTGGATGTTTCAACCTTAATTTCTAGTTCCTTCCACTTTGAATTGTACTGCAGTAGCTATAAAGGCACATCTCAACCTTCGGTATGAATTATAGGAGATTGCCTTTACTAAAATGATCTGTTATAGTATCAGAAGCCCATTAACAGCATATTCCACATTCTGAGCACTTATAATACTCTCTTTTAGATCCATTTGTCAAAAGTATAAACCCCATTTAAAAGCAAAAATTTTAAAAATTGTAAAATACTAAAAAAGGCTAATAGTTGTCTTTCATATATAATCGTCAAACTCCCAAGAACTCACAATGTTTCTGTATGTTTTCATCATATTAAGTGTCTGTACATTCTGTTTCATACTGTTATATAAAACTGTTGCTTTCTACCATTTTACATTTAACAGATTGACCTTTTGCAATGACCTTATGAGAGAGTTTCTCTTGCCTAAAGTTTGACTTAAATTTTAGATTAATATTTTGCTTGAAATGCTACATATAATAACTGTAGAGCACTCTTATCTGCACACCACATTAGAACAAATGTCTTGCAAAGGGATAAGAAAAGCAATTGCTACCAGAATGCTAAGTCATTTTTTATTAATGTGATGTCAGTGACAAATTTGTCCAGAAGCAACTGCTTCAAATTAATATGAGTATTATGCAGCCTTGTTTCCAAATCTCTGGAGTTCTCAACTGCATGCTACAAACTTATAAGATTGCCTTGTGAAAGAGAAAAATGGCAAGTAAAGTAAGTGAGTGGTCAAAGAATGATTTCCAAGTAAAGTATTTCCACAGCTCTCATCTAAAATTAAGAACTATATTGTAAATATGAAAGAACAATTTAATTTAATACAAGCCTATGTTTGACCCCCTTCACCACAGTATTTTTTCTTTATAGGGGGCATATTGCTAGGATATGCCTCCAATATCTGATAGCTGTGGGTCCCTCCTCTCGGACCAGCACCTATCTTTAAAACAGAGCCCACAAAGTGAAGTAGGGCATATCACGCATGACCAACCACCCTCCATTCATTCCTATGGGAGCGCTGAAAATAGCCACAGTCCCATTTAAATGAATGGGAAGAGCACAGCGCAAACTCAGCCACCGCTCCATTCAATTCTATGGGGCACTGTGGGGTTTCGCTCTGGTAGATAGGGTAAGTGGGCGCAGTACAGAGGCAAAATACAAGTTCTTAACTCAAAACGTCAGTGTTTACCCACACAAAGCAATTGCACAAAACAGCACGTAACTTTGCAGTCTTGGTGTTAATTCACACACAATGGAAAGTTCATATAACACAAGTCACCTTGCTGGCAGTTCTGCCTCCAGTAGTCCACAGCAGGTTTTAGGGGGCCTGTTTACCCAGCATGCGGCTCTCAGTCCTCCAGCACGGCACAAAGCCTCAGATCCCGAAAACAGAGACATCTCTGCTGAGCCCAGCTGCCTATTTAAGGACAGCCAGGTGCTGCCAAAACCCGGACCGACACTTAAACTCCAGTCCGGTATTTGACCTCACCTGGCTGGAAACCAGCCGCACATGCTGGGAGGAAAATACCTGCCTTGCCAGACACAACCCCTCACTGTGTCACATACCCCCCTGCCTTTTTTCAACCCTAAGGGGGTGGACACACACGCCAGACAATGCACTGGGGACAGGGTATCTGCGTTTCCCTGCAAACAGCCTGCTCTGTGTTCTACCGAGAACTTAAAGTTTTGCAGAAACAAAAACCATCTGGTGACCCGGGCATTCCTGTGTTTGGCCTGGCTCATCCACTTGAAAGGGGAGTGGTGGGGGTGCCATGCAGACCAAAGGGTAAGACCTTATGTTGATACAGCCCCTCAGGCGTTAGGAAGTCAGTTTTTGGCAGCCTCCATTAAGGGCACCTGCCAGTTCCCTTTCGTGAGGTCCAAAACAGAAAAATATCGGGCTTGTCCTAACCTCTCAATAAGCTCATCCACCCGGGGCCTGGGATACGCATCGAATTTGGAAACCTCGTTAAGTTTTAAAAAGTCGTTACAAAACCGCAACATCCCGTCCAGCTTTGGTATAAATAATATAGGACTGGCCCACTCACTTTTTGACTCCTCAATGACGTCTAGCTGCAACATTAGCTGCACCTCCTCAGATATGGCTTGTCGCCGAGCCTCTAGTACCCGGTATGGTTTTAATTGGACTTTTGACTGAGGCTCAGTGACCATGTCATGCTGGATTATGGAAGTGCGTTCAGGGAGGTCCAAGAACACATCCGTGTTCCGACTAACAAACTCCATGGCCTCCTGAGTCTGTTTAGAGGAGAGGCTGTTATCAATTTTTACTGTGGCAGCCGCCTCTCTTGCATTAGTCAGAGGGGCCGGTACCCATTCTCCTAGAAAACCAGGACACTGGCTGTCTTCTGTACAGTTTTCCCTATCTTTACACGGTTTGAGTAAATTCACATGGTAAACCTGCTCCGGATTTTGCCGCCCTGGCTGGTGTACCTTGTAGTTTACATCTCCAATTTTCTTGAGTACCTTGTAGGGCCCCTGCCACCTAGCCAGGAACTTACTGTCCACGGTCTGCACCAGAACCAAAACCCAATCACCCGGGTTAAAGATCCGGACCTGAGCGTGCTTCCTAACAAGAGGCAACACTGTCTCTATCCAATCTTGCATCTGGGTAATGTACTCAATGACACTTTTAAGTGGAGTATGTTATTGTTGTTCCCACGCCTCTTTGGCCACGTCCAAGAGACCATGAGGGTGTCGGCCATATAGCAGTTCAAAGGGCGAGAACCTAGTAGTGGCCTGGGTTACCTCTCGCACTGCAAACATGAGATAGGGCAGAAGGAGGTCCCAGTCCTTCCCATCTTTAGACACTTTCAACATATTTTTTAATGTTTGGTTAAACCGTTCTACCAGACCGTCCATTTTCCGGATGGTAAATGGCCATCCATAGTTGTTTTATGTGCAGCAACTTACAGAGTTCCCTCATCACCTTGGACATAAAAGGGGTCCCTTGGTCGGTCAGAACCTCTTTAGGTAGTCCTACTCGGCAAAACATCTTCATTAACTCCTTAGTTATGAGTTTGGCTGAGGTATGTCGCAGTGGCACCGCCTCCGGGTACCGAGTGGCGTAGTCTAGAATGACTAAGATGTGTTGATGCCCTCTGGTGGACTTCGGTACTGGGCCTATGAGATCCTATGAGGATAATTGAGAGAGGTACTAGGGGACTACAGAAATGTGGCTGGGGGCTAGTTACCTGGCAGGTCGGGCAAGACTTACAAAACTCTTCCACTTCTTTGAATATGCTGGGCCAGTAAAACCGCTGTATAATACAATCCTGAGTTTTCTGCAGCCCCAGGTGACCTTCGGGAACGTGTTGGTGGAATATGCATAGGGTTGGGTCCTGACGAGCGATTCCAAAATTATCACCGGAGATATTGAGGTCTGCCAATTAAGGACCCGGCGGCAAGTCCTACACGTCTCCCACCATCACACTTAGCGGGGTTGTCTCCTCCTCTTCCACCGAAGTGGCAGTCACCCCTACTGCTGGCCCTTCGGTCTCAGGTTCCCAAGGTTCTGGACACCCCTAAGCAGGGCCACTCTGCTAGGGTTACCCCTGTCTTTGGGTACCAGTTACTCTCATAGCAGGCCACAGTGCTGGGAAGCCCGGGAAGTCTCCCCCTATTATAAGTTAGTAGTGTTAATTTTTCAGGCAACTGCCACTTTGTGAGTCCATCTGCCAGCCCCTGTGGTTAGAGACACCCGGGCAGTGGGATAGTCTTTTAAGTCTCCATGGATGTACATGACCCCGACTTTCCGGCCAGTATACTCCGCTGACCGTACCAGGGGAGCCCTTATTTAGGACACCAGACTCCCTGAGTCCAGCAGAGCCTCCGCTGGAGTGTCTTCTACCTCCACCTGGCACAGGTGGTTTAGAGTTTTTGGGGTACCTGCTACACACAGCTTCCACTGCCTTCCAGGCATATAGCAACTGACGGTAGCCAAAGTTAGTATCTATGGGTTTCACCTGATGGGGACAGTCAGATCTTACATGGCCAGGATCTTGACACCGCCAGCAGACTATCGGAGCCAGGTCCGTAGAGGGTACACCCCGGGTGGGTTTGGTTGGTACAAGTTGCCAGGTCTGGGATGGAGATTTACCTGGTTTGACTGTCCCCCTCCCAAAAGAACCCCCTGTAACAGTCTTAGTAGCCTCATAGCGCTCCACCAGGTCCACCATTTCTAGGGCATTGCCAGGAGACACCTCGCTGATCCAGTGCTGGAGAGGGGGTGTCAGAGCCCTCCAGATCATATCAGCCAATAGTCTATCCAGCATGGCCGTGGGACTTAGCACATCAGGCTGTAGCCACTTTTGCAAGAGGTGGAGTAAGTTATAATACTGGGTCCTCGCAGGCTCAGCCGGCTTGAACCCCCCCTGATGACCCCCTGGGCAACTCGTAGTCAGCCGCTTGATCGTCCGGCGAGTCGAAATACACTCGCTGGGAATCGGATGCCAGGAATGGAGCGACGACCTCAGCCCACTTATGACGGGGTAGCTTGTCCCTGATGGCCACTTTCTCATACATCGCCAGGTAGTTTTCAATGTCGTCTGTGGGGGTCATCTTAGGTATCGTGGCACGGACTGCTTTCCGGGCATCGTGGATGCTCAGAGTTGTCCCACTTGTCCCAGCCCAGGCCCCTCCAGTAGGGCAGCAGGAAAAAGTGAGACATAGCCTCGCCTGCAGAGCCGCTAGCTGTTCTTAGAGTCCGACGAATGCTGTCACAAACAAAGGTGATTATCAGTAAGGTGAGCAGGTCTGGAATGCCCTTTCCACCCTTGTGGGGCTCTTTGTACATGATGGCTCACTTCACTCTGTCCATCTTGGATCCCCCAAACAAAGCAAAACACTGTCCTGGTGGTGGCCCTGGAAACGGTGGCAAGAGGGGGCCATGCCTGTGCTGTGCACTGTAGCACAGGCAGAACTTCGTTATGCAGGACGAATGCTTTGCCCTCAATCATGAGTTGTCTGAGGCTCCATAGTCCGATTCTCTGGTTGACTTTTGCCAAGCGTTCTTCCCAAGACTTTATTGTACCCAATGCAACATTTCAGCTCAGTATAAGCCTTTCTTCAGCATGCTTGAGATCATACTGATCGACAATGATCATCCTCACTAGTAAGGTAGAGAGAGAGAGCATTATGGAGACTACCTAATATGCAGAGTACGTGTGTGCAGTGTTGTATAACAGGTGATGCCTCTCTGGGCTTCTGGGAAAGATATTCAAATTATACAAATCTAATGCTACCAGATGTTGGAAATTATAATTTGCATATGTTTCCCCAGAAATAAAGTGGGGCATTGTCTAGCCTACTATAGTCATTATATGGCGTGGAACAGGCACTCTATCATCTCAAGCTGCAGAGAAGTATTTCTATATGTAGATGTTAATGTTGCAGAAATGCAGTGTTTTAATAGAGAGTGCGCTCCAGAAATACACCTCCATGTCCCCTCGGCGGTAGACACCCACTCCTCCCTCACCTTCTCAGAAATAACAACTGTAAATAATAGATAGTCCCACCGTTAATACTAACAGACAAAACACACCACTCTGAAATGAAGTAATAGCGTCTAAACGAATCACCTATATCGATATAAACAAGGAAACACAAAACGCACCAATAACGCAGCAAAATCGCCACAAAAATATCACTGCGCTTTGCATCCATCTAAACCCAAGAAATACAAACGAACAGAAGCAGACTACTAGCAGAATAAAGATATCACCTCTAAGTTGAAATAGACTTGACCTTCAAACATCTACCCCCTCCCCCTTCCTTCACTATATGTACCAGATAAAATCACCACACAGAAAAACACTAAATACTAAAAAACATAAATAGTCCTCTAAAATGACATACCGTCTCACCCCCATCAGAATTAAAAGACAAATACACAACCTTGAACACAGAAAACAATGTTTAAATGCATCACCTAGATGCATACAAGCAGGGACACAAAAAACGCACCAGAAACGCAAAACGCATCTGCGTTTTTTGAAAACATTGAACCTAAATAGATCTACATGACAGAAGTGGACTACCGATGGAATGGGCACACCCTCTCCAAGCTAAACTTTATACCCAAACAAACTTAGCCGTTTTCATCAAATATACCACACACACACACAGCGACATACCCTATATCCATTCATTTTTTCACTACAAAGAGTTTATTGTTCTCTATTGTTCCCTATTTTTTCACCAATACCATTACCAATGAGAAATACCTAAGGACCCATTTAAGAGATATTCAGAAAAAAAATGCAAATATGGCACCATCACATGACCTACATTAGCCGAATTCCTGCTCGTATCCCAACTGCCATACACACGGTCACATGACCCTTTTCAGCCAATAGAAGATTGCAGGCTCTTAGTCTCCACATACACACAGTTTTACACCAGTTTTCAATAACAACCCAGCTATTTTTCTTCACTGCTG
This sequence comes from Bufo bufo, assembly GCF_905171765.1. Lineage (NCBI taxonomy): Eukaryota > Metazoa > Chordata > Amphibia > Anura > Bufonidae > Bufo > Bufo bufo. The sequence continues at coordinate 326,117,594 of NC_053389.1, forward strand.
TAGGTCAGCTTTAAAGGTGCAGTGCGTTGTGGATGACATTGTTAAGAGAGCTGAGTACTGTGGAGGTCACAGTTAAGGGGGCAGATTGCTGTGGAGGTCACATTTAGAGTCACATTAAGCAAATTTCTCAAACATTCAACGTGGCCGGTTCACCAAATTTTCGATCCGAATTCATTTGCAGCGGATCACATAAAAAAAATGTTATTTCCTGACTGCAGAGAGCCTGTATAGTGGTATAAAACATTAACATGCATAGGGAGTCTGCTGTGGTAGTGAAATAATACTGTGAGTCAGTATGATATGCAGATGACAGGAGTCGCTCTAATAATCACTGCACACTTCACTTATTTGGTCAGTTGCGGGGCCAAAACTAACCAAATAACTCAAGTATGAACTCTATGTTAGTGCCAGGTATAAAGAACCGTGCAGAGGCCCAATATCCTACTGTAGCGTAAAGAGTGCACTCCTTTTACACCGTAGTCAGCTGATTTCACATACAGTTGTGTTCAAAATTATTCAACCCCCACTGAAATTGAGTGTTTTGGCCAGTTTGACATTGATTTTGATCATTTCAGTCATCTTGTTTACAAGTAAATCAAAGAGGCACTTGTAAGTCAGACAAATATAACATAACATTTATAATGAAATAACCACAAATGTCTTTTCTGTGCTCACATCATTATCAGTTTTATTCAACCCCCAAGTGACATTCAATCTTAGTACTTAGTACAACATCCTTTTCCAGTTATAACAGCTTTTAAACGTGAAGCATAGCTTGACACAAGTGTCTTGCAGCGATCTACGGGTATCTTTGCCCATTCTTCATGGGCAAAAGCCTCCAGTTCAGTCACATTCTTAGGCTTGCGCGCTGCAACTGCTTTAAGTCCCACCAGAGGTTCTCAATCGGATTTAAGTCTGGTGACTGCGATGGCCACTTCAAAATGTTCCAGCCTTTAATCTGCAACCATGCTCTAGTGGACTTGGAGGTATGCTTGGGATCATTGTCCTGTCGAAAGGTCCAACGTCTCCCAAGCCTCAGGTTTGTGATGGACTGCATCACATTTTCATACAATATCTCCTGGTACTGAAGAGAATTCATGGTACCTTGCACACGCTGAAGCTTTCCTGTACCTGTAGAAGCAAAACAGCCCCAAAGCATGATTGACCCCCCCACCATGCTTCACAGTAGGCAAGGTGTTCTTTTCTTCATAGGCCTTGTTCTTCCTCCTCCAAACATAGCATTGATCCATGGGCCCAAACAGTTCTAATTTTGTTTCATCAGTCCACAGAACACAGAACAAACTTTTGTGGTTTGTCCACATGACTTTTGGCATACTGCAGTCGACTCTTCTTATTCTTTGGAGACAGCAAGGGGGTGCGCCTGGGAGTTCTGGCATGGAGGCCTTCATTACGCATTGTGCGCCTTATTGTCTGAGCTGAAACTTCAGTACCCACATCTGACAAATCTTTTTTCCGTTCCTCAGCAGTCACATGGGGACTTTTCTCCACTTTGCGCTTCAGGTAGCGCACAGCAGTCGAAGTCAGCATCTTCTTTCGGCCACGACCAGGTAGCGTTTCAACAGTGCCCTTTGCCTTGAATTTGCGAATGATGCTTCCTATGGTGTCTCTTGGTATGTTTAACATCTTTGCAATCTTCTTATAGCCATTGCCCTTCCTGTGAAGAGAAATCACCTCTTCTCTTGTCTTCCTGGACCATTCTCTTGACTTCACCATGTTTGTAAACACACCAGTAAATGTCTAGAAGGAGCTGAGTATCACAGTCCTTTTAAATCTGCCTAATTAGAGCTTATTATGCTTGATTGCTGCTCCTTGAAATCCACAGGTGTTTTCAATACCTGATCGAAAACACTTGAATGAACCTCTGTTCTTAAGAGTGGTAGTCTTTAAGGGGTTGAATAATTGTGTCAATGAAGAAATCACTAAAAAAAACTTTTAATACTGTATTACAAAAACAATTGATGTCATTTTAGTTGCATTTGGTTCTTTAAAAAGCCCTTGTAAGATTTCATTCTGAACACAATTACAAATGTACACTCTATTCCCTAAAACCCTTTACAGCATTGGGGGGTTGAATAATTTTGAACACAACTGTAGATGTCTACAGAACATGCTCTATTAAAAGCTAATACATGTACAGCCCCCCTGACAGAGTGAAGAGGGTGTCAGCAGTAAGTTTGTGTTGACATCACTGATTATTTTGCCCTTCCTCTGATCCATCAGAACAATAACCCCCCAAAAAAATGGATCCTGTTTGTTGAGCATCCGTTGAGTTTGTTGAGCATCCGCCTTCACTCGATCAGCATTTGGTCAGTAATCCATCAGTATTGCTAAATCCTCAAAAAAACAGGAGTGGATCCAAAACAGAGAGGACACGTGAATGGAATATTTGCATGTCTTCTATGTTTTTTACCCACTCCTGGTTTTGGCTACCAAATCATAAGCCAATTCTGATGGGACCATACAGGCCTTACAGCTGCTACACAGACAAGATCCGTTGTCAGTCTCATTTTTCCTTCCTTCTGACAGATCAGAAAAAGGGTCAAATAAATGATGATGTCAACCAGGCCAAAAAGGCAAATAGTGGCCCAGTCATGGAGTGGGGAGGGAGGGAGAGCAACTTGAGAAGTCCACAGAGTAGCCCAATGACATAGTGTTGAGGTAGCAGCAGCATGAGGAGACCACAGAGTGTCCCATTTACATAGTGTTGAGTTTGCAGCAGCATGGGGAGGCCACCGACTGGCAAGGTGACAGAGTGGAGGTTGCAGCAGCAGCATGAGGAGACTTGAGTGGTGAGGTGGCAGCAGCATCAGGAGACCACAGAGTGACCCAGTGACAGAGTGGTGAGGTGGGCGGCAATAACAGTATGCGCTGACGATGATGGTGTTAGAAGGAGCATTTGGCATCAGATGTGTGGCATCAGGCGGGTGGCAGCTAGTGTTGAGCACGAATATTCAAATAGCAAATTCGTAATGCGAATATCGCCACTTTGAGAATTTGAGAATATTTATTTATAGTGCTATATATTTGTTATATTGAATATTCAGCATTTTTATTCCATCTGAACACATGATTCCTCTCTGCTTCTTGCTTGTAGGCCAATGAGAAGGAAGCAATGTCAAGTTCACAACAGTACTTAGTGCACCAATCAGTAATCTGTAGTCAGACCTGCTAAAATGTGAAGTTGCACATAGTGCGAAAAAATATTCTAATCACAGCCGATTAGCGCAATTGCGAATATATTGGAGCACTTGACTCTATCTGCATATAAAGCTATTCTAATGTTCTGCCGTGCCAACCATTTTCTCCAGTCTCAAGAAACTTGAAAAATGTAGCCAAATTGACCCACGCCTGTATTTCGCATTACGAATTTGCGCGATTTTTAAATTGCCGATTTTTCGCATTCAATAAAATCTCGAAATTTGCGAACATATGACGATTATTCTACAAAATATTTGTGAACTATTGCAAATTTGAATATAGCCCCTGCCGCTCATCACTAGTGGCAGCATCAGAATATTAGCTGAGGCAGGTAGCCAGAAGCAACCATTCTCTTTTGTCAAGGTTTGGGTGAGGCAGCATGGAAGATCTAATCTGATGCATCAGGCTTTGGTGGGTGGAAATCTTGGCTGATCCACGCTGGATTCATCTTGACAAAGGTCGGTTTCTCCACATTTTGGGTGGACAGGCGAGGTCTACTTGGGGTAACTATGGCCGCAGCCTCACTAAACATCCGCTCTGATGCCACACAACTGGCGGGGCAGGACAGCTTTTCCAGGGCAAACTCTGCCAGTTGCGGCCATAAATCCAGTTTGGCTGCCTAGTAGTCCAGTGGATCTTCAATGTGCGGTGGCGGGTTGCTGTCCAAGTATGCCACCACCTGCGGTTCTGATCCAGGACTAGCTGCTGCTGCTGGTGAGTAGTTTATTCACTAGGAAGGTTAAAAAAGCTGTTCATCATCGACTCAGAGACTCAAGCTGCTGCTGATGGAGTTGGTACTGCTACTACCCCCCACCCTGACACATCAGCCATGGCACTGAAACGAGAGCGCAGAGGGCCCCCAGGTCAGACCTGCGAGAGGATGGATGATAGCGCAGATAGGCAGCGGCCAACTGAATACATAGGATGTCTCTACAGTAGTTCAGTTTGTCCTCCCTCTCAGCGGGTGTAAAAAAAGGCCCCCATTTTGGACCGGTAGCGAGGGTCCAACAAGGTGGAGAGAAAGAAGTAATCCCTCTGCCAAATGGTGACAATTCGGCTGTCACTACCCAAGCAAGTGAGCATGCATCGGGCCATTTGCACAAGTGACTCGGAGGGACTCCTTGCCTCTATCTCCACTGCATTCTGCCATGGTGTGCCTGAGTCATCTGCCTCGTCTTCCTCATCTCCATTTTGCTCCTCCGGCTGCTCCTGCTCTTCTGTCACCTGTGTAGAATAATCACCCATTTCGCTACACATTGCTTGTGTCCAATGTCCTCCTCCTCCAGTTCAGGCCTCACAGGGCTCATGTGGCCGTGAGATGTAGGCACCATGTCTCCAGTTCCCTGACCAGCCAGATTTACCAGCATCTGTTCCAGGATATGAAGCAGTGGAATGACGTTGTTCATCCTGTAGTCCTGGCTACTGACAAATAATGTTGCATCCTCAAAGGGTCTGAGCAAACGGCAGGTGTCATGCATGAGCTGCCACTGGCTGACAACAAAGATACACAGGGGAGTACTCCTGTCCAATTGGATCATCAAGAAATCGTTTGTGCCTTTCTCTGTTCGTAATAGCTGATCCAACATATGGAGGGTGGAATTCCAATGGGTGGAAACGTTGCATATCAGCCTATGTTGGGAGACGCCGTTCTGCTGCTGCAGCTCAAGAAGGGTGTGCTTGGCAGTGTACGAGTGGCTGAAGTGCATGCAAAGTTTCCTGGCCATTTTTAGAATGTCTTGCAGATGGGTGAAAGTCTTTAGGAACCGCCTGACAACCAGATTAAACACATACGCCATGCAGGGCGCAGGGCTCAGCCCTCCTTGACACAGTGTCGACACCATGTTCTTTCCATTGTAGGTCACCATGGTTCGAATTTTGAGTTGTTGCAGAGAAAGTCTGGATTTGATTTCTTGATGAAGGACACGGAGCAGTTCCTCTCCTGTGTGACTCTGTTCGCCCAGGCAAACGAGGTGTAGAACAGTGTGACACCACTGTGCCCTGCACATGTGGTATGCTGGAGGAGCACTGTGAATTGTCCCTGCAGTGAGGACATGGTAGTGGATGAGGAGGCAGAGGCGGACATTGTCGCAGGACCAACGGCGTGAGAAAGTAGAGGCAGAAGTGGCATGACCTGCCCATGATGCTGGTTTGGCTGGGCAGGAACCACTTTTACCCAGTGGGCAGTAAAGGACATATATTGTCCTTGACCGTAGTTACAGCTTCACACGTCGGTGCTGCCGTGCACTTTGGCAGACATGGACAGGCTCAAGGACTGGCCCACCTTCTGTTCTACATATTTTTGCAGAGCTGGTACTGCTTTTTGGCAAAGAAATGACGTTTTGGGACTCTCCACCTCAGCTAGGCACAAGTCATCAGTTCTCTGAAAGGTGCAGAGTCCACCATTTGGAAAGGGAGGGACTGCAGCAACTTGGCCAGGAGCATGTTCAGCTTCTGTGCCGTTGGATGAGTGCACACATATAGAGTTGAGCGAACACCTGGATGTTCGGGTTCGAGAAGTTCGGCCGAACTTCCCGGAAATGTTCGGGTTCGGGATCCGAACCCGACCCGAACTTCGTCCCGAACCCCATTGAAGTCAATGGGGACCCGAACTTTTTGGCACTATAAAGGCTGTAAAACAGCCCAGGAAAGAGCTAGAGGGCTGCAAAAGGCAGCAACATGTAGGTAAATCCCCTGCAAACAAATGTGGATAGGGAAATGAATTAAAATAAAAATAAAAAAAAAATTAAATTAACCAATATCAATTGGACAGAGGTCCCATAGCAGAGAATCTGGCTTCACATCAGCAGAGAATCAGTCTCTTCATGCCATAGCAGAGAATCTGGCTTCATGTCAGCAGAGAATCAGTCTTCATGTCATAGCAGAGAATCAGGCTTCACGTCACCCACCACTGGAACAGGCCACTGTCACATATTTAGGCCCCGGCACACAGACAGAGGAGAGAGGTCCCGTAACAGAGAATCTGGCTTCATGTCAGCAGAGAATCAGTCTTCATGTCATAGCAGAGAATCAGGCTTCACGTCACCCACCACTGGAACAGGCCACTGTCACATATTTAGGCCCAGGCACCCAGGCAGAGGAGAGAGGTCCCGTAACAGAGAATCTGGCTTCATGTCAGCACAGAATCAGTCTTCATGTCATAGCAGAGAATCAGGCTTCACGTCACCCACCACTGGAACAGGCCACTGTCACATATTTAGGCCCAGGCACCCAGGCAGAGGAGAATACCAAAAAGGGGAAAACAGTCGGCACTCCTCTGGCAGAGTCGTGGTGCACGCGTCCAGGGTATGAAAAGCCCACTTACAATATGGAACAGAAGACCGGCACTTCACAGGTGGAATCTTCAAACTTTTATTTCAGCATAGGAGGAAATAGCACAGAAGCGACACGTGTTTCGGCTCAGGTGTGAGCCTTTGTCAAGCATAATAAACTATTGCATGAAACACATTTAAATAGGCCGCCTACATGGGCGTCGAACGTGATGAAGTCACATCACCATGGGAACGGAGATACAAATCATAAGGTGCAACAATTCTCTACATTGTTGCAACAAGGTACTATGCTGTATGTGATACAATTACATCTTTAAGAGTATTACAGAAAAGAGAAATCAATAGTAGACATGGGATACAATAAATCTAGAAATTACAATAAACATATTCAATGTAATGATAATAATAATCTATTTGAGAACTAAATAACCCACTGGCTGTCTCAAAATATCAACATATTAAATCTTGCTGCTCTTTTTTCTTTTTTTCTTTTTTTCAGATGCTTCATTATTTTCATTTTCTCTGTGACTGAATGAAAAAAGAATATATATAGTACATTAAAAATGTAATTACAGTAGAATTTCCTTTTGGATCTTACAGGAATGCACTCAAATCATATTCTCGATTTAAACCTTTCGGTTCAATGGTCTGCAGGGTGTGAATCCAAAAACTTTCACGTTTTTTCAGTAATAGCAACCTGTTGCCACCTCTGCGCGGTGGCAGTACCTGCTCAATTATTTGAAACCTTAATTGTGAGACATTGTGAGCACACCTGTCAAAATGAAAGGGAACAGGCAATAGCAAATTTTTCTTACGTATGGTGGATTTGTGATTACTGAACCTGTCCTTCATTCTGACAGATGTCTCACCAATGTACAATAAGCCACAAGGGCATTTTAGCAGATATACAACAAAATTGCTATCGCAAGTGAAGAAACCTTTTACTGGAAATTTCTTACCAGTATGCGGATGAAAAAAGGATTCGCCCTTAATTACCGCAGAACAGTGAACACACTGTAGACAGGGGAAAGTGCCTCTTTTTGGTGTGGAAAGAAAAAGTTGACGGGGCATGCTAGTAGTACCACCTATGTCCGCTTTTACAATAGTGTCTCTAATGTTCCTGGTTCTCTTATAGCAGATCATAGGGATATCGTGGAATTCAGCAACATCTGGATAAGCTGAGCGCATAATCCCCCAGTGTTTATTAACCACATGACGAAACTTATTTATCCAGGGGTGATATTTGACAATAAACGGTAACCGCTTATTTTCAACATGGGGCTTAAATGTCTTAATCTTACATTTCTCTATCTCTGAATCTAAGAGGGGTTTAGGATATCCCCTTAGCAAGAATTTTTCTGCCATTTCATTGAATCTGACCTCCCTCACTGATGGATCTGACACAATCCTCTTGATACGCTTAAACTGTGAGGAGGGTAAAGACCTTTTCACCGCCGGTGAATGGTTGCTGGAGTAGTACAACAAACTGTTCTTATCCGTTTTTTTGATGTATAAATCAGTCTGTACACAACCATCATGACCCTTTATCACCAAAGTATCTAAAAAATTAATTTTGTCATGGTCATGCTGCACTGTAAAGCACAACTCGGGCCATATATTGTTAATGTACTGGGTGAATTTTTCCAAGGACTCAATGCCGCCCCGCCATACGCAAAAAATGTTGTCTATAAAACGACGCCAGGCAATACACGATTGTTTATATAATGGATTTACGTATATGAATTTCTCCTCAAGCCACGACATATAGCTATTTGCGTACGGCGGTGCGGCATGCGAGCCCATCGCGGTACCCCGTTTCTGCTGAAAGAATGTGTCCTGGAACAGAAAATAATTTTCCTGTAAAGTCAGTGCCAATAATTGTAGAAAAAATTGTTTTTCTTGACTAGAATATTCTGACTGTTCCAGGATCCATTCTACGGCAGTAAGACCTTTTGTGTGCTCAATAGATGTGTAAAGACTGCACACATCAAATGTTACCAATAAATCTCCTACCTCAAGACGTAAATTTTTAATGTCTAACAAAAATTGATTAGTGTCAAGTACAAATGATGGCATTTTTTTCGTTAATGGGGTGAGGACTTTTTCAATCAACATGGCTGGTGCGGATAAGATGGAGTCATTTGATGCTACAATGGGCCGTCCCGGGGGGGCTGTCATACATTTGTGAATTTTAGGCAGCGTGTATAAAACTGGTGTGACAGGATGTTGATTTATCAGAAATTGACACAATTTTTCATCGAGCAGACCCAATTCTTTGTATGTGTGAACAATACTGGTTAATTTACGTTTAATATCATAAACAGGGTCTCTATTTAGAGGTTGATAAGTATCTCTGTCGGACAGTTGTGTCAAAATTTCTGAGATGTAGTACTCTCTATCCAGCATAACTAGAGAGCCACCTTTATTTGCTGGTTTAAAAATAACAGATTTGTCATCCAGTATACTGCGTAATGCCTGTCTCTCTTCCTTTGACAAATTATGCGCTATAGTTAAATCATCATGTTGTATGTCAGACAAAATAGCATCAAAATCCCTTTGCACCAGAGATATGAAAGCCTCTGTTGGATGTTGTGTTTTAGGAGGTTGAAAATGACTTTTCAGTCTCAAGCCAAATTTGCTTAATGTTAAACCACTAGTAACAGGTGCGTTAATCACAGAGGCTGACACATTCCCTGCTGCAAAATGAGCCTTCAATCTAACACTTCTAAAAAATCGGCGACAGTCCATATCAAACTGAAAAGTATCAAATGATTCAGTTGGACTAAAGGATAGACCTTTCTCCAATAACTGTACCTGAATAGGAGTCAGATTTTTAGATGATATGTTATATAGCAAAGTCTCGTTTATACCTGGGACCTGGTAGTCATGGACGCTTGTGTTTCTCCTGTAGTGCCGTCCTGCTCTCCTTGTATTCTTCCTCTTCGGCGTCTTTGTCCTAAAAAAGGCGCCTGAGGGCGTACACCGGTGGAATAATCGCTGCCTGATCCTGATGATTGAGAGCCTGTTCGGCGTGTAAAGCGTCTTGTCAATGGAATAGCTGTACCCAGCGAGTCCTGCCATTTGTATATCCTTTTATTCTGATAGTCCTCCAAGTCACGCGTATATTTTTTACGCTTGGTAGCTTCAATGTCCTTTTTCAGATCGCTGCAATTTTTATCAATCTTTTGTTTTAAGGATATCAAATCTTCAGCAGTGAGAGAATCCTGTAGTTGCTGTTCAATCGATGAAATATGAATCTTGGTCTCAGCAATAGATGTGTTCAAATGTTCTATGGTGAGTATCATTAAATCATGAGAACACTTGTTAAGTATGTTGGCAAATTGAGTGCAATACTGCAGATCATCGCAGAAAAAAGTGGGTCTCAGATTAACCCTCAAGCCGCGTGGGATTCTCTGGTGTCTACAATACTCAGCTAATGTAGCCGCATGTAATTCCCACGCCACCAGTTTTCTCGATTCCTTCTCCCAATCCTTACCGCGTAATTCAGCAGGTGGTGTCTTCAGGAACTCCGTACTGGTGGTGACTTCTGACACGATCTCTCTCGCTCTTTCCTCACTATATGCAAAAGACATGGTCTGTAAAGCTTTCTTAAATGAGGGTGCTCGCACCGAAAATCAGAGAATACCAAAAAGGGGAAAACAGTCGGCACTCCTCTGGCAGAGTCGTGGTGCACGCGTCCAGGGTATGAAAAGCCCACTTACAATATGGAACAGAAGACCGGCACTTCACAGGTGGAATCTTCAAACTTTTATTTCAGCATAGGAGGAAATAGCACAGAAGCGACACGTGTTTCGGCTCAGGAGTGAGCCTTTGTCAAGCATAATGAACTATTGCATGAAACACATTTAAATACTATATCAGATACTATATATATTCTTTATTCATTCAGTCACAGAGAAAATGAAAATAATGAAGCATCTGAAAAAAAGAAAAAAGAGCAGCAAGATTTAATATGTTGATATTTTGAGACAGCCAGTGGGTTATTTAGTTCTCAAATAGATGATTATTATTATTATCATTACATTGAATATGTTTATTGTAATTTCTAGATTTATTGTATCCCATGTCTACTATTGATTTCTCTTTTCTGTAATACTCTTAAAGATGTAATTGTATCACATACAGCATAGTACCTTGTTGCAACAATGTAGAGAATTGTTGCACCTTATGATTTGTATCTCCGTTCCCATGGTGATGTGACTTCATCACGTTCGACGCCCATGTAGGCGGCCTATTTAAATGTGTTTCATGCAATAGTTCATTATGCTTGACAAAGGCTCACACCTGAGCCGAAACACGTGTCGCTTCTGTGCTATTTCCTCCTATGCTGAAATAAAAGTTTGAAGATTCCACCTGTGAAGTGCCGGTCTTCTGTTCCATACAGGCAGAGGAGAGAGGTCCCGTAACAGAGAATCTGGCTTCATGTCAGCACAGAATCAGTCTTCATGTTATAGCAGAGAATCAGGCTTCACGTCACCCACCACTGGAACAGGCCACTGTCATATATTTAGGCCCCGGCACCCAGAGAGAGGAGAGAGGTCCCGTAACAGAGAATCTGGCTTCATGTCAGCACAGAATCAGTCTTCATGTCATAGCTGAGAATCAGGCTTCACGTCAGCCACCACTGGAACAGGCCACTGTCATATATTTAGGCCCCGGCACCCAGAGAGAGGAGAGAGGTCCCGTAACAGAGAATCTGGCTTCATGTCAGCAGAGAATCAGTCTTCATGTCATAGCAGAGAATCAGACTTCACGTCACCCACCACTGGAACAGGCCACTGTCACACATTTAGGCCCCGGCACCCAGACAGAGGAGAGGTTCATTCAACTTTGGGTTGCCCTGCAATATAATGGTAAAATGAAAATAAAAATAGGATTGAATGAGGAAGTGCCCTGGAGTACAATAATATATTGTTAAGGGGAGGTAGTTAATGTCTAATCTGCACAAGGGATGTACAGGTCCTGTGGGATCCATGCCGGGTTCATTTTTATGAATGTCAGCTTGTCCACATTGGCTGTAGACAGGCGGCTGCGTTTGTCTGTAATGACGCCCCCTGCGGTGCTGAATACACGTTCAGAGAAAAAACGCTGGCCGCCGGGCAGGCCAGCACCTCCAAGGCATAAAAGACTAGCTCTGGCCACGTGGACAATTTGGAGACCCAGAAGTTGAATGGGGCCGAACCATCAGTCAGTACGTGGAGTGGTGTGCACAGGTACTGTTCCACCATGTTATTGAAATGTTGCCTCCTGCTAACACGTTCCGTATCAGGTGGTGGTGCAGTTAGCTGTGGCGTGGTGACAAAACTTTTCCACATCTCTGCCATGCTAACCCTGCCCTCAGAGGAGCTGGCCGTGACACAGCTGCGTTGGCGACCTCTTGCTCCTCCTCTGCCTTCGCCTTGGGCTTCCACTGGTTCCCCTGTGACATTTGGGAATGCTCTCAGTAGCGCGTCTACCAACGTGCACTTGTACTCGTGCATCTTCCTATCACGCTCCAGTGTAGGAAGTAAGGTGGGCACATTGTCTTTGTACCGGGGATCCAGCAGGGTGGCAACCCAGTAGTCCGCACACGTTAAAATGTGGGCAACTCTGCTGTCGTTGCGCAGGCACTGCAGCATGTAGTCGCTCATGTGTGCCAGGCTGCCCAGAGGTAAGGACAAGCTGTCCTCTGTGGGAGGCGTATCGTCATCGTCCTGTGTTTCCCCCCAGCCACGCACCAGTGATGGGCCCGAGCTGCGTTGGGTGCCCGCCCCTCTGTGAACCTCCTTCATCCTCATCCTCCTCCACCTCTTCCTCATCCTCGTCCTCCAGTAGTGGGCCCTGTCTGGCCACATTTGTACCTGGCCTCTGCTGTTGCAAAAAACCTCCCTCTGAGTCACTTTGAAGTGACTGGCCTGAAAGTGCTAAAAATGACCCCTCTTCCTCCTCTTCCTCCTGGGCCACCTCCTCTTCCATCATCGCCCTAAGTGTTTTCTCAAGGAGACATAGAAGTGGTATTGTAACGCTGATAACGGCATCATCGCCACTGGCCATGTTGGTGGAGTACTCGAAACAGCGCAACAGGGCACACAGGTCTCGCATGGAGGCCCAGTCATTGGTGGTGAAGTGGGGCTGATCCGCAGTGCGACTGACCCGTGCGTGCTGCAGCTGAAACTCCACTATGGCCTGCTGCTGCTCGAACAGTCTGTCCAGCATGTGCAAGGTGGAGTTCCACCTGGTGGGCACGTCGCATATGAGGCGTTGAGCGGGAAGGCCGAAATTACGCTGTAGCGCAGACAGGCGAGCAGCGGCAGGGTGTGAACGCCGGAAGCGCGAACAGACGGCCCGCACTTTATGCAGCAGCTCTGACATGTCGGGGTAGTTGTGAATGAACTTCTGCACCACCAAATTCAGCACATGCACCAGGCAAGGGATGTGCGTCAAACCGGCTAGTCCCAGAGCTGCAACGAGATTTCGCCCATTATCGCACACCACCAGGCCAGGCTTGATGCTCACCGGCAGCAACCACTCGTCGGTCTGTTGTTCTATACCCCGCCACAACTCCTGTGCGGTGTGGGGCCTGTCCCCCAAACATATGAGTTTCAGAATGGCCTGCTGACGTTTACCCCGTGCTGTGCTGAAGTTGGTGGTGAAGGTGTGTGGCTGACTGGATGAGCAGGTGGAAGAAGAGGAGGAGAAAGCTGAGGAGGAGGAGGAGGAGACAGGAGGCAAAGAATGTTGCCCTGCGATCCTTGGCGGCGGAAGGACGTGCGCCAAACAGCTCTCCGCCTGGGGCCCAGCCGCCACTACATTTACCCAGTGTGCAGTTAGGGAGATATAGCGTCCCTGGCCGTGCTTACTGGTCCACGTATCTGTGGTTAGGTGGACCTTGCCACAGATGGCGTTGCGCAGTGCACACTTGATTTTATCGGATACTTGGTTGTGCAGGGAAGGCACGGCTCTCTTGGAGAAGTAGTGCCGGCTGGGAACAACATACTGTGGGACAGCAAGCGACATGAGCTGTTTGAAGCTGTGTGTGTCCACCAGCCTAAATGACAGCATTTCATAGGCCAGTAGTTTAGAAATGCTGGCATTCAGGGCCAGGGATCGAGGGTGGCTAGGTGGGAATTTACGCTTTCTCTCAAATGTTTGTGAGATGGAGAGCTGAACGCTGCCGTGTGACATGGTTGAGATGCTTGGTGACGCAGGTGGTGGTGTTGGTGGTACATCCCATGTTTGCTGGGCGGCAAGTGGCAACGTCCCTCCAGAGGCGGAGGAAGAGGCCGAGGCGGCGGCAGCAGCAGAAGAGGCCGAGGCGGCAGCAGCAGAAGAGGTAGCAGGGGGAGCCTGAGTGACTTCCTTGTTTTTAAGGTGTTTACTCCACTGCAGTTCATGCTTTGCATGCAGGTGCCTGGTCATGCAGGTTGTGCTAAGGTTCAGAACGTTAATGCCTCGCTTCAGGCTCTGATGGCATAGCGTGCAAACCACTCGGGTCTTGTCGTCAGCACATTGTTTAAAGAAGTGCCATGCCAGGGAACTCCTTGAAGCTGCCTTTGGGGTGCTCGGTCCCAGATGGCGGCGGTCAGTAGCAGGCGTAGTCTCTTGGCGGCGGGTGTTCTGATTTTGCCCACTGCTCCCTCTTTTGCTACGCTGTTGGCTCGGTCTCACCACTGCCTCTTCCTCTGAACTGTGAAAGTCAGTGGCACGACCTTCATTCCATGTGGGGTCTAGGACCTCATCGTCCCCTGCCTCGTCTTCCACCCAGTCTTGACCCCTGACCTCCTGTTCAGTCTGCACACTGCAGAAAGACGCAGCAGTTGGCACCTGTGTTTCGTCATCATCAGAGACGTGCTGAGGTGGTATTCCCATGTCCTCATCATCAGGAAACATAAGTGGTTGTGCGTTAGTGCATTCTATCTCTTCCACCCCTGGGGAAGGGCTAGGTGGATGCCCTTGGGAAACCATGGCAGCAGAGTCTTCAAACAGCATAAGAGACTGCTGCATAACTTGAGGCTTAGACAGTTTCCCTGATGTGACAGACTGATGGGCTTGGTTTTCATGCGCCATCTGTGCGCTTTCTGCAGAAGACTGGGTGGGAGATAATGTGAACGTGCTGGATGCACTGTCGGCCACCCAATTGACTAATGCCTGTACCTGCTCAGGCCTTACCATCCTTAGAACGGCATTGGGCCCCACCAAATATCCCTGTAAATTCTGGCGGCTACTGGGACCTGAGGTAGTTGGTTCACTAGGACGTGTGGCTGTGGCAGAACGGCCACGTCCTCTCCCAGCACCAGAGGGTCCACTAACACCACCACGACCATGTCCACGTCCGCGTCCCTTACTAGATGTTTTCCTCATTGTTACCGTCCATAAGAAAAATATTATTCGGGCCAATGTATTGAATTAAAATTCAGGCCTTTTTTTACAGACACCTAACACTATCTGGCTATCTATTTAGGTACCGTATTACACTAATACAGGCACACCAGTAATGACAGATTTAGCTGAATATAAATGTGAGGCCTATTTTTTAGGCACTGTGTGACAGGTATACGTTTAATCACAGAATTAGACTTGCATCTGCACTGTAGCGTGTGTGTTAAGTTTTTCAGAATGACCCTATCAGCACCTTGAATCTAATATACCCTTTTAGGGATAGATTTAAAGTAGGTCTGATACAGCAGAAACCACTAATTTTGAGAATTGCAAATTTGGGAATTGTTTTTCAACCCAGAACAAAAACTGTGCTTTTACGGTCACTAAAAATAACTTGACCAGCTAAAACAGTAATGATTTGGATGAATATAAATGTGAGGCCTATTTTGTAGGCGCTGTGTGACAGGTATACGTTTAATCACAGGATTAGACTTGTATCTGCACTGTAGCGTGTGTGTTAAGTTTTTCAGAATGACCCTATCAGCACCTTGAATCTAATATACCCTTTTAGGGATAGATTTAAAGTAGGCCTGATACAGCAGAAACCACTAATTTTGAGAATTGCAAATTTGGGAATTGTTTTTCAACCCAGAACAAAAACTGTGCTTTGACGGTCACTAAAAATAACTGGACCAGCTTAAACAGTACAGATTTGGATGAATATAAATGTCAGGCCTATTTTTTAGGCGCTGGGTGACAGGCTCAACTTGCCCCTGATGTAGTATATGGCCAAAAAATAACCACACTATTGATGGTTAAATGCACTTGGGTGACACAGGCTCAGCCTGCACCTGATGTAGTATATGGCCAAAAAATAACCACACTATTGATGGTTAAATGCACTTGATGAAAGCTTGACCCTGATGTAGGATATAGCAAAAAATAACCACACTATTGATGGTCAAATGCACTTGGTGGTAGCTTGTGCTGGCGCACCACAAGCCACACAATGGCCGCCGATCACCCCAGAAAAAAGTGCTCTGGGCAGCCTAAAAACACTGAGCAATTGAATAGAAGCAGTTCAATGATCCACAGCTGTAGATCGATCACTGAATGAAGTCTTTTGGAGGAGTTAATCTGCCTAATCTCACCCTAACGTCGCATCTGCAACCTCTCCCTACGCTTGTATCAGCAGAGTGACGTGCAGCGCTACGTGACCCAAGCTTATATAGAGGCTGGGTCACATGCTGCACTGGCCAATCACAGCCATGCCAATAGTAGGCATGGCTGTGATGGCCTCTTGGGGCAAGTAGTATGACGCTTGTTGATTGGCTGCTTTGCAGCCTTTTAAAAAGCGCCAAGAAAGCGCCGAACACCGAACCCAAAGCCGGACTTTTACGAAAATGTTCGGGTTCGGGTCCGTGTCACGGACACCCCAAAATTCGGTACGAACCGGGTACGAATCGGGTTCGCTCATCCCTACATACATACTGTTATCTCTTGGCAATCGCTTTGGTGATCGATTGCTGATGGAAAGAATGACTAGGAGTAGGAGGGTGAGGAACAGGAGCATCAGGACCAGTGGATGATGGGAAGGACAGACAGATCCTTTTTGCTGAGGTGGTGGAGCCTTGAAAGCCTGAAATCAGGTGCGTGCCATTGGGTGATGCAGCAGTTGCTGTGGCAGGCTGGACCGCCACATTGGAGCCATGTTTCTCCAAGGCCACTTTATGGTGATGCTGCATATGTTGACGCAGGGCTGTGGTGCCAACATTGGCACCCTGACCATGCTTCACCTTCTGCCCACAGATTCGGCAAATGGCCATGTTGACCTCCTCCGACGGCGTAACAAAAAACTGCCACACTGCAGAGTAGGTGATTTTACCCCCAACTCTACGCACTGACTGACTGCTACTGCCGCTGCCTCCCTGAACCCCTGCACCACTACTTTCTGGGCAGAGAGACTCCAGGGTCCCGACCTCCCACTGCTGCCACCCTGCGGACTCCTGGCCATGCTACCGACTTGCTGGCTTCGCAGCTGCCCCACGCGTAAGCTGCCACCCTCTTCTCCCGATGATGAAGCCCCTTTGTCACCCAACTCCCAATTGCGATCGGCTACATCATCATCGAATTCTGTCTGCACGTCACTGATGTCCTCCTCAACGGTCTCTGAGCAAGGAGCCTTCTGCTCGCAACATCAGCTCCCACGCCACTCTTCTCATTACTACTTGCCCACCTACCGAAGTGGCGGATGTCTCCTCCAGATCTTGCCTGGGCAGTAGCTGCTCACTGTCCGCTAGTAGCTCGTCCTCGCTGTATAGTGGAGCTGAGCCCACAGATTATAGAACGTCTCTGGCTGAGGGAGCAGAAAAGGACAGAGGCATGTTGATGACATGTGAGGGCACAGTGGCTGCTCTCGGGCCATGCCAACTAAGGGTTGTGTCTGATTAACCCACCGACTCTTGGCTGGGAGTGTCTGATGTTACTTGGGACAAAGTGGATGGCTAAGTCAACCATTCAAGAAGCGCAGGTCAAGACAGAACTGCCAGCTGACACTGGGAGCTAAGGCCTCTGGAAGTGACCCTTGCGGAAACGCCACCTTACTCTGCTGCGACCTGTGCCTGCGCCAGAAACATTTAGGCCTCTGCCCCTTCCCTGTGCAGGGCCTGCACATTTCTGTCTGACATACTGTTAGATAAAATAAGTAAATAAAAGGAAATTAATACACCCCAAAAAAGGCTGTAATTTTGTCACTTCACCACACAACGGCAAATAATACTTTCAAGCCAAAAAGGGCTGTCATTTGCTCACTTCATCACAAAACAGCTAATAAGTAGAGTTGAGCGGACACCTGGATGTTCCGGTTTGACGGATTCGGCCGAACTTTGGAAAAAAGTTTGAGTTCGGAACCCGAACTTGACCCCGAACCCCATTGAAGTCAATGGGGACCCGAACTTTGGAGCACTAAAATGGCTGTAAAAATAGCATGGAAAGGGCTAGAGGGCTGCAAATGGCATCAAAATGTGGTTAAGAGCATGGCAAGCGCTCTGCAAACAAATGTGGATAGGGAAATTACTTTAAATGACATAAAATACGTAGAAATTATAATCTTGATCAAGAATGTAACAGAAAAATTAGTGAAATTTATTAACATGTCTACTTGGTAGAGCAGGGGTCTATGACGGAAAAAAATTGTTTATTGTCACCCGAAAATGTTAAAGAAAAATTATTGAAATTTATTAAGCTGTCAACTAGGCATAGCAGTGGTACTTCACACTCAAAAATTGGTGAATTTCACCAGAAAATGTAACTGATAAATTTAAAAAAATTATAGCAGTGGTACTTCACATCCAAAAATTGTTTAATTTCACCTGAAAATGTAACAGACTTTTTTTTTTTTTTTAACCGTCTACTACAGGGATCAGCAACCTTCGGCACTCCAGCTGTTGTGAAACTATAATTCCCAGCATGCTTCATTCATTTCTATGAGAGTTCTTAGAAGAGCAGAACAAGTATGCATGCTGGGAGTTGTAGTTGCACAACAGCTGGAGTGCCGGAGGTTGCCTACCCCTGGTCTACTAGGTATAGCAGTGGTACTTCACACCCAAAAATTTGTGAATTTCACCTGAAAATGTAACAGACATTTTTATTTTATTTTTAACCGTCTACTAGGTATAGCAGTGGTACTTCACACCCAAAAATTGGTGAATTTCACCAGAAAATTTAACTGACAAAGTAGTGAAATGAAATAAAATAAAATACGTACAAATAAAAATAAAAATTTGATTTATGATGTGGAGTTCCATATGGAGTAGGAGTTTGAGGAGGCGGTGGACGTAGCGGTGTAGGTGGAAGCAGTGGTGGAGGAGGACGAGGTAGCCAACACAGTTTTTTGGTTTTAATTTAATTTTTTTAAATTAGGGTACACTCCAAATGAGTGTTAAATATCCAAAATAAAAGAATGAGAAATTGTGCTGCAGTATAACAATGGCTGGTTAGTGCCGGTATACATGTCTATTCTGCACAAGGTACGGACAAGTCCTGTGGGATCCATGCCTGGTTCATTTTAATGAACGTGAGCTTGTCCACATTGGCTGTGGACAGGCGGCTGCGCTTGTCTGTGATGACGCCCAGCACCTCCAAGGCGTAAAGGCCAAGTTCAGGCCATGTGCCCAATTTGGAGACCCAGAAGTTGAAGTGGGCACACCCGTCATTCAGTACGTGTAGGCGTGTGCACACATACTGCTCCACCATGTTGCTGAAATGCTGCCTCCTGTTAAGACGTTCCATATCAGCTGGTGGTGCTGGTTGTTGTGGCGTGCTGACAAAGCTTTTCCACATTTCGGCCATGCTAACCCTGCCTTCTGAGGTACTGGCAGTGCCCCAACTGCTTTGGCGACCTCTGCAGGAACCCAACCTCGGAGCCACTTGGGAAACCCTAAGAAATGATCCCTCTTCCTCCTCCTCCTCCTGTGCCACATACTTTTCCATCATCGCCAGCAGTGTTTTTTCAAGGAGGCATAGAAGTGGTATAGTTACGATGAGAACGGCGTTATCGGCACTGGCCATGTTGGTGGAGTACTCGAAACAGCGCAACAAGGAACACAGGTCTCGCATGGAGGCCCAGTCATTGGTGGTGAAGTGGTGCTGTTCCGCTGAGCGACTCACCCGTGTGTGCTGCATCTGAAACTCCACTATCGCCTGCTGCTGCTAGCACAGTCTGGCCAGCATGTGCAAGGTGAAGTTCCACCTTGTGGGCACGTCGCATATGAGGCGGTGAGCGAGAAGGCCAAAGTTACGCTGCAGCGCTGATAAGCGAGCAGCAGCAGGGTGAGAACGCCGAAAGCGCACACAGACGGCCAGCACTTTAGGCAGCAGCTCTGACATATCGGGGTAATTTTTAAGGAACCTCTGCACCACCAAATTCAGCACATGCGCCAGACAAGGGATGTGCGTCAAACCGGCTAGTCCCAGAGCTGCTACGAGATTTCGCCCATTATCGCACACCACCAGGCCGGGCTTGAGGCTCATTGGCACCAACCACTCATCGGTCTGTTGTTACAAGGCCCGTCCACAGCTCCTGCGCAGTGTGGGGTTTGTCCCCCAAACAGATAAGTTTTAAAACTGCCTGCTGTCGTTTCCCCCTGGCTGTGCTGAAGTTGGTGGTTTCTTGGTTTTTGAAGTGTCTACTCCACTGCAGCTCGTGCTTTGCACTTAAATGCCTGGTCATGCAGGTTGTGCTCAGGTTGAGAACGTTTATGCCTCGCTTCAGGCTCTGATTGCACAGCGTGCAAACCACTTGTGTCTTGTTGTCTGCACATTGTCTGAAGAACTGCCACGCCAGGGAACTCCTTGGAGCTGGCTTTGGTGTGCTCGGTCCCTTGCTGTGGTGGGCAGTAACAGGCGTACTGTCTAGAGGACGGCTTCTCCGCTTTTGCACCCTGCTCCCTCTTCTGCTGTGCTGGTGGCTCTGTGCGACCACCGCCTCTTCCTCCGAACTACATTGATTTCATGTGGGGGTCCAGGACCTCATCGTCCTCCACATCAGGCAGCAATTAAAGATTTGTGCACAAAATGGCTGTATTTCAAATACCTGAATAGAACCCCTGTATTTAAAGGGTGTATCTCACAATGACAGTATATAACCCTGGAATTTCAAATGTCTTGATGATGTAAGGGCGCAACAACTGTGTATTTTGCGGAAAAAAGGGTATTTTATTAATAGAACAATATAACCCCTGTATAAAAAGGGTGTATCTCACATGCCCTGATCCAAAATAGGCCTCAATTAAAGATTTGTGCCCAAAATGGCTGTATTTTAAATACCTGAATAGAACCCCTGTATTTAAAGGGTGTATCTCACAATGAAATCTGCAGCAAAGGCTGCCAAATATTTTTTTTTTGCCCAAACGGGTGTTTGTTTAATAACTGAATATGACAGCAGTATATAACCCTTGAATTTCACACGTGCTGATGCTGCAAGGGCTGTAAAATTGTGTATTTTGGCCAAAAAGTGTGTTTTTAAAAACCCAGAGAATTATGGCTGTATTTCTAGCTTAAATTGCACACTGACTAATCCAGATGTTGTGTATTGCCCAAAAAGTTTTTTTTTTTTTTTTTTTTTTACTAACAGAATATGAAAGCTGTATATATTAAGCTTGAATTTCACACTTGCCTTAAATTAGTAGTTTTTGGCCAAAAAAAAGTGTGTTTTTAAAAAAAACTGAAAATTATGTCTGTATTTCTAGCTTAAATTGCACACTGACTAATCCAGATGTTGTATATTGCCCAAAAAGTTTTTTTTATTACTAACAGAATATGAAAGCTGTATATAACGTTTGAATTTTACACATCCAGATGCAGCTAGGGATGTAAAAATGCACAAGAAAATGGGTGTTTTAAAGAACTCAGAAAATTATGCCTGTATTTCTAGCTAAAATTGCACACTGACTGATCCTGCAAATGCACCAGATGTTGTATATTGCCAAAAAAGGGTGATTTTTTACAACCAGATTATTAGTGCAGTTTTTCAAGCTTGGATTAGATTGTCACAAAAGCTCAGATGCAGTGCTGGTGCACTGAGCTTGCATAAAATGGCCGCCGCCGCCGCCCACCTAACTAACAGACAGATAAAAGTTATTTTTTGGTCAATGGGCTCAGGGCAGGGTAAAAAGATTGTGCCCTGCACCCACACAACTAATTGTATGTAGATCGCTGAGTTAGATTCTCTCCTGTTCTCTCCCTGAAATCACCAGTCCAGCAGCATCCTCTCCCTACACTTGTAACAGCAGAGTGACATGCAGCGCTATGTGATTCAAGCTTATATAGAGCCTGGGTCACATGCTGCTCTGGCCAATCACAGCCATGTCATTAGTAGGCATGGCTGTGATGGCTTCTAAGGTCAGACAGTTAAACGCTTGTTGATTGGCTGCTCTGCAGCCTTTCAGAAAGCGCAGAGAAAGCGCCGAACACCGAACCCGAACTTTTACTGAAATGTTCGGGTTCGGGTCCGGGGTCCAAAAATCTTAAAGTTCGGTACGAACCCGAACTTTACAGTTCGGGTTCGCTCAACCCTACTAATACGCCCTTTTTTGTTGCCACTACTACATGCCAAAAAAGCTTTAGAACATATAACTGCACATCTGAACGGCAAATAATACTTTTTTTTGCCACTAATACACGCCAAAAAGGGCAGTCATTTTCTGATTTAACCACACAACGGCTAATAAGCTCTTTTTCCCCACTAATACGTGCCAAAAAAGCGTTAGAACATATAACTACACCACTGAACGGCTAATAATATTTTTTTTTGCCACTAATATACGCAAAAAAGGGCTGTAATTTTCTCACTTCACCACACAACAGCTAATAAGCCCTTTTTTCCACTAATACACGCCAAGAAAGGCTTTAGAACATAACTGCACTGCTGAACGGCAAATAATACTTTTTATTGCCACTAATACACGCAAAAAAAGCTTTAGCACATATAACTGGTAACAGGAGTCATCCCAAAAGATTTGAAATTAGCAAATGTTGTGCTCATTCACAAGAAAGGTAGTAGAGAGGAATCGGGCAACTATAGGCCAGTAAGCCTGGCATCAATAGTGGGGAAATTAGTGGAAACCATACTTAACCCTTTCATGACCAAGGGTCATTGATGCCCCAGTGTCCAGGTCAAAATTTACTAATCTGACATGCGTCACTTTATGTGGTAATTGCTTTGGAACACTTTTATTTATCCAAGCTATTCTGAGATTGTTTTCTCGTGACATATTGTACTTCAAAATTGTCATAAATTTGAGTCAATATATTTCACCTTTACTTATGAAAAAATCCCAAATTTACCTAAAATTTTGAAAAATTCTAAAATTTCAATTTCTCTGCTTCTAAAACAGAAAGTCAAACCTAATAAAATATTTATTACTTAACATTTCCCATATGTCTACTTTATGTTGGCATCATTTTGGAAATGTCATTTTATTTTTTTAGGACGTTAGAAGACTTAGAAGTTTAGAAGCAATTCTTAAAATCTTTAAGAAAATTTCCAAAACTCACTTTTTAAGGACCAGTTCAGGTCTGAAGTCACTTTGTGGGGCTTACAAAGTGGAAACCCCCCATAAATTACCCCATTGTAGAAATTACACCCCTCAAGTTACTCAAAACTGATTTAAAAAACTTTGTTAACCCTTTAGATGCTCCACAATAATTAAAAGAAAATGGAGATGAAATTTCTAAATTTCACTTTTTTGGCTGATTTTCCATTTTATTGCATTTTTTTCTTTAACACATTGAGGGTTAACAGCCAAACAAAACTCAATATTTATTACCCTGATTCTGCGGTTCTAGAAACCCCCCACATGTGGTCGTAAACTAATGTAAGGGGCGCACAGCAGGGCGCAGAAGGAAAGGAACGCCATATGGTTTTTGGAAGGCAGATTTTGCTGAACTGGTTTTAGATGCCATGTCCCATTTAAAGCCCCCCCGATGCACCCATACAGTAGAAACTCCCAAAAAGTGACCCTATTTTGGAAACTAGGGGATAAGGTGCCAGTATTATTGGTACTATTTTGGGGCACATATGATTTTTAATTGCTCTATATTAAGTTTTTTGTGAGGCAAGATAACTGAAAAATGGCTGTTTTGGCACAGTTTTTTTTTTTTTTTACAAGATTTATCTGACAGAGTAGATCATGTGCTATTTTTTATAGAGAAGGTTGTTACGGCTGCAATGATATCAAATACTTTCTTTGTTTGTTTGTTTCAGTTTTACATAATAAAGCATTTTTGAAAAATAAATTATGTTTTTATGTGTTCATTTTCTAAATGCCATATGTTTTTTTTATTTTTCTGCCGATCGTCTTGTGCAGGAGCTCGTTTTTTGCAGAAAGAGTTGAGGTTTTTATTGGTATAATTTTTGGGTACATAGGATTTTTTGATCATTCATTATTACACTTTATGGGGCAGGGTGACCAAAAAATTGGCTGTTTTGGAACAGTTTTTATTCATTTATTTTTACAGCGTTTATCTGACGGGTTATGTCATGTGACAGTTTCATAGAGCAGATCGTTACGGACGTGACAATACCTAATATGTATACTTTTTCTTATTTATTTAAGTTTTACACAATAATAGCATTTCTGATGTTTTAGTGTCTCCATAGTCTGAGAGCCATAGCTTTTTTATTTTTTGGGAGATTGTGTTAAATAGGGTATCATTCTTTGCGGGATGAGGTGACTGTTTGATTGGTACTATTTTGGGGGTCATAAGCCTTTTTGATCGCTTGCTGTTGCACTTTTTGTGATGTAAGGTGACAAAAATGGCTTTTTTGGCACTGTTTTTTTATTTTTATTTTTTACGGTGTTCACCTGAGGGGTTAGTTCATGTGATATTTTTATCAAGCAGGTTATTACGGATGCGGCGATACCCAATATGTACACTTTTTATTTATTTATTTCACTTTAACACAATAATAGCCTATTTGAAATAAAAAAATTATGTTTTAGTGTCTCAATGTTCTAAGAACTATAGTTTTTTTAGTTTTTGAGAGATTTTCTTATGTAGGGTCTCATTTTTTGCGGGATGAGGTGACGGTTTTATTGGTACCATTTTGTTTGATATACACCTTTTTGATTGCTTGGTGTTGCACTTTTTGTGATGTAAGGTGACAAAAATGGCTTTTTTTACTGTTTTTATTATATTTTTTTATGGTGTTTATCGGACGGGGTCTATCATGTGATATATTTATAGAGACGGTCATTATGGATGCGGTGATACCTAATATGTGTTGTTGTTTTTTTCATTTTTTATAGGAAAAGGCAATTTTTTTTTTTTAATTTTACAGTTTTATTTATTTATTTATACTTTTGTTACTTTCAAAAAATTTCTTTTATCAAGTCCCTCTTGGATCTTGAAGATCCAGTGGGGCTGATGGCTGTACTATACTTTGCAATGCTCTTGCATTGCAGAGTATAATACTATCAGATGCCCTGTAGGTGGCAACACTGGACACTTTTGCAAAGCGTCCGGTTGCCATGGCAACCATCGGGCGCTGCCATCGCAGCGCGGCAACCCCAATGGTGGAGAGAGGGAGCCCCCTCCCTCTATTAACCCCATGGATGCCGCTGCATCTATGGGGTTACAGCAGAGTGTCAGCGTAGAGCTGACACTCGCTGCTGATGCCGGCGGCTCAGGAATACAGCAGAGGGACCACATCGGAGGCAGGGGGCAGCGCTGGAAAGGGAGGGTACGGCCAGCATTGAGGGAGGCAGCACAAATGGGGGCAGGAGGAATGTATGGGGCGGGGAGGGGGCGGACCGCATCAGGGCAGGCTGTATGAATATGGAGTTGAGCGGGGAAAACTGCATAAGGGGCAGGCGGAGACAAGGGGGGGCTTGGAGGCGCACAGGAAGGTGGCACAGATCGGGGGGCACGAGGACACATTACCTGATTTCAGGCTCTGATCTGCAGAGCGCAGATCAGAGCCTGAAACCGGCATTTTTTCACTGCCGCGATCCGATTGGTTAATCTGCATAGACTAACCAATCGGATCGATTGCCGGCAAGGGGCCACTCTGATTGGTCCCTTGCCGGCATTACTGAACTGTATGCTGTCCGTGACAGCAGCAAGGCTCAGGCAGAAGCTTTAATCCAAGCATTTTGCAGCACTTGGATTAAAGAGCTGGCTTGACGTTTATACACGTGGTAGCTGCACGGGGCATGTGCAAATATCACGTATATAAACGGATTGCAGTCGGGAAGGGGTTAAGGATAGGATTGTGGAACATCTAAAATCCCATGTATTGAAAGATGAAAAACAGCATGGGTTTGCTTCAGGGAGATCATGTCAAACTAATCTTATTGATTTTTTTGTTTGGGTGACTAAAATAATAGATGGCGGAGGTGCAGTAAACATCGCTTATCTAGACTATAGTAAGGCTTTTGATACTGTCCCACATATCAATAAACTGTAGTCTTTGAGCTTGGACTCCCATATTGTTGAATAGATTAGGCAGTGGCTGAGGGACAGACAACAGCGGGTTGTAGTCAATGTAGTATATTCAGACCAAGGTCTTGTTACCAGTGGAGTACCTTAGGGATCTGTTATGGGACCCATATTGTTTAATATCTTTATCAGCAAAATTGCAGAAGGCCTCAATGGTAAGGTGTGTCTTTTCGCTGATGACACAAAGATTTGTAACAGGGTTGATGTTCCTGGAGGGAAACACCAAATGGAAAAAGATTTAGGAAAACTAGAGGAATGGTCAGAAATCTGGCAACTAAAATGTAATGTTGATAAGTGCAAGATAATGCACCTGGGGCTAAAAAAAAAACAAGAGCAGAATATGAAATCAGTGATACAGTCCTAACCTCAATATCTGAGTAAAGGGATTTAGGGAGTCATTATTTCAGAAGACTTAAAAGTATATACAGAAACAAAAAAATACAAAAACAGCGCCTCATATGCAGTATGTCTGGACTAAAAATAATAGGGAATGGTGCGTATTGCGGTTGCCGTATCCTGTTGTCAGGAGTCACAACAGCTATAAAAGCCTTGATGGTGTTTGCCCTCACCGGCTTAAGGGGATGCCTTGCTGCTGCCTGCTCCCGTCCTGTCTCAGCGCCACAAGCTTCAGAGGTAGTCGATTAGAAGGTTGAAGAAAATTAGGACCACTTTCCGGCGCTGTAGGCATATAGATCGATCCGCACGATGGCTTGGATGTTTTTTCTTTTTATTTAATGATAATAAAGCTGTCTACACGTTTCAAGGGCGTACAGCCCTCTTCCTCAGGACAGTATGCTTTACAGGTTATCATTAAATAAAAATAATAAACATCCAAGATTTAAAGGTAGGCAAATTTCATAGAGCAGCAGGAAATGCTAGCAGAATGCTTGGGTGTATAGGGAGAGGCATTACCAGTAGAAAGAGGGAGGTGCTCATGCCGCTCTACAGAGCACTAGTGAGACCTCATTTGGAGTATTGTGCGCAGTGCTGAAGACCATATCTCTAGAAGAATATTGATACTTTGAAGAAAGTTCAGAGAAGAGCTACTAAACTAGTGCATGGATTGCAGGATAAAATTTACCAGGAAAGGTTAAAGGACCTTAACATGTATAGCTTGGAAGAAAGACGAGACAGAGGGGATATGATACAAACTTTTAAATACATAAAGGGAATCAACAAGGTAAAAGATGAGAGAATATTTAAAAGAAGAAAAACTGCTACCAGAGGACATTGTTTTTAATTAGAGGGGCAAAGGTTTAAAAGTAATATCTGGAAGTATTACTTTACTGAGAAAGTAGTGGATGCATGGAATAGCCTTCCTGCATAAGTGGTAGCTGCAAATACAGTAAAGGAGTTTAAGCATGCATGGGATAGGCATAAGGCCATCCTTCATATAAGATAGGGCCAGGGGCTATTCATAGTATTCAGTATATTGGGCAGACTAGATGGGCCAAATGGTTCTTATCTGCCGACACATTCTATGTTTCTATGTAACTGCACTGCTGAACAGCAAAAAATACTTTTTCTTTGCCACTAATACACGCAAAAATGGGTTGTAATTTTCTCACTTCACCACCCAACAACTAAAAAGCCCTTTTTTTCCCACTAATACACGCCAAAAAGGCTATAAAACATATAACTGCAGCACTAAATGGCCGAAAAAGCTTTAGAACATATAACTGCACCACTGATCGGCAAATACTTTTTTTGAAACTAATATACACCAAAAAGAGCTTTAATTTTCTCAATTCACAACACAACGGCTAATGGGCTCTTTTTTTGCCCAATACACGCCAAAAAAGCTTTAGAACATATACCTACACTGCTGAACGGCTAATAATACTTTTTTTCACCACTAATACATGCAAAAATGGGCTATAATTTTCTCAATTCACCACACAGACTAATAAGCCATTTTTTTGCCACTACTACACACAAAAAAAGGTTTCGAAAATATAACTGCACCGCTGAACCGCAAAAAAAAACATTTTTTCTGCCACGAATACACTCCAATAAGGGCAGTAATTTTCTCACTTCACCACACAACAGCTAATAAGCCCTTTTTTGACACTAATACACGCCAAAAAAGCTTTAGAACATATTACTGCATCTATGAAGACCAAATAATACTTATTTTTGCCACTTATATACAACAAAAAAGCTTTAGAACATATAACTAAACTGCTGAACGGCAAATAATACTTGTTATTGCAAGTAATAAATGCCAAAAAAGGGCTGTAATTTTCTCACTTCACCACACAACGGCTAATAAGCCCTTTTTTTCCTCACTTATACATGTCAAAAAAGGCTTAAGAACATTGTAAGGGATCATCTCTTTTTTTGGGGGGTCACACTCACAGATATCTTCGCAGACACGGTTATAATGTCCAAACTCTTGCTTTATTTCAGACACTTCAGCAAAGCACTGGTTACAAAGTCACAGCCTTAACTTATCACGTGTGACATTCACACAAAATAACAAACCCTTGCCCGGCTAGGATCTAACTAAACACATAAAAGTATCCATGACTCACCTAGAGAGCACTGTTCACACATGGAACACAAATGCGACTTTCCTCAGCCATACAGTCCAGCCAACTCCAGGCTGTTGCACTTCAATACCTTTAGGGGGATCGTGGCCCATTAGTCCTACCGACTCTGGCCTCATGATCCTTGTTTCACAGGCATCATCGCGTCCCCCAAAGTTCAGGCTATTGCCTAGCCTCGTGGCCCCTCAGCCAACCCGGCTGATACCACTCACACAGAGCTTCTGCTCCAGGATCACACACACTTCCCCCAGACTGTCATACTGGGAGGCACTTTATGCCGGCCTAATTCCAGCAGGCCTCACCTGCGATCACCTCAGGTAGAATGGAATACCCGGAATACCCCGCCAATCCAATTAATATCCAGCCCAGAATTAATAAACAAACTGTCTCAGCAAACTATGCTTTGATGAGACTACTGCAACTCTCTGGATTTTAGTTATCTCACTAATCTGAGGTACCTGAGTGGGACATACACGCCTTCCAGCACTGTTCACATTATTACAACATATGATTGCACCGCTGAACGGCAAATAATATATTTTTTTGCCACTAATACACGTCAAAAAGGGCTATAATTTTCTCACTTCACCACACAACGACTAAAAAGCAATTTTTTTCCACTAATACACGCCAAGAAAGGGCTTAGAACATATAACTGCACTGCTGAACGGCAAATAATACTTTTTTTGCCACTATTACATGCCAAAAAGGGCTGTAATTTTCTCACTTCACCACACAACGGCTAATAAGTCCTTTTTTCCCCACTAATACACGCCAAAAAAGGCTTAAGAACATAATACTGCACCGCTAAACTGCAAATAATACTTTCTTTTACCACTAATACACCAAAAAAAGGCTTTAGAGCATATAACTGCACTACTGAATGGCAAATAATACTTTTTTGCCACTATTATACGCCAGAAAAGGGCTTTCATTTTCTCACTTCACTACAAAACGTCTAATAAGCCATTTTTTTCAACTAATACACGCCAAAAAAGGATTTAGAACATAACACTATACTGCTGAACGACAAATAATACTTTTTTTGCCTCTAATACATGCCAAAAAAGGCTGTATTTTTCTCCCTTCCCCACACAACGGCTAATAAGCCCTTTTTTTCCCACTTATACACACCAAAAAAAGCTTTACAATGTATAACTGCTCTGCTGAACAGCAAATATAACTTTTTTTTGCCACTAATACGTGACAAAAAAGGCTTTATAACATGTAACTGCACCGCTGAATGCCACTATTACACACCAAAAAGGGCAGTCATTTTCTCACTTCACCACACAACGGCTAATAAGCCCTTTTTTCCCACTACTACATGACAAAAAAGGCTTTTGAACATATTGCTGCACCGCTAAGCGAAAAATAATACTTTCTTTTAACACTAATACACACCAAAAAAGTCTTTAGAACATATAACTGCACCGCTGAATGGCAAATATTACTTTTTTGCCACTAATACACGCCAAAAAGGATGTAATTTTCTGACTTCACCACACAACTGCTAATAAGCCCTTTTTTTCCAACTTTTACGTGCCAAAAAAAGCTTTAAAAAGTATAACTGCACAGCTGAAAGGAAAATGATCCTTTTTTTGCCACTATTACAAGTCAAAAAGGCTTGCAATTATTTCACTTCACCACACAACGGCTAATAAGCCCTTTTTTTCCACATATACACGACAAAAAAGGCTTTAGAACATGTGACTGCACTGCTGAACGGCAAATAAAACTTTTTTTTTGCCACTAATACACGCCAAAAAGGCCTGTAATTTTCGAACTTCACCACATAACGGCTAATGAGCCCTTTTTCCCCCCACTTATACACTTCAAAAAAGGCTTTAGAACATGTAACTGCACCACTAAACAGCAAATAATACTTTTTTTTGCCACTAATACATGCCAAAAAGTAAGTTTCTCACTTCACCACAAAATGGCAATAAGCTGTTTTTTTCTCCCACTAATAAATGCCAAAAAAGCTTTAGAACTTAGAACTGCACTGCTGAACGGCAAATAATACCTTTTGCAGAGTATAATACTATCAGATGCCCTGTAGGTGGCAACACTGGACACTTTTGCAAAGCGTCCGGTTGCCATGGCAACCATCGGGCGCTGCCATCGCAGCGCGGCAACCCCAATGGTGGAGAGAGGGAGCCCCCTCCCTCTATTAACCCCATGGATGCCGCTGCATCTATGGGGTTACAGCAGAGTGTCAGCGTAGAGCTGACACTCGCTGCTGATGCCGGCGGCTCAGGAATACAGCAGAGGGACCACATCGGAGGCAGGGGGCAGCGCTGGAAAGGGAGGGTACGGCCAGCATTGAGGGAGGCAGCACAAATGGGGGCAGGAGGAATGTATGGGGCGGGGAGGGGGCGGACCGCATCAGGGCAGGCTGTATGAATATGGAGTTGAGCGGGGAAAACTGCATAAGGGGCAGGCGGAGACAAGGGGGGGCTTGGAGGCGCACAGGAAGGTGGCACAGATCGGGGGGCACGAGGACACATTACCTGATTTCAGGCTCTGATCTGCAGAGCGCAGATCAGAGCCTGAAACCGGCATTTTTTCACTGCCGCGATCCGATTGGTTAATCTGCATAGACTAACCAATCGGATCGATTGCCGGCAAGGGGCCACTCTGATTGGTCCCTTGCCGGCATTACTGAACTGTATGCTGTCCGTGACAGCAGCAAGGCTCAGGCAGAAGCTTTAATCCAAGCATTTTGCAGCACTTGGATTAAAGAGCTGGCTTGACGTTTATACACGTGGTAGCTGCACGGGGCATGTGCAAATATCACGTATATAAACGGATTGCAGTCGGGAAGGGGTTAAGGATAGGATTGTGGAACATCTAAAATCCCATGTATTGAAAGATGAAAAACAGCATGGGTTTGCTTCAGGGAGATCATGTCAAACTAATCTTATTGATTTTTTTGTTTGGGTGACTAAAATAATAGATGGCGGAGGTGCAGTAAACATCGCTTATCTAGACTATAGTAAGGCTTTTGATACTGTCCCACATATCAATAAACTGTAGTCTTTGAGCTTGGACTCCCATATTGTTGAATAGATTAGGCAGTGGCTGAGGGACAGACAACAGCGGGTTGTAGTCAATGTAGTATATTCAGACCAAGGTCTTGTTACCAGTGGAGTACCTTAGGGATCTGTTATGGGACCCATATTGTTTAATATCTTTATCAGCAAAATTGCAGAAGGCCTCAATGGTAAGGTGTGTCTTTTCGCTGATGACACAAAGATTTGTAACAGGGTTGATGTTCCTGGAGGGAAACACCAAATGGAAAAAGATTTAGGAAAACTAGAGGAATGGTCAGAAATCTGGCAACTAAAATGTAATGTTGATAAGTGCAAGATAATGCACCTGGGGCTAAAAAAAAAACAAGAGCAGAATATGAAATCAGTGATACAGTCCTAACCTCAATATCTGAGTAAAGGGATTTAGGGAGTCATTATTTCAGAAGACTTAAAAGTATATACAGAAACAAAAAAATACAAAAACAGCGCCTCATATGCAGTATGTCTGGACTAAAAATAATAGGGAATGGTGCGTATTGCGGTTGCCGTATCCTGTTGTCAGGAGTCACAACAGCTATAAAAGCCTTGATGGTGTTTGCCCTCACCGGCTTAAGGGGATGCCTTGCTGCTGCCTGCTCCCGTCCTGTCTCAGCGCCACAAGCTTCAGAGGTAGTCGATTAGAAGGTTGAAGAAAATTAGGACCACTTTCCGGCGCTGTAGGCATATAGATCGATCCGCACGATGGCTTGGATGTTTTTTCTTTTTATTTAATGATAATAAAGCTGTCTACACGTTTCAAGGGCGTACAGCCCTCTTCCTCAGGACAGTATGCTTTACAGGTTATCATTAAATAAAAATAATAAACATCCAAGATTTAAAGGTAGGCAAATTTCATAGAGCAGCAGGAAATGCTAGCAGAATGCTTGGGTGTATAGGGAGAGGCATTACCAGTAGAAAGAGGGAGGTGCTCATGCCGCTCTACAGAGCACTAGTGAGACCTCATTTGGAGTATTGTGCGCAGTGCTGAAGACCATATCTCTAGAAGAATATTGATACTTTGAAGAAAGTTCAGAGAAGAGCTACTAAACTAGTGCATGGATTGCAGGATAAAATTTACCAGGAAAGGTTAAAGGACCTTAACATGTATAGCTTGGAAGAAAGACGAGACAGAGGGGATATGATACAAACTTTTAAATACATAAAGGGAATCAACAAGGTAAAAGATGAGAGAATATTTAAAAGAAGAAAAACTGCTACCAGAGGACATTGTTTTTAATTAGAGGGGCAAAGGTTTAAAAGTAATATCTGGAAGTATTACTTTACTGAGAAAGTAGTGGATGCATGGAATAGCCTTCCTGCATAAGTGGTAGCTGCAAATACAGTAAAGGAGTTTAAGCATGCATGGGATAGGCATAAGGCCATCCTTCATATAAGATAGGGCCAGGGGCTATTCATAGTATTCAGTATATTGGGCAGACTAGATGGGCCAAATGGTTCTTATCTGCCGACACATTCTATGTTTCTATGTAACTGCACTGCTGAACAGCAAAAAATACTTTTTCTTTGCCACTAATACACGCAAAAATGGGTTGTAATTTTCTCACTTCACCACCCAACAACTAAAAAGCCCTTTTTTTCCCACTAATACACGCCAAAAAGGCTATAAAACATATAACTGCAGCACTAAATGGCCGAAAAAGCTTTAGAACATATAACTGCACCACTGATCGGCAAATACTTTTTTTGAAACTAATATACACCAAAAAGAGCTTTAATTTTCTCAATTCACAACACAACGGCTAATGGGCTCTTTTTTTGCCCAATACACGCCAAAAAAGCTTTAGAACATATACCTACACTGCTGAACGGCTAATAATACTTTTTTTCACCACTAATACATGCAAAAATGGGCTATAATTTTCTCAATTCACCACACAGACTAATAAGCCATTTTTTTGCCACTACTACACACAAAAAAAGGTTTCGAAAATATAACTGCACCGCTGAACCGCAAAAAAAACATTTTTTCTGCCACGAATACACTCCAATAAGGGCAGTAATTTTCTCACTTCACCACACAACAGCTAATAAGCCCTTTTTTGACACTAATACACGCCAAAAAAGCTTTAGAACATATTACTGCATCTATGAAGACCAAATAATACTTATTTTTGCCACTTATATACAACAAAAAAGCTTTAGAACATATAACTAAACTGCTGAACGGCAAATAATACTTGTTATTGCAAGTAATAAATGCCAAAAAAGGGCTGTAATTTTCTCACTTCACCACACAACGGCTAATAAGCCCTTTTTTTCCTCACTTATACATGTCAAAAAAGGCTTAAGAACATTGTAAGGGATCATCTCTTTTTTTGGGGGGTCACACTCACAGATATCTTCGCAGACACGGTTATAATGTCCAAACTCTTGCTTTATTTCAGACACTTCAGCAAAGCACTGGTTACAAAGTCACAGCCTTAACTTATCACGTGTGACATTCACACAAAATAACAAACCCTTGCCCGGCTAGGATCTAACTAAACACATAAAAGTATCCCTGACTCACCTAGAGAGCACTGTTCACACATGGAACACAAATGCGACTTTCCTCAGCCATACAGTCCAGCCAACTCCAGGCTGTTGCACTTCAATACCTTTAGGGGGATCGTGGCCCATTAGTCCTACCGACTCTGGCCTCATGATCCTTGTTTCACAGGCATCATCGCGTCCCCCAAAGTTCAGGCTATTGCCTAGCCTCGTGGCCCCTCAGCCAACCCGGCTGATACCACTCACACAGAGCTTCTGCTCCAGGATCACACACACTTCCCCCAGACTGTCATACTGGGAGGCACTTTATGCCGGCCTAATTCCAGCAGGCCTCACCTGCGATCACCTCAGGTAGAATGGAATACCCGGAATACCCCGCCAATCCAATTAATATCCAGCCCAGAATTAATAAACAAACTGTCTCAGCAAACTATGCTTTGATGAGACTACTGCAACTCTCTGTATTTTAGTTATCTCACTAATCTGAGGTACCTGAGTGGGACATACACGCCTTCCAGCACTGTTCACATTATTACAACATATGATTGCACCGCTGAACGGCAAATAATATATTTTTTTGCCACTAATACACGTCAAAAAGGGCTATAATTTTCTCACTTCACCACACAACGACTAAAAAGCAATTTTTTTCCACTAATACACGCCAAGAAAGGGCTTAGAACATATAACTGCACTGCTGAACGGCAAATAATACTTTTTTTGCCACTATTACATGCCAAAAAGGGCTGTAATTTTCTCACTTCACCACACAACGGCTAATAAGTCCTTTTTTCCCCACTAATACACGCCAAAAAAGGCTTAAGAACATAATACTGCACCGCTAAACTGCAAATAATACTTTCTTTTACCACTAATACACCAAAAAAAGGCTTTAGAGCATATAACTGCACTACTGAATGGCAAATAATACTTTTTTGCCACTATTATACGCCAGAAAAGGGCTTTCATTTTCTCACTTCACTACAAAACGTCTAATAAGCCATTTTTTTCAACTAATACACGCCAAAAAAGGATTTAGAACATAACACTATACTGCTGAACGACAAATAATACTTTTTTTGCCTCTAATACATGCCAAAAAAGGCTGTATTTTTCTCCCTTCCCCACACAACGGCTAATAAGCCCTTTTTTTCCCACTTATACACACCAAAAAAAGCTTTACAATGTATAACTGCTCTGCTGAACAGCAAATATAACTTTTTTTTGCCACTAATACGTGACAAAAAAGGCTTTATAACATGTAACTGCACCGCTGAATGCCACTATTACACACCAAAAAGGGCAGTCATTTTCTCACTTCACCACACAACGGCTAATAAGCCCTTTTTTCCCACTACTACATGACAAAAAAGGCTTTTGAACATATTGCTGCACCGCTAAGCGAAAAATAATACTTTCTTTTAACACTAATACACACCAAAAAAGTCTTTAGAACATATAACTGCACCGCTGAATGGCAAATATTACTTTTTTGCCACTAATACACGCCAAAAAGGATGTAATTTTCTGACTTCACCACACAACTGCTAATAAGC
The DNA here is from genome assembly GCF_905171765.1 of Bufo bufo. Taxonomy (NCBI): domain Eukaryota; kingdom Metazoa; phylum Chordata; class Amphibia; order Anura; family Bufonidae; genus Bufo; species Bufo bufo. Next base: position 326,153,173 of record NC_053389.1, read on the forward strand.
CCTTTTTTTCCAACTTTTACGTGCCAAAAAAAGCTTTAAAAAGTATAACTGCACCGCTGAAAGGAAAATGATCCTTTTTTTGCCACTATTACAAGTCAAAAAGGCTTGCAATTATTTCACTTCACCACACAACGGCTAATAAGCCCTTTTTTTCCACATATACACGACAAAAAAGGCTTTAGAACATGTGACTGCACTGCTGAACGGCAAATAAAACTTTTTTTTTGCCACTAATACACGCCAAAAAGGCCTGTAATTTTCGAACTTCACCACATAACGGCTAATGAGCCCTTTTTCCCCCCACTTATACACTTCAAAAAAGGCTTTAGAACATGTAACTGCACCACTAAACAGCAAATAATACTTTTTTTTGCCACTAATACATGCCAAAAAGTAAGTTTCTCACTTCACCACAAAATGGCAATAAGCTGTTTTTTTCTCCCACTAATAAATGCCAAAAAAGCTTTAGAACTTAGAACTGCACTGCTGAACGGCAAATAATACCTTTTTTTGGCCACTAATACACGCCAAAAAGGGCAGTAATTTTCTCACTCCACCACAGAATGGCTAATAAGCTCTTTTTTCCAACTAATATACGCCAAAACAGCTTTCGAACATATAACTGCACCGCTGAATGCCAAATAATACCTTTTTTGCCACTAATACACAACAAAAAAGGCTTTAGAACATATAACTGCAGAGCTGAACAGCAAATAATCCTTTTTTTGCCACTAATACATGCCAAAAAGGCCTGTAATTTTCTGACTTCACCACACAACCGCTAATAAGCCCTTTTTTCTCCCCACTTATACATTTCAAAAAAGGCTTTAGAACGTATAACTGCACCGCTGAACGGCAAATAATACCACTATTTGCCACTATTACATGCCAAAAAGGGCTGTAATTTTCTCACTTCACCACAGAACGGCTAATAAGCTCTTTTTTGCCACTAATATACGCCAAAACAGCTTTAGAACACATAACTGCACCGCTGAACGGCAAATAATACTTTTTTTTTGCCACTAATACATGCCAAAAAGGGCTGTCTTTTTCTCCCTTCACCACACAACAGCTAAGAAGCCCTTTTTTTCTGCTAATACACGCCAAAAAAGACTTTAGAACATAATACTGCACCGCTAAACTGCAAATAATACTTTTTTATGCCACTAATACATGCCAAAAAGGGCTATATTTTTTTAAATTTACCACAGAACGGCTAATAAGCCCTTTTTTCCACTAATACATGCCAAAAAAGGCATTAGAACAGAATACTGCACCGCTGAACTGCAAATAATACTTTCTTTTGCCACTAAGACATGCCAAAAAAGGCTTTAGAACATATACAGTTGCAGGAAAAAGTATGTGAACCCTTTGGAATGATATGGCTTTCTGCACAAATTGGTCACAATAGACAATCACAGTCTGCTTAAACTAATAAGACACAAAGAATTAAATGTTACTATGTTTTTATTGAACACACCATGTAAACATTCACAGTGCAGGTGGAAAAAGTATGTGAACCCCCAGACTGATGACATCTCCAAGAGCTAATTGGAGTGAGGTGTCAGCCAACTGGAGTCCAATCAATGAGATGATATTGGAGGTGTTGGTTACAGCTGCCCTGCCCTATAAAAAAACACACACCAGTTCTGGGTTTGCTTTTCACAAGAAGCATTGTCTGATGTGAATGATGCCTCACACAAGAGAGCTCTCAGAAGACCTACGATTAAGAATTGTTGACTTGCATAAAGCTGGAAAGGGTTATAAAAGTATCTCCAAAAGCCTTGCTGTTCATCAGTCCACGGTAAGACAAATTGTCTATAAATGGAGAAAGTTCAGCACTGCTGCTACTCTCCCGAGGAGTGGCCGTCCTGTAAAGATGACTGCAAGAGCACAGCGCAGACTGCTCAATGAGGTGAAGAAGAATCCTAGAATGTCAGCTAAAGACTTACAAAAGTCTCTGGCATATGCTAACATCCCTGTTAGCGAATCTACGATACGTAAAACACTAAACAAGAATGTATTTCATGGGAGGATACCACAGAGAAAGCCGCTGCTGTCCATAAAAAACATTGCTGCACGTTTACAGTTTGCACAAGAGCACCTGGATGTTCCACAGCAGTACTGGCAAAATATTCTGTGGACAGATGAAACCAAAGTTGAGTTGTTTGGAAGAAACACACAACACTATGTGTGGAGAAAAAGAGGCACAGCACACCAACATCAAAACCTCATCCCAACTGTAAAGTATGGTGGTGGGGGCATCATGGTTTGGGGCTGCTTTGCTGCGTCAGGGCCTGGACGTATTGCTATCATCGAATAAAAAATTAATTCCCAAGTTTATCAAGACATTTTGCAGGAGAATTTAAGGCCATCTATCCACCAGCTGAAGCTCAACAGAAGATGGGTGTTGCAACAGGACAACGACCCTAAGCATAGAAGTAAATCAACAACAGAATGGCTTAAACAGAAGAAAATACGCCTTCTGGAGTGGCCCAGTCAGAGTCCTGACCTCAACCCGATTGAGATGCTGTGGCATGACCTCAAGAAAGTGATTCACACCAGACATCCCAACAATATTGCTGAACTGAAACAGTTCTGTAAAGAGGAATGGTCCAGAATTACTCCTGACCGTTGTGCATGTCTGATCTGCAACTACAGTAAACGTTTGGTTGAAGTTATTGCTGCCAAAGGAGGTTCAACCAGTTATTAAATCCAAGGGTTTACATACTTTTTCCACCTGCACTGTGAATGTTTACATGGTGTGTTCAATAAAAACATGGTAACATTTAATTCTTCATGTGTTATTAGTTTAAGCAGACTGTGATTGTCTATTATTGTGACTTAGATGAAGATCAGATCACATTTTATGACCAATTTGTGCAGTAATCCATATCATTCCAAAGGGTTCACATACTTTTTCTTGCAACTGTAACTGCACCGCTGAATGGCAATTAATACATTTTTTTTGCCACTAATACACACAAAAAAGTTCTATAATTTTCTCACTTCACCACACAACGGGTAATAAGCCCTTTTTTCCCACTTATACACATCAAAAAAGGCTTTAGAAAATTTAACTGCACCGCTAAATGGCAAATAATACTTTTTTTCCCCACTAATACATGCCAAAAAAGGCTTTAGAACATATAACTGCACGGCTGAACGGCAAATAATACTTTTTTTTGCCACTAATGCATGACAAAAAAGGCTTGAGAATAGGGTTCGTACCAAATTTTGGGGTGTCCGTGACACGGACCCGAACCCGAACATTTTCGTAAAAGTCCATGTTCGGGTTCGGTGTTCGGCGCTTTCTTGGCGCTTTTTGAAAGGCTGCAAAGCAGCCAATCAACAAGCGTCATACTACTTGCCCCAAGAGGCCATCACAGCCTTGCCTACTATTGGCATGGCTGTGATTGGCCAGTGCAGCATGTGACCCAGCCTCTATATAAGCTTGGGTCACGTAGCGCTGCACGTCACTCTGCTGATTCAAGCATAGGGAGAGGTTGCAGCTGCGACGTTAGGGCGAGATTAGGCAGATTAACTCCTCCAAAAGACTTCATTCTGTAATCGATCTGCAGCTGTGGATCATTGAAGTGCTAATATTGACTTGCTCACTTTTTTGAGGCTGCCCAGAGCGTTTTTAGATCACTTTTTTCTGGGGTGATCGGCGGCCATTTTGTGACTTGTGGTGCGCCAGCACAAGCTATCACCAAGTGTATTTAACCATCAATAGTGTGGTTATTTTGTGCTATATCCTACATCAGCTGCAGGCTGAGCCTGTGTCACCGAAGTGCATTTAACCATCAACAGTCTGGTTATTTTTTGGCCATATACTACATCAGCTGCAGGCTGAGCCTGTGTCACCGAAGTGCATTTAACCATCAACAGTCTGATTATTTTTTGGCCATATACTACATCTGGTGCAGGCTGAGCCTGTGTCACCCAAGTGCATTTAACCATCAACAGTGTGGTTATTTTTTGGCCATAAACTACATCAGGGGCAAGTTGAGCCTGTCACCCAGCGCCTAAAAAATAGACCTGACATTTCTATTCAACCAAATCTGTACTGTTTTAGCTGGTCAAGTTATTTGTAGTGACCGTAAAAGCACACTTTTTGTTCTGGGTTGAAAAACTATTCCCAAATTTGCCATTCTCAAAATAACTAGTTTCTGGTATATGAGGCCTACTTGAAATCTATGCCAAAAAGGATATCTTACATTGAAGGTGCTGATAGTGTCATTCAGAAAAACCTAAGACACACGCTAGCGTGCAGATAGAAGTCTGATTCTGTGATTAAACCTATACCTGTCACACAGCGCAAAAAAAAAACAGGCCTCACATCTCTATTCAACCAAATCTGTACTGTTTTAGCTGGTCAAGTTATTTGTAGTGACCGTAAAAGCACTTTTTATTTTCTGGATTGAAAAACTATTCCCAAATTTGCCATTCTCAAAATAACTAGTTTCTGGTATTTGAGGCCTACTTGAAATCTATCCCAAAAAGGATATCTTACATTGAAGGTACTGATAGTGTCATTCAGAAAAACCTAAGACACACGCTAGCGTGCAGATAGAAGTCTGATTCTGTGATTAAACCTATACCTGTCACACAGCGCAAAAAAAAACAGGCCTCACATCTCTATTCAACCAAATCTATACTGTTTTAGCTGGTCAAGTTATTTGTAGTGACCGTAAAAGCACTTTTTATTTTCTGGATTGAAAAACTATTCCCAAATTTGCCATTCTCAAAATAACTAGTTTCTGGTATTTGAGGCCTACTTGAAATCTATCCCAAAAAGGATATCTTACATTGAAGGTACTGATAGTGTCATTCAGAAAAACCTAAGACACACGCTAGCGTGCAGATAGAAGTCTCATTCTGTGATTAAACCTATACCTGTCACACAGCGCAAAAAAAAACAGGCCTCACATCTCTATTCAACCAAATCTGTACTGTTTTAGCTGGTCAAGTTATTTGTAGTGACCGTAAAAGCACACTTTTTTTTCTGGGTTAAAAAACTATTCCCAAATTTGCCATTCTCAAAATAACTAGTTTCTGGTATTTGAGGCCTACTTGAAATCTATCCCAAAAAGGATATCTTACATTGAAGGTACTGATAGTGTCATTCAGAAAAACCTAAGACACACGCTACCGTGCAGATAGAAGTCTGATTCTGTGATTAAACCTATACCTGTCACACAGCGCAAAAACAAACAGGCCTCACATTTCTATTCAACCAAATCTGTACTGTTTTAGCTGGTCAAGTTATTTGTAGTGACCGTAAAAGCACACTTTTTGTTCTGGGTTGAAAAACTATTCCCAAATTTGCCATTCTCAAAATTGTGGTGAACGGGAACAATGAGGAAAACATCTAATAAGGGACGCGGACGCGGACGTGGACATGGTCGTGGTGGTGTTAGTGGACCCTCTGGTGCTGGGAGAGGACGTGGCCGTTCTGCCACAGCCACACGTCCTAGTGTACCAACTACCTCAGGTCCCAGTAGCCGCCAGAATTTACAGGGATATTTGGTGGGGCCCAATGCCGTTCTAAGGATGGTAAGGCCTGAGCAGGTACAGGCATTAGTCAATTGGGTGGCCGACAATGCATCCAGCACGTTCACATTATCTCCCACCCAGTCTTCTGCAGAAAGCGCACAGATGGCGCATGAAAACCAAGCCCATCAGTCTGTCACATCACCCCCATGCATATCAGGGAAACTGTCTGAGCCTCAAGTTATGCAGCAGTCTCTTATGCTGTTTGAAGACTCTGCTGCCAGGGTTTCCCAAGGGCATCCACCTAGCCCTTCACCAGGGGTGGAAGAGATAGAATGCACTAACGCACAACCACTTATGTTTCCTGATGATGAGGACATGGGAATACCACCTCAGCACGTCTCTGATGATGACGAAACACAGGTGCCAACTGCTGCGTCTTTCTGCAGTGTGCAGACTGAACAGGAGGTCAGGGGTCAAGACTGGGTGGAAGACGATGCAGGGGACGATGAGGTCCTAGACCCCACATGGAATGAAGGTCGTGCCACTGACTTTCAGAGTTCGGAGGAAGAGGCAGTGGTGAGACCGAGCCAACAGCGTAGCAAAAGAGGGAGCAGTGGGCAAAATCAGAACACCCGCCGCCAAAAGACTCCGCCTGCTACTGACCGCCGACATCTGGGACCGAGCACCCCAAAGGCAGCTTCAAGGAGTTCCCTGGCATGGCACTTCTTCAAACAATGTGCTGACGACAAGTCCCGAGTGGTTTGCACGCTGTGCCATCAGAGCCTGAAGCGAGGCATTAACGTTCTGAACCTTAGCACAACCTGCATGACTAGGCACCTGCATGCAAAGCATGAACTGCAGTGGAGTAAACACCTTAAAAACAAGGAAGTCACTCAGGCTCCCCCTGCTGCCTCTTCTGCTGCTGCCGCCTCGGCCTCTTCTGCTGCTGCTGCCGCCGCCTCGGCCTCTTCCTCTGCCTCTGGAGGAACGTTGGCACCTGCCGCCCAGCAAACATGGGATGTACCACCAACACCACCACCTGCGTCACCAAGCATCTCAACCATGTCACACGGCAGCGTTCAGCTCTCCATCTCACAAACATTTGAGAGAAAGCGTAAATTCCCACCTAGCCACCCTCGATCCCTGGCCCTGAATGCCAGCATTTCTAAACTACTGGCCTATGAAATGCTGTCATTTAGGCTGGTGGACACACACAGCTTCAAACAGCTCATGTCACTTGCTGTCCCACAGTATGTTGTTCCCAGCCGCCACTACTTCTCCAAGAGAGCAGTGCCTTCCCTGCACAAAAAGTGTCCGATAAAATCAAGTGTGCACTGCGCAACGCCATCTGTGGCAAGGTCCACCTAACCACAGATACGTGGACCAGAAAGCACGGCCAGGGACGCTATATCTCCCTAACTGCACACTGGGTAAATGTAGTGGGGGCTGGGCCCCAGGCGGAGAGCTGTTTGGCGCACGTCCTTCCGCCGCCAAGGATCGCAGGGCAACATTCTTTGCCTCCTGTCTCCTCCTCCTCCTACTCAGCTTCCTCCTCCTCTTTTTCCACCTGCTCATCCAGTCAGCCACACACCTTCACCACCAACTTCAGCACAGCACGGGGTAAACGTCAGCAGGCCATTCTGAAACTCATATGTTTGGGGGACAGGCCCCACACCGCACAGGAGTTGTGGCGGGGTATAGAACAACAGACCGACGAGTGGTTGCTGCCGGTGAGCCTCAAGCCCAGCCTGGTGGTGTGCGATAATGGGCGAAATCTCGTTGCAGCTCTGGGACTAGCCGGTTTGACGCACATCCCTTGCCTGGCGCATGTGCTGAATTTGGTGGTGCAGAAGTTCATTCGCAACTACCCCGACATGTCAGAGCTGCTGCATATAGTGCGGGCCGTTTGTTCGCGCTTCCGGCGTTCACACCCAACCGCTGCTCGCCTGTCTGCGCTACAGCGTAACTTCGGCTTTCCCGCTCACCGCCTCATATGCGACGTACCCACCAGGTGGAACTCCACCTTGCATATGCTGGACAGACTGTGCGAGCAGCAGCAGGCTATAGTGGAGTTTCAGCTGCAGCACGCACGGGTCAGTCGCACTGTGGATCAGACACACTTCACCACCAATGACTGGGCCTCCATGCGAGACCTGTGTGCCCTGTTGCGCTGTTTCGAGTACTCCACCAACATGGCCAGTGGCGATGACGCCGTTATCAGCGTTACAATACCACTTCTATGTCTACTTGAGAAAACACTTAGGGCGATGATGGAAGAGGAGGTGGCCCAGGAGGAAGAGGAGGAAGAGGGGTCATTTTTAGCACTTTCAGGCCAGTCTCTTCGAAGTGACTCAGAGGGAGGTTTTTTGCAACACCAGAGGCCAGGTACAACTGTGGCCAGACAGGGCCCACTACTGGAGGACGAGGAGGACGAGGATGAGGAGGAGGTGGAGGAGGATGAGGATGAAGCATGTTCACAGCGGGGTGGCACCCAAAGCAGCTCGGGCCCATCACTGGTGCGTGGCTGGGGGGAAACACAGGGCGATGACGATACGCCTCCCACAGAGGACAGCTTGTCCTTACCTCTGGGCAGCCTGGCACACATGAGCGACTACATGCTGCAGTGCCTGCGCAACGACAGCAGAGTTGCCCACATTTTAACGTGTGCGGACTACTGGGTTGCCACCCTGCTGGATCCCCGGTACAAAGACAATGTGCCCACCTTACTTCCTACACTGGAGCGTGATAGGAAGATGCGCGAGTACAAGCGCACGTTGGTAGACGCGCTACTGAGAGCATTCCCAAATGTCACAGGGGAACCAGTGGAAGCCCAAGGCGAAGGCAGAGGAGGAGCAAGAGGTCGCCAACGCAGCTGTGTCACGCCCAGCTCCTCTGAGGGCAGGGTTAGCATGGCAGAGATGTGGAAAAGTTTTGTCAACACGCCACAGCTAAGTGCACCACCTGATACGGAACGTGTTAGCAGGAGGCAACATTTCACTAACATGGTGGAACAGTACCTGTGCACACCCCTCCACGTACTGACTGATGGTTCGGCCCCATTCAACTTCTGGGTCTCCAAATTGTCCATGTGGCCAGAGCTAGCCTTTTATGCCTTGGAGGTGCTGGCCTGCCCGGCGGCCAGCGTTTTGTCTGAACGTGTATTCAGCACGGCAGGGGGCGTCATTACAGACAAACGCAGCTGCCTGTCTACAGCCAATGTGGACAAGCTGACGTTCATAAAAATGAACCAGGCATGGATCCCACAGGACCTGTCCATCCCTTGTGCAGATTAGATATTAACTACCTCCCCTTAACAATTTATTATTCTACTCCAGGGCACTTCCTCATTAAATACTATTTTTAATTTCATTTTACCATTATATTGCGGAGCAACCCAAAGTTGAATGAACCTCTCCTCTGTCTGGGTGCCGGGGCCTAAATGTGTGACAGTGGCCTGTTCCAGAGGTGGGTGACGTGAAGCCTGATTCTCTGCTATGACATGAAGACTTATTCTGTGCTGACATGAAGCCAGATTCTCTGTTACGCGACCTCTCTCCTCTGCCTGGGTGCCTGGGCCTAAATATGTGAGAGTGGCCTGTTCCAGTGGTGGGTGACGTGAAGCCTGATTCTCTGCTATGACATGAAGACTGATTCTGCACTGACATAAGGCCAGATTCTCTGTTACGGGACCTCTCTCCTCTGCCTGAGTGCCTGGGCCTAAATGTGTGACAGTGGCCTGTTCCAGTGGTGGGTGACGTGATGCCTGATTCTCTGCTATGACATGAAGACTGATTCTGTGCTGACATAAGGCCAGATTCTCTGTTACAGGACCTCTCTCCTCTGTCTGGGTGCCGGGGCCTAAATGTGTGACAGTGGCCTGTTCCAGTGGTGGGTGACGTGAAGCCTGATTCTCTGCTATGACATGAAGACAGATTCTGCGCTGACATAAGGCCAGATTCTCTGTTACGGGACCGCTCTCCTCTGTCTGGGTGCCTGGGCCTAAATGTGTGACAGTGGCCTGTTCCAGTGGTGGGTGACGTGAAGCCTGATTCTCTGCTATGACATGAAGACTGATTTTGCGCTGACATAAGGCCAGATTCTCTGTTACGGGACCTCTCTCCTCTGCCTGGGTGCCTGGGCATAAATGTGTGACAGTGGCCTGTTCCAGTGGTGGGTGACGTGATGCCTGATTCTCTGCTATGACATGAAGACAGATTCTGTGCTGACATAAGGCCAGATTCTCTGTTACAGGACCTCTCTCCTCTGTCTGGGTGCCTGGGCCTAAATGTGTGACAGTGGCCTGTTCCAGTGGTGGGTGACGTGAAGCCTGATTCTCTGCTATGACATGAAGACAGATTCTGCGCTGACATAAGGCCAGATTCTCTGTTACGGGACCGCTCTCCTCTGTCTGTGTGCCTGGGCCTAAATGTGTGACAGTGGCCTGTTCCCGTGGTGGGTGACGTGAAGCCTGATTCTCTGCTATGACATGAAGACAGATTCTGTGCTGACAGAAGGCCAGATTCTCTGTTACAGGACCTCTCTCCTCTATCTGGGTGCCTGGGCCTAAATGTGTGACAGTGGCCTGTTCCAGTGGTGGGTGACGTGAAGCCTGATTCTCTGCTATGACATGAAGACAGATTCTGCGCTGACATAAGGCCAGATTCTCTGTTACGGGACCGCTCTCCTCTGTCTGGGTGCCTGGGCCTAAATGTCTGACAGTGGCCTGTTCCAGTGGTGGGTGACGTGAAGCCTGATTCTCTGCTATGACATGAAGACTGATTCTGCGCTGACATAAGGCCAGATTCTCTGTTACGGGACCTCTCTCCTCTGCCTGTGTGCCTGGGCCTAAATGTGTGACAGTGGCCTGTTCCAGTGGTGGGTGACGTGATGCCTGATTCTCTGCTATGACATGAAGACAGAATCTGTGCTGACATAAGGCCAGATTCTCTGTTACAGGACCTCTCTCCTCTGTCTGGGTGCCGGGGCCTAAATATGTGACAGTGGCCTGTTTCAGTGGTGGGTGACGTGAAGCCTGATTCTCTGCTATGACATGAAGACTGATTCTGCGCTGACATAAGGCCAGAATCTCTGTTACAGGACCTCTCTCCTCTGCCTGGGTCTAAATGTGTGACAGTGGCCTGTTCCAGTGGTGGGTGACGTGAAGCCTGATTCTCTGCTATGACATGAAGACTGATTCTGCGCTGACATCAGGCCAGATTCTCTGTTACGGGACCTCTCTCCTCTCCCTGGGTGCCTGGGCCTAAATGTGTGACAGTGGCCTGTTCCAGTGGTGGGTGACGTGAAGCCTGATTCTCTGCTATGACATGAAGACTGATTCTGCGCTGACATCAGGCCAGATTCTCTGTTACGGGACCTCTCTCCTCTGCCTGGGTGCCTGGGCCTAAATGTGTGACAGTGGCCTGTTTCAGTGGTGGGTGACGTGAAGCCTGATTCTCTGCTATGACATGAAGACAGATTCTGTGCTGACAGAAGGCCAGATTCTCTGTTACAGGACCTCTCTCCTCTGTCTGGGTGCCTGGGCCTAAATGTGTGACAGTGGCCTGTTCCAGTGGTGGGTGACGTGAAGCCTGATTCTCTGCTATGACATGAAGACAGATTCTGCGCTGACATAAGGCCAGATTCTCTGTTACGGGACCGCTCTCCTCTGTCTGGGTGCCTGGGCCTAAATGTCTGACAGTGGCCTGTTCCAGTGGTGGGTGACGTGAAGCCTGATTCTCTGCTATGACATGAAGACTGATTCTGCGCTGACATAAGGCCAGATTCTCTGTTACGGGACCTCTCTCCTCTGCCTGTGTGCCTGGGCCTAAATGTGTGACAGTGGCCTGTTCCAGTGGTGGGTGACGTGATGCCTGATTCTCTGCTATGACATGAAGACAGAATCTGTGCTGACATAAGGCCAGATTCTCTGTTACAGGACCTCTCTCCTCTGTCTGGGTGCCGGGGCCTAAATGTGTGACAGTGGCCTGTTTCAGTGGTGGGTGACGTGAAGCCTGATTCTCTGCTATGACATGAAGACTGATTCTGCGCTGACATAAGGCCAGAATCTCTGTTACGGGACCTCTCTCCTCTGCCTGGGTCTAAATGTGTGACAGTGGCCTGTTCCAGTGGTGGGTGACGTGAAGCCTGATTCTCTGCTATGACATGAAGACTGATTCTGCGCTGACATCAGGCCAGATTCTCTGTTACGGGACCTCTCTCCTCTCCCTGGGTGCCTGGGCCTAAATGTGTGACAGTGGCCTGTTCCAGTGGTGGGTGACGTGAAGCCTGATTCTCTGCTATGACATGAAGACTGATTCTGCACTGACATCAGGCCAGATTCTCTGTTACGGGACCTCTCTCCTCTGCCTGGGTGCCTGGGCCTAAATGTGTGACAGTGGCCTGTTTCAGTGGTGGGTGACGTGAAGCCTGATTCTCTGCTATGACATGAAGACAGATTCTGTGCTGACAGAAGGCCAGATTCTCTGTTACAGGACCTCTCTCCTCTGTCTGGGTTCCTGGGCCTAAATGTGTGACAGTGGCCTGTTCCAGTGGTGGGTGACGTGAAGCCTGATTCTCTGCTATGACATGAAGACAGATTCTGCGCTGACATAAGGCCAGATTCTCTGTTACGTGACCGCTCTCCTCTGTCTGGGTGCCTGGGCCTAAATGTCTGACAGTGGCCTGTTCCAGTGGTGGGTGACGTGAAGCCTGATTCTCTGCTATGACATGAAGACTGATTCTGCGCTGACATAAGGCCAGATTCTCTGTTACGGGACCTCTCTCCTCTGCCTGTGTGCCTGGGCCTAAATGTGTGACAGTGGCCTGTTCCAGTGGTGGGTGACGTGATGCCTGATTCTCTGCTATGACATGAAGACAGATTCTGTGCTGACATAAGGCCAGATTCTCTGTTACAGGACCTCTCTCCTCTGTCTGGGTGCCGGGGCCTAAATGTGTGACAGTGGCCTGTTTCAGTGGTGGGTGACGTGAAGCCTGATTCTCTGCTATGACATGAAGACTGATTCTGCGCTGACATAAGGCCAGAATCTCTGTTACGGGACCTCTCTCCTCTGCCTGGGTCTAAATGTGTGACAGTGGCCTGTTCCAGTGGTGGGTGACGTGAAGCCTGATTCTCTGCTATGACATGAAGACTGATTCTGCGCTGACATCAGGCCAGATTCTCTGTTACGGGACCTCTTTCCTCTGCCTGGGTGCCTGGGCCTAAATGTGTGACAGTGGCCTGTTCCAGTGGTGGGTGACGTGAAGCCTGATTCTCTGCTATGACATGAAGACTGATTCTGTGCTGACATGAAGCCAGATTCTCTGCTATGGCATGAAGAGACTGATTCTGTGCTGACATGAAGCCAGATTCTTTGCTATGGCATGAAGAGACTGATTCTCTGCTGACGTGAAGCCAGATTCTCTGCTATGGGACCTCTGTCCAATTGATATTGGGTCATTTTTATTTTTTTAATTTTTATTTTAATTCATTTCCCTATCCACATTTTTTTTCATGGGATTTACCTACATGTTGCTGCCTTTTGCAGCCCTCTAGCTCTTTCCTGGGCTGTTTTACAGCCTTTTTAGTGCCCAAAAGTTCGGGTCCCCATTGACTTCAATGGGGTTCGGGTTCGGGACGAAGTTCGGTTCGGGTTCGGATCCCGAACCCGAACATTTCCGTGAAGTTCGGCCGAACCCGAACATCCAGGTGTTCGCTCAACTCTACTTGAGAACATATAACTGTGCCGCTTAATGGCAAATTAGCCCATTTTTCCTACTAATACACGCCAAAAAAGGCTTTAGAACATATAACTGCACCGCAGAAAAGCTAATAAGCCGTAGAAATATTTCCTGGTAATACACCCCAATAAAGAGAACGGTTTGTTGAAATTACAGAGGTATAATCTATGGCTAACCTGAAAGCAACAGTAAAATGGCAATTTGGATCCCCAGTCAGTGCATCAAGGTGTAATATGATTGTTCCTATTACGCAGAGTGTACACTCCCCTATTGGACCCTGTTTTGCTTCAATACTGTGGATTAATTCCTCCCTGTCCTTTCCCTACACATCTAATGCTCTTTTCCTGAACTTCAATTTAGCAAAATAAAACTTTTCAAGTCTTTCCAAGCACTTTCCCTACCGCCTGCTGACATCTCTCTCTGCACGAAGTACACTGTTAAATGGCAGAATCCAAGATGGCTGATGTTATTTATAGGGCTGTGACATCACAGGGCTGGCTGGCTGCTGATTGGCTACATGCATGGCATTGTGGGTGATCCCTCCTTCCCAGAATTCTTTGATCCATGTCCTAACATGTGCAGCAGCCATTTTAGGAAAAAATTTGATTTGTTACCACAAATCGTGAGGAAATTCTGATCGAATTCTACTTTGTCAACTTCGATTTGCTCTTCTCTAGTTACTGTTATGGGGACAGTCCACTATGGAGGTCAGTGTTAAGGGGCAGATTGCTGTAGAGCCCACTGTGAAGGGGGCAGGGTGTTGTGGAAATCACTGTTAAGGAGACGGGGTACTGTGGAGGTCATTGTTATGTGGGCGGGATACTGTGGAGGTCACTGTTAAAGGGGCGGGTGCATGGAGGTCTCTGATAAGGGGGCAGGGAATGGTGGATGTCACAGTTAAGGGCATGGTCTGCTATGGAGGTCAGTGTTAAGGGGAGGGGTGCTGTAGAGGTCACTGTTAATGGGGAGGGGTGTTGTGGAGGTCACATTTTAAGGTAACGGATCTCTGTGGAGGTCACTGTTAAGGAGGCGGGGAATGGTGGAGGTAACAGTTAAGGGAACTGTAACCTATGGTCAATTTTAAAGGGCGGGTGCTGTAGAGGTCATTGTTAAGGGGCGGGCCAAGGTGGTGGTCACTGTCAAGGGGGTGGGGTGCTGTGGAACTCACTGTTAAAGGGGCAGGCTGCTGTGAAGGTCAAAGTTAAGGGATGAGCTTCTGTGGAGGTCCCATTTTAAGAAGGCAGGGCACTTTGGGGGGGTCAGTGTTAAGAGTTGGGGTGCTGTGAAGGTGTCACGGCAGAGGATGGGGAAAATCCCCAGCCGTGCGATGCCCGAAGATGTAAGGCGGCTCGGTCAGGACGACAGGATTAGGGAGCAGGTCACCTCCTAAACGCATCCCTAACCTGACCCTGACTCCTAGCTACATGAGCCAACCTTGATGGTAGGAGGGCTCATGCACCGGAACCTTGAAGTCCCTGCTAGCCCTCAAGATGGCCCTAACCTAGGAGCAGGGTAAGACGGCCTGTTCCTTCTGAACGCGGAGGAACAGGGGTCTCACTGGCCAAGCTGCAAGGAATGGGGGAACACATACAACATACAGATATGACAGGGGAACTAAACAAGTTCCACACGTACCTGTCACAGCCACGCTGACTGGAACCCATGCATGCACTACTCATGTCCACAGAACACAAAGGGACATAGCACACATAACACACAGGTAACCAGGACATCCATAGTTGCACTAAATAGGAAACAAAGGGAAACATCAACTGAACATCATGCAAACATAACTAATACTTCACAGATAAACCTATGACCACAAGGGTGGCCCCCACTGGCAGATGATATACACAGGAGGCTGCTCCAGCTACACATGGCTGAAGCAACCCACTGAGACATGCCAAACACTGAGGCTTTATAGGCCTAAGAGGCCACACCCACACAGACACACCCAGTGTCTCACACACACACAGAAAGGGAGTTAACCCTTCCAACACCAGGGAAGGGAAACCACCACTTAAAGGGGAAGTGACCAAACCAAGATCACACTGTGGCTGTTGCCGCAGGCAACGACATGGGTGGCTACCATGTCCTGGGAGTCAGCCCGCAGGCCGGGACACTGCCACCACATGTACACATCCAACCAAACGTTGCCACGGGCAGCCACAGTGAAGGGAAGAGTCCTAGTGCACACACAACACAAAACACAGTGCACAACAGACAAACAAACACAACACCCAACATGAGTGTTGTTAGGTGCAACCGCATGCAATGCAGCAAGCTGCCCAGCACCGCTCAGGCTGCTCTGCTGAAACTAACACCATACAACTAGTTGCCCGCGGCAACCACAGGTGAGGCCACAAACCAGCGGCCCTCAGCTGTGATTGAAGACCTAAACCAAACCGCAGGCAACCGCATGCGGTTGAGGAGTCACGACCATAGCCGTGGCCGTGACAGAAGGTCACTGTTAAGGTGGATGGGTACTGTGGATGTCACTGTTATAGGGGATACTGCTGATATTTTTTAACAATACTCACAAACATTAAATAAAATGCTGAAATATGCCCGTGCAAAACCAGGTCCTTCTGCTAATATATATATATATATATATATATATATGGACAATATATATGGTTCTGGCCCAGTCACACCAGCAACTTGGGCAGGTGATGGCAATGCTGCCTCCTCATTGTGATTGTGGTATTTCTACTCCAATGTCCTCCTCTGCCTCTTCATCCTCCACCTTGTCCTCAGCATCCAATGTAGGCACAGTTCAGAGTGGTCCTCCAGCATACCACCTATGCAAAGCACAGCGCTGTCACGTGGTTCTGCACCTGGTCAGCCTGGGCGAACAGAGTCACGCAAGGGAGGAACTGCTCAATGTCATCAGCCAAGAAAACAAATCCTGGCTGTCTCCTTGCCTACTGGAGATTAGTGTAGGGTGCGAATATTCGAATAGCGAATATTAATTAACGAATATTTAGTATATAGTGATATATATTCGTATTTTTGAACATTGTAGATTATTTTTCATCTGAACCCATGATCCCTCCCTGCTTCTTGCTTGTGGGCCAATGAGAAGGCTGCAATGTTTTTGTCTGAGCTTAGCAACATCCATAGCAACCAATAGGAAAGAGACCTACCCCTTACTATATAAGAACCTCCCCAGCCATTTTCTACAGTTTTTTTTAAAGTTCTGAGAGAGACAGCAGCAGTGTCATTGCTGTGCTCTGTGCTTTTCACTCATTACTTTAGATAGATAGTTAGATAGTATGTATGTATATATATATATATATATATATATATATACAGTACAGACCAAAAGTTTGGACACACCTTCTCATTCAAAGAGTTTTCTTTATTTTCATGACTATGAAGGCATCAAAAATATGAATTAACACATGTGGAATTATATACATAACAAACAAGTGTGAAACAACTGAAAATATGTCATATTCTAGGTTCTTCAAAGTAGCCACCTTTTGCTTTGATTACTGCTATGCACACTCTTGGTATTCTCTTGATGAGCTTCAAGAGGTAGTCCCCTGAAATGGTCTTCCAACAGTCTTGAAGGAGTTCCCAGAGATGCTTAGTGTAACGGTCGCGTACACACACACACAGGGGGGAGGGAAGTGACCACTGCGCTCCA
Source organism: Bufo bufo (assembly GCF_905171765.1). Lineage (NCBI taxonomy): Eukaryota > Metazoa > Chordata > Amphibia > Anura > Bufonidae > Bufo > Bufo bufo. The sequence continues at coordinate 326,170,061 of NC_053389.1, forward strand.
CCCTTACCCCTGGCCCTGCCTACTTGCCTCACGAGTCCTAATGACAGGGGACAACTGGACGGCAATCCCTAACTTGGAGTAAGTGCAGGGATGACAGACAGACAAACAACAGGACGTGAACGGACCGAGTCAATACCAGGAAAGCTGCAAAGTACAAATGGAGCAAGCAGAGAATTGTCAGGAGAAGCCGGGGTCATAAATACCAGGAGAGCAGAGAAGTACAAGAGGAGTCCTAAGAGAGTAGTCAGGTGGGAGCCGAGGTCACAATACCAGGACGAAAGCGCAGTACAAGAGGAGCAGGCAAGAGGATGGTCAGGAACAAGATAAGGTAAGTATTCAGCAGTCCAACAAATAGCCAGGAACCTAGAAATTAACAGGCAACCTGTAGCCAGCAGGCTGCCTGTATTTATAGTGGGGAGTGAGGGTCATGTGACGTGGCCAGCGTCACATGACCGACAGACCAACCAGTCGAGCACCGAGTGATCAGCTCGGCGCTCAAGGCAGACTAGGAGCAGGGAGCCACCCAGCTAGTAAAGCCGCCCTGGGAATGAGGTCAAACACAGAACCTCACTCCAAAAGCTAAGCAACAGTTCTGCGGGCAATGGGGGACCGAGTGCACCTTCGGAACCCCGTGACACTTAGCACTTGTTGGCCCTTTTGCCTTCACTCTGCCGTCCAGCTCAACCCAAACCATCTTGATCGGGTTCATGTCCGGTGACTGTGGAGGTCAGGTCGTCTGGCGCAGCACCCCATCACTCTCCTTCATGGTCAAATAGCCCTTACTTTCAAAGTTTTCCCAATTTTTCTTGGTCAAATGCCCTACTTTGTATAAAAAAATGGGAAAAGTTGTCTTTTGCCAAGATATTTCTCTCATCCAGCATGGGTATATGTAAAAAGACACCCCAAAACACATTGCACAACTTCTTCTGAGTACGGCGATACCAGATGTGTGACACTTTTTTTCAGCCTAGGTGGGCAAAGGGGCCCACATTCCAAAGAGCACCTTTCGGATTTCACCGGCCATTTTTTACAGATTATGATTTCAAACCACTTCTCACGCATTCGGGCCCCTAAAATGCCAGGGCAGTATAACTACCCCACAAGTGACCCCATTTTGGAAAGAAGACACCCCAAGGTATTTCGTGATGGGCATAGTGAGTTCATGGAAGTTTTTATTTTTTGTCACAAATTAGTGGAATATGAGACTTTGTAAGAAAAAAAAAGAAAAAAGGGGCTGAAAGAAAAAATGAACGGCACAGATTTCTTCATTCGCATCGATCAATGTGGATGAAAAAATCTCTGCCAAAAAAAAGGCGTCTGCCAGGACATAGGAGCTCCGCCCAACATCCATACCCACTTAGCCCGTATGCCCTGGCAAACGAGATTTCTCCATTCACATCAATCGATGTGAATGAATAAATCATTGCCGGGATTTTTTATTTTTTTTATATACAAAGTGTTTGCCAAAGTATATGAACACCGCCGCCTCCTCAGCTCATATGCCTCGGCAAACGTATCTTTTACTGCAGAGGAGAAATCTTGTCTTGCAGCGCCGCATACATCGACTTTTGTGTAATCTGACAGCAGCGCAATGCTTCTGTCAGAATGCACATCAGTGCTGCAGCTAGTCGATCGGTTGGTCCACTTGGAAGGTAAAAAAAAAAAAAAACAGGCCGCAACGCAATAAATTTATTAACTTTATAATAAAATTTGAACGGAACATATAAACTTGATTTAACTTTTTGAACTGAACGTTAACTTTTTTGCTTACCCATGTGCAAAGCGCAAATCGCCCAAAGATGTGGCGAAGTACATTATGCACTTTATCCCAGGTGAAAGGAGAGGTTTGCAGCAGCTGTGAGTGTAAGGGCCCTAATAGCCCTGTGTGCCTGTCCTGTTAGATGCAATCCCTATGCTAAGTGTACCTGTGTGTGGTACTTCCAGAAACACTCCCCTAAGCATAGGGCAGGGTGGTCAGGGCAGTCAGGACAGAAATAGCGGTGTCACGCCTTATTCCACTCCTGCTACAGACACGACATCTTTTTCGGGGTGACGGTTGGGTTGAGGTACCAGCAACGACATTGGGGAAATGTCGCTCGTGTAGACGGCTCACTACACTGGTGGATGGGGCCACGGAACCTCCTGGATACAGGAGGTTCTCGAGGATCTCTTCCTGAAATTTGAGGAAGGATCCTGTTCTCCCAGCCTTACTGTAGAGAACAAAACTATTATATGCAGCCAATTGAATTAAATATACAGACACCTTCTTATACCAGCGTCTGGTGCCTCGGGAAACTAAATAGGGAGCCAACATCTGGTCATTGAAGTCCACCCCTCCCATGTGAAGGTTATAGTCGTGGACTGAGAGGGGCTTTTCAATGACACTGGTTGCCCGTTCAATTTTATTGTCGTGTCTGCGTGAATGGAGGAGAGCATGTAAACGTCACGCTTGTCTCTCCATTTCACCGCGAGCAGTTCTTCATTACACAAGGCACCCCTTGCAAGACGGGTGGTAACGAGCCGTTGGGGGAAGCCCCGGCGACTAGGTCGTGCGGTGCCACAGCAGCCAATCTGTTCTAGGAACAAATGCCTGAAGAGGGGCACACTTGTGTAAAAATTGTCCACATAAAGATGATACCCCTTGCCAAATAAGGGTGACACCAAGTCCCAGACTGTCTTCCCACTGCTCCCCAGGTAGTCAGGGCAACCGACCGGCTCCAGGGTCTGATCTTTTCCCTCATAGATCCGAAATTTGTGGGTATAGCCTGTGGCCCTTTCACAGAGCTTATACAATTTGACCCCATACCGGGCGCGCTTGCTTGGGATGTATTGTTTGAAGGCGCCCGGTAAAATGTATAAGGGACTCGTCTACGCAGATGTTTTGCTCAGGGGTATACAAATCTGCAAATTTGTTGTTGAAGTGGTCTATGAGGGGCCGAATTTTGTGGAGCCAGTCAAAAGCTGGGTGGCCTCTGGGACGGGAGGTGCTGTTGTCGCTAAAGTGCAGGAAACGCAGGATGGTCTCAAATCGTGTCCTGGACATAGCAGCAGAGAACATGGGCATGTGATGAATTTGGTTCGTGGACCAATATGACCGCAATTCATGCTTTTTGGTTAGACCCATGTTCAGAAGAAGGCCCAGAAAAATTTTAATTTTGGAAACTTGGACTGGTTTCCACCGGAAAGGCTGGGCATAAAAGCTTCCCGGGTTGGCGGCTATAAATTGAGTGGCATACCGATTTGTTTCTGCCACGACTAAGTCCAAGAGCTCCACAGTCAAGAAGAGCTCAAAAAATCCCAGGGCCGAACCGATCTGAGCTGTCTCAACCCGAACTCCAGACTGGGCGGTAAAAGGGGGAACTACAGGTGCGGCTGAAGTTGGGGACTGCCAATCAGGGTTTGCCAGCACCTCAGGGACTCTAGGGGCTCTACGGGCCTGTCTGTGCGGTGGCTGCGACGGGGTAACTATTGCACGTGCCACCGTACCAGCTTCAACTGCCCTTCTGGTGCTCGCCACTTCACCATGTTGTACGGCAGTGCTGGTACAAGGTCCAGGATGGGCTGCGCTGCTGGTGTATGCCTCACCACGTAATCCGACAGCGCCAGCCCCACTCTGCTGCCCTTGAAACGGATCCTGCGCAACCTGTGGTCTAGCGACACGGGGCCGGGTACGCCTGGTGCTATCAGGGACCTCAACCTCCTCGTCCGAACTTTGGGTCAGACTGCCACTGCTTTCTACAGGTTCATATTCTGACCCGCTATATTCATCAGATGAGGTTTCCCATTCCTCATCCGACTGGGTCAGAATCCTGTAGGCCTCTTCAGAAGAATACCCCCTGTTTGAAATTTGGACTACTAAATTTAGGGGTATTCCCTGAGACTACCCAAGAAAAAAAGCAAGCCTGTCTTACAAATGGGAGGCTAGCGAAGTATCGGAGGCCGCTGCGATTGATAAAAAATATCAAAACTGATTTTTTTTTATCGCCGCAGCGCTTGTAAAGTGATTGGGCAGTGATAAAAAAAATAATATTTTTTTGTCACTGCGGCGGGGCGGGCGTGGGTGAATTCACGTGTGGGCGACCGATCAGGACTGCGTTTTGGGTGGAGGGCGAGCTAAGGTGACACTAATACTATTATAGATCTGACTATGATCAGTTTTGATCACTTACAGATACTATAAAAGTACAAAAGCTGATTAGCGATACGCTAATCAGCGAATCAGTGACTGCGGTGGGCTGGGCGCTAACCGACGCTAACTACCTAACCAAGGGGCCTAAACTATCCTAAAACCTATCAGTCAATACCAGTGGAAAAAAAAGTGACAGTTTACACTGATCACTTTTTTCCCTTTCACTAGGTGATTGAAAGGGGCGATCAAGGGGTGATCAAGGGGTTAATTGGGGTGATAAGTGTGGGGGCTAAGTGTGGTGTTGGTGGGTACTCACTGTGATGTCTGCTCCTCTGCTGGAACCAACCGACCAAAGGACCAGCAGAGGAGCAGAGAAGCCATTTAACACCTTATATTTATAAATATAAGGTGTTAAAAGGCTTGTGATTCGATTTTTTAAAAATCAGCAACCTGCCAGCGACGATCATTGGCTGGCAGGTTGCTGACGAAATACTCCTCTAACTTTTGCCGGCCAGCGATACGCATGCGCGGGCCAGCTCTGACCGAAATCTCGCGTCTCGCGAGATGACGCACGGATGCGTCCAGGAGGAATGAATCGACCGCCTCCAGGACGCATCCGTGCGTTAGGCGGTCCAGAGGCGGTTAATGGCTGTGTGTTGGGTTATTTTGAGGTCACACTAAATTTACACTGTTATTTAAGCTGTACACTGACTACTTTACATTGTATCAGAGTGTCCTATCTATCGTGTTGCCCCATGAAAAGATATAATAAAATATTTACAAGAACGTGAGGGGTGTACTCACTTTTGTGAAATACTGTATCTAATATGGTTGCATTACCTATTCTGTACCATTTTCTCACTTCACAAACCAGTCATGTGACCTTACATCACATTGATGGGTCACATGCTTCCCCCCCCCTCCCTGAGCTGCATTGCCCATCGACTTGATGTCCACAGTCACATTGAGCACATGGCTGGGAATCAGCTGTGTGCTCCTCCTCCGACTCAGCATCAGCACTATGTGTGACAGTACATAGTGCTGGTGGGGAGCAATGGATGCTTAGGTGAATGATGAAGCGAGGAGCAGATGGCTCCATGCTTCACCATTACAATCATCTGTCTCTGCATCCTATAGACACAGAGACAGCTGAGAGAGACACATAGCTCAGCCGAGTAGTATCCAACAGAGCGCTAATACACAGTAGGGACAAGTCATAGATGAGGAGGCAGGCAGAGGAGGCAGTAAAGCGGCATCAATGGAGGTAGGGAAATGTGGGGAAAGGCAGTGCAGTGCTGTGGACATAGGAGAGGGGCATGCACATAGACAGAGGCAGCCCCTCCCTGACTCTGCCATGAAATGCTAACATCACGTCGACAGGCAGTGCAGCTCGTGGTGGGGGGGGTTAGAATGTGACCCGTCGACGTGACGTCAGCAAGACAATATACCAGTTCCCATGACTGGTTTGTAAAGTTAGCTGAATAGGTAATACAACCATATTAGATATATGTTAGTATGGTCAGGGTATGTTTAATGGAACATAAAAGTTGCCAGAAGCCTGACTAATAAAACTGGTGAACTGGAATTAGTAATGTCTGAGGAGGACTATGACATAGTGGACATAACTGGGACATGGCTGGATGATAGCTATGACTGGGCAGTTAACGTGTAGAGTTAGTTTCTTTAGAAAAGATGGTAAAAACCAGAGAGTGGGAAGGGGTTTGCCTTTTAAGTCCTGTCTAAAGCTGACACTATGTGAAGGTATACAGTCAGGTCCATAAATATTGGGACATTGACACAATTCTAAAATTTTTGGCTCTATACACCACCACAATGGATTTGAAATTAAACAAACAATATGTGCTTTAACTGCAGACTGTCAACTTTAATTTGAGGGTATTTACATCCAAATCAGGTGAACGGTGTAGGAATTACAAAAGTTTGCATATGTGCCTCCCACTTGTTAAGGAACCAAAAGTAATGTGACAGAATAATAATCATAAATCAAACTTTCACTTTTTAATACTTGGTTGCAAATCATTTGCATTCAATTACAGCCTGAAGTGTGGAATGCATAGACATCACCAGACGCTCTGCCAGGCCTCTACTGCAACTGTCTTCAGTTCCTGCTTGTTCCTGGGGTATTTTCCCTTCAGTTTTGTCTTCAGCAAGTGAAATGCATGCTCAATCGGATTCAGGTCAGGTGATTGACTTGGCCATTGCATAACATTCCACTTCTTTCCCTTAAAAAAACTCTTTGGTTGCTTTTACAGTATGCTTTGGGTCATTGTCCATCTGCACTGTAAAGCGCCGTCCAATGAGTTCTGAAGCATTTGGCTGAATATGAGCAGATAATATTGCCTGAAACACTTCAGAATTCATCCTGCTGCTTTTGTCAGCAGTCACATCTTCAATAAATACAACAGAACCAATTCCATTGGCAGCCATTCATGCCCACGCCATGACACTATCACCACCATGCTTCACTGATGCAGTGGTATGATTAGGATCATGAGCAGTTCCTTTCCTTCTCCATACTCTTCTCTTCCCATCACTCTGCTACAAGTTGATCTTGGTCTCATCTGTCCATAGGATGTTGTTCCAGAACTGTGAAGGTTTTTTAGATGTTGTTTGGCAAACTCTAATCTGGCCTTCCTGTTTTTGAGGCTCACCAATGGTTTACATCTTGGGGTGAACCCTCTGTATGCACTCTGGTGAAGTCTTATCTTGATTGTTGATTTTGACACACATACACCTGCCTCCTGGCATAAAATCTGCAACTAAGGAAAATAGATGAGGCGGCAAATCATAATGAGGTTGTTATTATGGGACAATTCAACTTCCCGGATATAGACTGGGAAACTGAAACATGTAGATCAACTGGTTCAGGATCCGACTAGAGGGACGGCCATACTGGACTAACCAATAGACCTGACAGAAGAACAGATGTGCAGGCGGGGGGACACCTGGGAAATAGTGATCATAAAATAATAACCTTCCAATTGTGACTCAAAATAGTGCTTCTTCAGGGAGGCACAAAAAGCCAAACTTCCAAGAAGCTAAATTTGACAAGCTAAGAAAGGCCATTATCCTCACTAACTGGGACAATGTCTTCAAAAATAAAAATGCAACCACAAAATAGGAATTTTTTAAATCCTAAACTTTAACTGTGAGCTGTATATACGTTATAGGAACAGGAAAAAAAAAAAACAATATGGATACATAGAAATTTAAAGGAAGCAATACATGACAAAAAGAAAGCATTTAAATCACTAAAACAGGAAGGTACCAAGGAAGCCTTGAAAAAATATAAGGAAAAAAATAGAATATGTAAAAGACAAATAAAAGCTGCCAAGCTGGAGACAGAGAGATTCATTCCCAGAGAGAGTAAAACTAAACCTAAAATGTTCTTCAATTATATAAATGGTAAAAAGTTTAAATCTCAAAGTGTTGGCCCTTTACAGAGTGATGAGGGAGGATTGGTAGAGAGCGATGAGGAGAAAGAGAATCTATTAAATATTTTTTTCCCTCTGTATTCAATGAGGAACATCAGATGAAATGCAGAGTGTCAAAGTAAACTCCCCATTAAAAGTGGCATGTCTCACCCAGGAAGAAGTGCAGCAGCAATTTAAAAATAATAAAATAGACAGAGTTAGCATACACCCCCATATCCTAAGAGAATTACAGTAAGTATTGTGATAGATAGGCCCTTATTTCTGATATTTAAGAACTCTATACTGATAGGGAGTGTTCCACAGGATTGGCAATTAGCAAATGTGGTTCCAATATTCAAAAAGGGTCCAAAAACAGAGCCTGGAAACTATAGGCCCGGTAAGTTTAACATCTGTTGTGGGTAAACTGTTGGAAGCTTTTCTAAGAGATGCTATCTTGGAGTACCTAAAGGAAAATAAGCAAATAACGCCATATCAGCATGGCTTCATGAGTAATTTAATCAGTTTCTATTAGGAGGTAAGTTCTAGACTTTACCAAGGCGAATCAATGGATATTGTTTATATGGACTTCTCCAAAGCATATGATACTATAACACATAAAAGGTTAGTATATAAAATGAGAATGCTCGGACTGGGAGAAAATGTCTGTATGTAGGTAAGTAACTGTCTCTGTGATAGAAAACAGAGGGTGGTTATTAATGGTACACACTCAGATTGGGTCACTGTCACTAGTGGAGTACCACAGGGGTCAGTATTTGGCCCTATTCTTTTCAATATATTTATTAATGATCTTGTAGAAGGCTTGCACAATAAAATATCAATTTTTGCAGATTACACTAAACTGTGTAAAGTAATTAACACAGAAGAGGACAGTATACTGCTACAAATGGATCTGGATAGATTGGAGGCTTGGGCAGATAAGGTTTAACATTGACAAATGTAAGGTTATGTACATGGGAAGAAAGATCTACACCTATTTATACGGAAGCTCCGTTGGCACAAACAATTTAAATTGACAGATAGGAAGAAGAGTCAACTTTTGGGGATTCCTACAGATCTATTGGCAGATGTAGAATTACTGCATAGTATATCAACTGATGTACAAATTTTTGAGGGACTAGGTCCATTCACTCCCTTGCGTAACAAGAGCAATAAAATGCCACCAGCAGGAGACATATCTTGTTTGGATGTCTTCTTACAACTAGTTACTGCAGACATCATGCAACTTCAGAATCCACATAGATCTAAGAACTGCTCCGTAGAGGAACAGAGGGCCATCAAATCATTGAGAGAGGACGACAGTATAGTTATAAAGCCATCAGATAAAGGTGGAAACACCGTTATTATGAACAGACTTAGTTATCAGTCCATGTGCGAACAAATTCTCAAAGATAGGAGTAGTTATCAAACTCTGACTTCGAATACCACGGCTCCATATTTGGTGGAGTTAAGAGATATCTTGTCTGCAGCTAAAACTAACCGGCTCATCTCTCATGAAGAATTTGAGTTCATGTATCCTCGGCACCCGGTGGCGGCCACGTTCTATAGCCTCCCTAAAGTCCATAAAGGACTTAAACCACTCAAAGGGAGACCGATCGTGGCCGGCATCGGGAGCCTGGGACAAAACATAGGGATCTATATTGATCGGATACTGATGCCCTTTGTGATCGCCCTCCCGTTCTTTACCCGTGACACTACGGATTTGTTGAAGCGGGTCGATGGAGTATGTATAGATGATCATTCCTGCCTCGCTAGTGTTGATGTCGAGGCTTTATATTCCTCGATACCACACGAGGCGGGCTTGAGAGCTGTTGGTTACTACCTGAGTATGCGGGGACAGCAGTTTGCAGCTCATAATGAGCTGGTCCTACAGCTGCTCAGGTTTCTACTAACGCACAATTTTTTCATGTTTGACGGTCGCCTCTACCACCAGCTCAGGGGCACGGCGATGGGTTGTTCTTGTGCTCCGTCGTACGCCAACCTGCTCCTGGGCTGGTGGGAGGCCACTACCGTCTTTGGTGAGGGTGAGTCGATGACCGGGCCCATTACCTTGTGGGCCCGGTACATCGACGACATCCTCATAATTTGGAATGCTAGCCATGCAGCCTTTAAGCTTTTTGTAGAGTCCCTTAACAATAATTCCATCGGTCTGCGTTTTACGTATGAGATTGATAACCATACACTACCTTTTCTTGATGTGTGTATATCTAAAAAAAGTGGGGGGGAGCTTTCTACAAGTATTTACCGCAAATCCACAGTGACTAATTCAGTCCTCCATTGGCAGAGCAGCCATCCCATGCCCCTAAAGCGAGGTATTCCCTATGGGCAGTACCTGCGCCTGCGGAGGAACTGTTAGGAAGAACATGAATTCAAGACGCAGGCGGCTGACCTCAGACAGAGATTCTTGGCCAGGGGTTATCCTGACTGTGTCTTGAAGAAGGCGTTCCAGAGAGCAGCCCACATTAATAGAGACACACTGTTAGTCCCCAAAAAGAAGCAGGAGACGGACAAGAAAATCAGGTTTATAACCACATTTGATGGCTCCGCCAAGAAGTCAAGAGAAATCCTCGAACGCCATTGGCCCATTCTTTTGATGGACCCTGACGTGAGTGATGTCTTGTTTGATTACCCCCAGGTCACATTTAGACGAGGCAAGAGCCTCAAGGACATGTTGGTACACAGCCACCTTGCGCCACCGGTTGCCCCGGACACCTGGCTCAGTCGTCGACCGGTAGGCAGCTTTAGGTGTAGCGGCTGTGTGGCCTGTAACAGTATTGCTACTGGAAAGACCTTCTTCAGTAGCAATCTTAGGCGCACATTTGATATCAAGGATTTTATCTCTTGCAGAACGGCAGGTGTGATATATAAAATCACATGCATCTGTGAAAAAGAGTACATTGGAAAGACCAAACGTGAATTACGTAGGCGAATAGGAGAACATCTCCTTGATATTGACAAACGACGAGATACGGCTGTGGCCAGACATGTGTGCGACTTTCACAAAGGTGATATACGTGCCATTAGAGTTAGTGGTATTGAAGCAGTCGCCCCCCCCCCAAACGGGGAGGAGATTGGGATAAGATCCTCTTACAGCGTGAAGCCCGCTGGATCTTCCTTTTGCGAACAGTCGCACCAACTGGCCTAAACGAGCAGCTGAATTACAGCTGTTTTTTGTGAAAGATTCAGATGTGCCCCCACCTTAACATTGGTGCAGACACTGTTTAGGGCTGTATCAAGCTTGTTTATATCTACTCATGTTACTCTTTCTATTCTATTTACAATATTTGGTGCCAAGATATATCTATTGGCCTTCACATCATAGTGTCTGTTTTTGCCATAATCCAGAGATTTTATGTCTAGTCTGTACCCGACTGGACTGCCTAAATACTGCCTCTTACTGATGGCCCGATTCTGGGCTTTGATGCGGTGCTGACAGGACGAGTTCCGAGCATTCTGCCACTCCGCATCACCAATAGACAACTGCCATTAGTCTCTGTCTATAGTATTGCTGTCAAACAGCTGACAGCCGCGGCATCGTGAGAACATACGAGGCCGCGCATGCGCAGGAGAGAGCCAGTATCTATGGCATTTCCTTGCGTTTCAAACCTCGCTTCTGACTCTGCGGTGAGCGCATGCGCGGCGCCGACGTGCGAGCGCACGGATGCGCCCATTGGCCCTGCTACATCGTGGGCGGCGGAGGCGGCAGCGAGGTGAATATTTAAACATGGTGTAAACGCCAGACAGGTTGGCGTCCCATGTGCAGCTTCTCCTATATCATGTCACTGCATGCACCATAGTCTCCTTATCTACAGAGACCGCCCAAGGAGGTATCCACCATCTGGTTACCCCCACCACTGGCTGACATATTTAGTTAGGCTGGTCTCTAGGGATTAGTGTCCATCTTATACCTATCCCTAGTACGTCTTCCCTCATCTCTCCCTTGATGAATTGCCTTTTAATTTGTTTTTTTAGGCAGTGAAACATGCGTGTAGGGAGTTCTTTTTTCTTTTAGGGACACATAGTTTATTCATTCTAGGGACAGGTTCCGGACGGGGTCGTCCTTGTCAGGACGAGTGCCCTGTGGTGAGGCTGCTACCTACATTTAGTATTAGGGATATATCTCCTAGCTAGCCATAGGGCCTTAACAGGGACCCTGCACACATGTGCATCACTGCCTGATGTTCATATATTTTCTTCAAACCTTTGTTTTGGAGTAGCCTTTATCGAAGGTCTGACGACGGTGGTGATCGACCCACATCCTGTTCCGCGGTACCGGTAGGACAAAACGGTTACTGGTGCCGCCGTGCACTATTATTGTGTATTTTTTGTCAATTTTCATTTGGGATAGATGCTTAGGTTGTCCTAGTGTTTATACATTATTTCTATCCCAAGGTTTGTCTACAGCACACTTTATTTTGGAACCTATTTTTTATCTGCATTACCAATAAATATTAAATTTTAGATTACCCACTTTCTGATTATTGCCCTTATGTACATGGGAAGGAAAAATATATGTCACCAGTACATACTAAATGGTAAAACACTGGGTAACGCTGACATGGACTTTAGTGAACAGTAAACTTAAGTGTAGAAACAAGTGTCAGGCAGCTGCTGCCAATGCCAATAAGGTCATGGGATGCATCAAAAAGGGCATAGATGCACAAGAGAGTTCAGAGGAAGGCAACTAAAATAATAACTGGAATGGGTGGACTACAGTACCCAGAAAGATTATGAAAATTATGGTTATTCACTTTAGAAAAAAGACTGAGGGGAGATCTAATTGCTATGTATAAATATATCAGGGGTCAGTACAGAGATCTCTCCCATCATCTATTTATCCCCAGTACTGCGACTGTGACGAGGGGACATCCTCTGCGTCTGGAGGAAAGAAGGTTTGTACACAAATATAGAAAAGCATTTTTTAAGGCAAGAGCAGTGAGACTATGAACTCTCTGCCTGAGGAGGTGGTGATGGTGAGTACAATAAAGGAATTCAAGAGGGTCCTGGATGTGTAGTGTCCCACTACGTAAAGGTGGGCACTACTAAAGGTCAATTGGGTCATGTTGTTTCCCACCTCCTATGGGAGATTGCTTATGGTATTTTGTATTGTACGACTGCATATTTCCATGTTATTTCCTGTGTACCAGGCCTGCTAGGGGTGTAGTTTCCCCTCCTGAGCTGTAGAGGGAGCTAGGGAACCCCCTAGTATACATAGTTAGGCCCAGACAGGAAAGGGAAGTTCAGTCTAGTCCAGGAGGCTAAGCAGTTCAGTCTAGCCTGCCTGAAGTCCTGAGTTAGTGAAGCTCAGAGGTTAATCCAGGAGAGGAGTTTCCTCCGGAGTTATCCTGCACCCTGCAGAGAACAGAGCAGTGCTAATCCTATACAGCCAAGTGGAAAGCTGAGGGGCAGAAGTTTATTGTCAGCAAGAGAATTGATACCAGAGGAGGTTTCCTTACCCAAGGATAAAGCCAGCTATTAGGAATACGGGCCTTGGAGAAAGCCAGACAGGATTCTGCAGAAAGTACAGCCTGATCTGTGAATTTAATCCCCCCTGAGTTATCTTGCTAGGATTCTACCTGCCACCTGGGTAAAGCCTGCCTGTTACTAAATATTCTTCATATGGAACTGTTTGGAATTTGTACATAGTTTGAACTGTTCAGTAAAGAAGAATTCTAGTTCACTGCAATCGTGTGTACCTCCATTATTCCTCCTAACAATCGGTGTGCCACCGTTACCGGCGTCACGAACTGTAAGGGATCTTGCCACAGGCACGCTAAACCTTCAACACCCAGGGCACCTCACCCATCACCCGGCCTGGTCCCTATATCTAGAGAGTGCCACAGAGGATCGACGTGTCAGCCTCTTCATCACTGACTGTACGCCTGCCCAGTGTATACTACACACTGTGAGTACTAAGAGTAACCCTCGGTCTGTTAATTGACCCCTGTGACCTCACACTCGCTCACCCTGAAGGACTGGCGTACTGCATATTTTGGCATCACGAACAGGATGCAAATATTTCTACGCCATAGTGGAATCTGAACTGTGTGCCATAATTGCCTACTAAGCGATTGATGCCCTATCTGTTTATCTGAAAATTTTGGGGCCAAAGAACGGTGGAAAATCGCGGTGTGAAAGTGTGCATTGTGGACTGTTTGCTGGTTTCCGAGCCACCGCTTGCTGTCAGTGAATCAACAGCGTTATGCTTCAAGATGGCCGCTTAAGCTGTCTGGAATTATTGTTGCGCCATCGTTGTGTCCACCTGTCGCAAAAAAGAAGTGAAGGCGCCGCCCTGCCTGCAATGAAGATACAGCCTACCGCGAATCTTGAAGCTTAGGAAGGCCACGCCTATCTCCTGACGCTGCGCATGGGACCTTCCGCATGACGGAATCACGTACCTCGCGAGACTTGGACTGCGCATCACCGGAGTGAGTAAAGCTTCGGCATTAACCGGCCCCTTTGTGTTCAAGTACCGGGGAGATTACGATCCTTGCTGGAAGTTTGGGGGAAGATCCCTCATTAGTAATAACGGACTCGATTCGGGGAACGCACGCCCAAATTGGATTTTGGCCTGCTCCTCCGCTCCTCAAAGGGCCATACCCTCTCCGTGGTCACCCCTAACAATGGCCTGCGAGAGCGAAGTCCAGCGTGAGTCTCCCTGCAGAGCTTGCATCCCTAGACCCCGCCATGTCCGCATCTGAGGAAACAGGGCAAGTGGCCCCCAACGAGCCTTCTGCAACTAACGCAGTTGAGAACAGGGCGCCCGCTGCTGATGCCGCTGACCATGCCATATTATTTTGGGGCCCCCTGGTTCCCGCGATATTCTGGGGAAGCCCACAACTTGAAAGACTTTAAAGATCAGATCATGGCATTATTTTGGCTCTATCCTATCTCCGCTGAGCAACAGATGGAAATTCTCTTTGCGCAGTTAGAAGGGGCTGCCCGCAGGGAGGTCATGTCATGGCCCAGCTCCGAAAAAAATAACATGGAACAGATCTTTGATCGCCTTGGCACCACGTTTGAAACTAGGACGGTGTCAGAAGTTAAGATGCGTTTTTTTTAGCAAGAAGCAACAGCCCGGTGAATCACTCCGTAATTTTGCTTTGTCCCTGCAAGACACCCTGAGGGCCGTAGTCCAGGTGGACCCCCGGGAGGCTGAGAACCAGGACCGGACCCTGAGAGAACAGTTCATTGCGGGTGAAAACGCTGAACATTTAAAGGGCCAGCTGAGGATGCTGTCGGCCCAACACCCCAACTGTACGTTTCTGGACTTTAAAGAGCTGGCCATCAGTATCCTGGGTCAAAATCTCCCCACAGGGCCGGCGGCCTCCTTTGAACCACCGGTCTGCCAGCCAGAAATTATGGATGTGAAGCCGTCAGGAGCCAGTCAAGCCGCCCAGGCTCCAGTAACGGATGTGGTGGCGGTATTGATGGAGCAAGTTAACCACCTCACTAAGAGCCTGGAGAAGGTGTGCAGGAAAATAGAGGAATGGGAGAAACCATTGTTACTGGAAGACGAAGGCCCCATACCTCAAAAGCTCTTCTTGCCTGCATATAAAGAGGTCTACTTCAAAGATCCCGGTGGATGACCGAGTTACCGGTCTAAGAACAGCAAGCAGCCTGTCTGCACCTATTGTAAAAAATATGGCCATACTGAGACAACGTGCTGGCAGTTAAACGGGCCACCCTCGAGGCTGAGGACCGCCCCTCGGGAGGTAGAACAGTAGGTCCAAAAGATCCAAGTTGGATGCCCAGATATGTAGGATCTCGTCCAAAAATTAACATATGCATTAACCGGATACCTTTTGAAGCCCTGCTGGATACTGGGTCTCAGGTCACCACCATCCAACGACCCACCTTTGACAAATTCTGGGATTCAAGTCTCCTCACCCAGCCACCAGAATCCTGGCTGGATATCATTGCTATCAACGGCAAGCCGGTGAAAGTCCATGGGTACTGGGAACCTACCCTTCAGGTGGGAGAAGCCACGTTACCACAGCAAGGTGTGATTGTAGTGCAAGCCGGAGATAAAGGGGGGCACCCCGTGATCTTAGGGACTAATGTCTTTAAAAATTGTTACTCCGAGGTACTTGAGGCACTGAGCCAATCCATACCTTCAGCTTCACCTGCTTCTAAAAGAGTTATTCAAAAGACTATCAGTGTGCTGTGTGCTCAGCAAAAATTTGCAAATGGAAAAGGAGAAATCTGTACTGCCCGGATACTGGATAACCGGCCAGTAATCCTGCAACCGAATTCTCAGATCATCCTGTGGTGCCGTGCTGTACTAGGGATCCAGGGCCAAGACTATCAAGCCCTGGTGGAGCCTATCCAAATTGAAAATCATCCCTTCGTGCGAGCAGCCAAGAGCCTGGTGACCGTATCTCAAGGTAAAGTGCCTGTCCGTCTGATTCATTTCAGTGATCACCCTGTTGCTCTCTCTAAGCACTGCCTTGTTGCTCAGCTTTTCCAGGTATCCTTCCAGGATGTTATCCGTCTGCCTGCCACGGAGACGTCTCAAACTGCACAGAGCAGCAGCGCCCCTGCCAGCGCCTCTTCAGTATCCTGGTGGGAGGAACTTCATGTGGGGAACGAATCCACCCCGAAGAATCAAAAAGAAGAAGTCCTGAATCTGGTGAAAAAGCACCACCAGGCCTTTAGCAAGCACTCCACGGACTATGGAGAGGTCAGTGTATTCAAACACACCATACCCACTGGCTCTCATCCTCCTATCAAGGAGAGATACAGACCCATACCACCTACTACCTATCAGTCCGTAAAGGAGATGATACGAGAAATGAAGGACTCTAATATAATCCGGGACAGTCATAGTCCCTGGGCTGCGCCCCTAGTTCTTGTTTGTAAAAAAGATGGCAACATCAGGTTCTGTATGGACTATAGAAAAATCAATCAAATCACCCACAAAGACGCTTATCCGTTGCCACGCATTGAAGAGTTTTTGACTGCCCTGGGGTCATCAGCCTGTTTCTCAACTCTTGACCTAACCAGTGTATACTGGCAGGTACCTATGGCCCCAGAAGACCGGGAAAAGACCGCTTTCACCACGCCTATGGGCCTGTTCAAACTCTACTACATGCCTTTCTGACTGTGTAATGCTCCAGGGACGTTCCAGCGGTTGATGGAGCGTTGTTTAGGCCATAAGAACTTTGAGACTGTATTGCTATACTTGGATGACATCATTATCTACTCCAAGACATATGAGGATCTTTTAAAGCTTTTAAAGTGTTTCAAGTCCTCATTAAATATGGCCTTGAAGTCAAGCCGTCCAAGTGCCATCTGCTGAAACCAGCGGTAAAGTACCTGGGACATGTTGTTAGTGCAGAAGGAGTCCAGCCTGATCCTGATAAACTTGCTGCTGTCCGTAATTGGCCTACTCCCACCACCTTGAAAGAGGTGAGAAGTTTCCTCAGTTTTGCAGGGTATTACAGACGCTTCATACCGCATTTTGCACAAATTGCGGATCCGATCCAGGAACTTCTGAGGGGGCATCCCAAAAAGAGTCCAAAGACTCCTACCCCTGTTGAATGGAATGAAGAACGGGAGATTGCCTTCCAGCTCCTGAAGAAGAAGCTGACCGAACCTCCTGTCCTGGGTTACCCGGATTATTAGAAGCCGTTCCACCTCTATACGGATGCCAGTAAAAGAGGCCTAGGAGCCGTGTTGGCTCAGGTGCAAGACAATAAAGAGAGGGTGATTGCCTATGCCAGCAGATCCCTGAGGGGAGCAGAGAAAAACGATCAGAATTATAGTTCCTTCAAACTGGAATTCCTTGCTTTAGTGTGGGCTGTGACTGCAAAATTCAAGGACTACCTTGCTGCCACTCCGTTTGTCGCCTTCACTGACAACAATCCCCTGGCGCATCTGAATACAGCCAAAGATGGGCCTCCCGCCTTGCCAACTATGACTTTACTGTGAAATACCGGGCAGGCCGCTCAAATGAGAATGCTGATGCCCTGTCTCGGCTTCCCACTACAGAAGCATCAGAGGAACCAAAGGATGCCGGGGAAGAAGTGGAAACGCCGGCGTTTTACAACAAGTTTGCTCAGCAAGATAATGTTTACACTGAAAATAACTCAGCTGCTGATCCCTCTCAACCGAACAATCTTAAGCTCCAGTCAGAAAGTAGAATCCTCTGTGAACTGCTCGACTTCCTTACTAGTGGAAGAACTCTTGAAAGAGTCCGCAGGAAGAGTGCAGACCTAGAACTATTGAAATTGTGGAGACATCGCCACCAACTCTTCCTTCAAAAAGGCCTGTTGCTAAGAAGGAGCCTAGATCCGGTGTCCTGTGATAGAGTGTACCAGATTCTCATACCCCGTCGAGACACCAGTCTTGTATTGGAGATGTATCATAACCGGTCAGGGCACTTCGGCGTGCAGAAAACTGAGGCCACCATTCACAGAAAGTTCTATTGGATTGGGATGAGGGAAGACATTGAGAAATGGTGCCGGGAATGTACTGCCTGTGCCGTCGGGAGAGGTGAACGCCATGACCAGAGAGCGCCTCTCAATCCTACCGTGAGTAAAACTCCCCTGGAGCTTGTTGCCATTGATCATGTGAAGTTGGAGCCAAGTCGCTCAGGTTATACTTATACCATGACCATTATTGATCACTTCACTAAGTTTGTTGTAGCAGTGCCTGTGAAGGACCTGACAGCCAAGACTGCGGCAGAAGCATTCTGGAAGCATTTCCTCCTGCCCTACGGCTGCCCAGAGAGAATCCTCACCGACCAGGGGTCTGCTTTTGAATCACAATTGTTCCAGGAGTTGTGCCTGCTACACAATTGCCAGAAGGTTATAGACCACAGCCTATCATCCGCAAGGTAACAGACTCTGTGAAAAAATGAATCAAACTCTCATTGAAATGTTGAGAGCAGTACCCCCTGAGACAAGGGGTGATTGGCCTACTCTGCTGCCACAGCTTATGTACATGTACAATAATATAATTCACTGCTCCACCGGGTACACGCCTTTCTATTTGATGTTCGTCCATCAAGGGAGGCTGCTGCCGACCACTCCCTGGACGTGCAAGTACCCGATATCATCAACCCACTAACAAAGACTTATTGGGCGGTGGAGCATCAAAGACGTCTTCTTAATGCCAAAGAGATTGTTCAGGAGCACATGGAAAGTGCTCGAGAGCGGCAGCAGAGAGACTATGACCTGGCTGCTCATGCGGAACCTCTTGCCATAGGAGACGTGGTGTGGTTGAGGAATAATCACCGAACCAGCAAGCTGGACAGTAAGTGGGAGAGGACTCCCTACGTCATAACTGTTATTCCCAGTGCTGAGACCCACGTTTATCAAATTTCCAGGGAAGGTAAAGGTTCCCAGATCGTACACAGGAATCATTTAAAGCCCTGCATAGAAGGAGAAACTACAGCAGGGGATGTTGAGCCAGAGTCTCCTGAACCAGAGTCATCAGCCCAACCTGTTGATCCTATGCAGGATGTTGAGAACCTGTTACATGACAAGGAGCCACTTCATTGGTTCCTCACACCCTGGTTGAACTTTGCGCTACCGGATTCAGCTCCTGCTAGTCCTCGACCCCAGGATGACCTGTCCCAGGGTGTACCTGAAAGGGCTCCAGAGCCTGTGGATCCCTCTGGCCCCCCTGAGCCAAGGCAAGAAGAGTCTCTGCCAGTAAGGAGGTCCACGCGGCCTACTAAGGGGCACCCACCTGTGAGATTCGGAGACTACGTTGTTGACCAGAGTAACCCCCCTCGGGAAACTCCTGTTTAACCGTCTACAAGAACCGGGTACGGACTCATGTTTTTCTTTTGAACCTCCAGGAACTTTGGTTACTATGGCATTTTTATCATTATGGACTATCCCGGTTACTCCTGATACGCTGTACAAGGTCAGCGCCCCCGTTCCATTTGCCAACTTATGAAGAGAACGACGCCCCTTTTCACCGCACTTGTCCTTTGCCAGCGGAGCTGCCTGATTAATTTAATTGCAAATGTAGTGATTGTTGTATATGCCTGCTTTGCATTTTTTGTCTTTCAGGTCACAGTTTCCAGCTGGGCGGGCCCCCTGTGTTGCGCCGAGGTTGGGCAACCTCAAAGCAGTGGTGTATGTAGTGTCTACGTAAAGGTGGGCACTACTAAAGGTCAATTGGGTCATGCTGTTTCCCACCTCCTGTGGGAGATTGCTTATGGTATTTTGTATTGTATGACTGCATATTTCCATGTTATTTCCTGTGTACCAGGCCTGCTAGGGGTGTAGTTTTACCTCCTGAGCTGTAGAGAGAGCTAGGGATCGGCCTAGTATACATAATTAGGCCCAGACAGGAAAGGAAAGTTCAGTCTAGTCCAGGAGGCTAAGCAGTTCAGTCTAGCCTGCCTGAAGTCCTGAGTTAGGGAAGCTCAGAGGTTAATCCAGGAGAGGAGTTTCCTCCGGAGTTATCCTGCACCCTGCAGAGTACAGAGCAGTGCTAATCCTATACAGCCAAGTGGAAAGCTGAGGGGCAGAAGTTTATTGTCAGCAAGAGAATTGATACCAGAGGAGGTTTCCTCACCCAAGGATAAAGCCAGCTATTAGGAATACGGGCCTTGGAGAAAACCAGACAGGATTCTGCAGAAAGTACAGCCTGATCTGTGAGTTTAATCCCCCCTGAGTTATCTTGCTAGGATTCTACCTGCCACCTGGGTAAAGCCTGCCTGTTACTAAATATTCTTCATATGGAACTGTTTGGAATTTGTACATAGTTTGAACTGTTCAGTAAAGAAGAATTCTAATTCACTGCAATCGTGTGTACCTCCATTATTCCTCCTAACAATCGGTGTGCCACCATTACTGGCACTGGCGTCACGAACTGTAAGGGATCTTGCCACAGGCACGCTAAACCTTCAACACCCAGGGCACCTCACCTATCACCCGGCCTGGTCTCTATATCTAAAGAGTGCCCTAGAGGATCTACGTGCCAGCCTCTTCATCACTGACTGTACGCCTGCCCAGGGTATACTACAAACTGTGAGTACGAAGAGTATCCTTCGGTCTGTTAATTGACCCCTGTGACCTCACACTCGCTCACCCTGAAGGACTGGCATACTGCAGATGTATTTCTGGAGAGTAATATTATAGATTATAGTTACTAGAGAGGGGTCGTTGATGCAGGGAGATTTTTTTTCCCCTAAAGTGAGGAAAATTGGCTTCTACCTCACAGGGTTTTTTGCAGCATAACAGGCTGAACTGGATGGACAGATGTCTTTTTTCAGCCTAACAAACAATGTTACTATGTAAGCTCAGCCAATATGCACACCTTTCTGTTAAATTCAGCTATGCTTGAAGATAATTTTGAATATGATATAAGAACTGTTGCGAAATTTTATTGTCCAATGCTTAAATCTATTATTTTTCACAGTGGTTACATGAATTCACAAATATCATCTTAACTGCTTATGTTGCCAATGGAAATCAAGGAATGGATATGTCACTGCTAAAAAATGCAATATCCATTTAATAAAGATTCTAAGAAACATTGTACACTGGATTTACTTTTAAATGGATAATTTATTGTAACTACAATCAAGTGTTTTTTTTATCTTTAAAGAAATATAAAGCTAAAAAAAATGCAAAGAAAATCATGATAAATCTCTCCATCAGTCATAAAAGTACTATGACATATTCACTTTTGGAGATGCTAACACAAAAAAGAGCAGGCAACATCTCATTCTGAAGATAGACGTCATTGGCCTCAAGGCAATTCTGTAATTAGGGTTCTTTCAGTAAAATCTTTTAGCTAAAAATAAAAAGGATTTGTATTAGAAAAAGAATGAGCATGTGGATAGATAGAGCAGCACTATGTTGAACAATGACGCATACTATTGGAGTACCAATGGTATCAATACTGACCCAGAAGCAGTATAGAAAAGTCCCAGTAAGAGGCCTGAAACATTTCACTGGGTGATAAAACACAATTTTTATTCAACCATTTGAGCACTGCAATATTTTTGTGATTTCTATTTATCTACTAATCTAGATGAAGTTGCAGCTCCATTGAACTGATACCTCACATATCTATGGATGAAAAAAAAAAAAAACACTTTGCATGGAATCTGAGCAGGCTTGGACTTCTTTGAACCTGATAAATAGAATTCCCAAGTACTACAGCACTCCAAGGGTTGAATTAAATTGAGTGGCTTTTATTCAGCCAGATTGATTTTTCAGTCCTCTTACTGTGACTTTTCTCAAGCACTGAAGACAATGACAATATCTGATATTTAACCCTTAGAGGACTGGGTGATTTTCCATTTGTGTGTTTTCATTTTTTAACTTCCTGCCTTCCTAGAGCCATAACTTTTTTTTATTTTTCTGTTCAGATAGATGTATGAGGGCTTGTTTTGTGTGGGACAAGTTGCAGTGTCTATTGTCACCATTTAATATTGCATACAATGTAGCAAGATGCTGTAAAAAAAAAAATCAAATGAGGTAAATTTGAAAAAAAAAAATTATTGTGCCAAAAATGACCTGTTCCCTTCATTCTCCAGGTCAGTAAGATTAAAGCAATACCACATTTATATACTTTTTCTTGCGCTTTCATGCTGAAGAAAATAAATCTACGGAGCTGTTTAAGAACTACGTAATTTTTAGCAGGGCAATCTTTAGTTTTTATTAATACCATTTTGGAGTGTGTATACCTTTTTGATCATTTTTTTGTGAGGTCAAGTTATGAAAAAACAGCAAATAGTCCATTTTGATTTTCTTACGACATTTACCCACGTTATAAATATGTTTATAATTTAATAGCAGGGGCGTAACGCGGTCGCAGACTTGGCCCGGCGAGAGGAGGGGTCCCGCTGCACACATATGTAACGAGAGCGCTCTGACGGGGCCCAGCATGAAGTACAGTGACGATGCTGGGCCCAGTCAAAGAGCTCTTCAAACATGCATAATAGGCGCTCTAGCATCAAGCCCCGGGCGCAGAGGAAGGAGTGGTTGGGGGGGCGCACCCACCTAGCAGTTCTTGTAACTGCTGGGCTGTTCGTTTCCAGAGTGAAGAAGGAAGCCCTCTTCGTTCCCTGCTTCACTGTTCTGAGCTCCGGTGCTACCCCTTCAGATTGTACATCACGCTGCTGGCTGTGGGAGGAGCACTGAAAGCCTGGGAATCAGCCTCTGGCACAGCCAGCAGCATGATGTGAGTGTAGGAGCGCATTGTCAGGGAAGAAGCAAGTATGTGTTTTGTTTTTTTCTTTCATAAAGCTGCAGTCTGGAGAGGGCACTGGAGGCAAAAGGGGAGCCACAACTAGATTGAGGGGGGCACAAAAGTGGGCATATTTACTGAGGGGGTAACTAATTTGGCATAACTACTGTAAGGGGGCTCATAATCAGGCATAACTACTGTGAGGGGCACCTAATCTGGCATAACTACTGTGAAGGGACACCTAATCTGGCATAACTGCTGTAAGGAGGCATCTAATCTGGCATAACTACTGTGAGGAGGCACCTAATCTGGCATAACTACTATGAGGGGGCCCCTAATCTGCCCAGTATGACCCGGAAAGAAGTACAGCGTTATCTTAAAAATATTAAAATAGACAAATCGCCAGGACCAGATGGCATACATCCCTGTATCCTAAGAGAATTAAGTAATGTCATAGCCAGACCCTTATTTCTGATATTTAAAGACTCTATACTGACAGGGAGTGTTCCACAGGATTGGTGCATATCAAATGTGGTGCCAATATTCAAAAAGGGTCCAAAAACAAAGCTCTGAAACTATAGGCCGGTAAGTTTAACATCTGTCGTGGGTAAACTGTGAAGGTTTTCTAAGAGATGCTATCTTGGAGTACCTCAATGAAAATAAGCAAATAACACCATATCAGCCTGGCTTCATGAGGGATCGGTCCTGTCAAACTAATTTAATCAGTTTCTATGAGGAGGTAATTTCTAGACTTGACAGTGGTGAATCAATGGATGTCGTTTATCTGGACTTCTCCAAAGAATTTGACACTGTACCGGTTAGTATGTAAAATGAGAATGCTTGGACTGGGAGAAAATATGTCTGTATATGAGGTAAGTAACTGGCTCAGTAATAGAAAACAGAGGGTGGTTATTAATGGTACACACTAAGATTACACACTGTCACTAGTGGGGTATCTCAGGGGTCAGTATTGGGACTTATTCTTTTCAACATATTTATTTATGATCTTGTAGAAGGCTTTCACAATAAAATATACATTTTTGCAGATGACACTAAACTGTGTAAAGTAATTAACACAGAAGAGGACAGTATAGTGCTACAAATGGATAGATTGGAGGCTTGGGCAGATAAGTGGCAGATGAGGTTTAACACTGACAAATGTAAGGTTATGCACATGGGAAGAAACAATACAAGTCAACCATAAATAATAAATGAAACAAAAAAAAACACTTGGTAACACTGACAAGGAAAAGGACCTATGAATTTTAGTTAACAGCAAACTAAGCTGTAGAAACCAGTGTCAGGTAGCTGCTGCCAAGGACAATAAGATAATGGGTTGCATCAAAAAGTGCATAGATGCCCGTGATGAGAACATAGTCCTGCCACTTTACAAATCACTAGTCAGACCACACATGGAGTACTGTGTACAATTCTGGGCTCCTGTGAACAAGTCAGACATAGAAGAGCTGACGAGGGTTCAGAGGAGGGCAACTAAAGTAATAACTGGAATGGGGGGACTATAGTACCCTGAAAGATTATCAAAATTAGGGTCATTCACTTTAGAAAAAAGACAACTTCACACTCAATGGCAAATTAAAATTAAGAAAAGTCACCTTGGTGGCAGTTCTGCCTCAGAAAGTCCAAATACAGGCTTTAGGCGGCCTATTCCACTGACACACGGGTCTCTGCTCTCCAGGCTTTAGATCCCAGCACACAGACACGGCTTCTGAGCCCAGCTGCCTATTTAAAAACAGCCAGGGGCTGCCAATCCCAGACCGACACTTAAAATCCAGTCCGGTATTTTACCTCACCTGGCTGGAAATCAGCCCAGCAGCACTTGCTGGGAGGAAAATACCTGTTTTCCCAGACCAAACCTCTCACTTTGTCACACTATGTTATAACTACTGTGAGGGGGCACCTAATCTGACATAACTACTGAGAAGGGTTGTTGATCCAGGGAGGTATTCTGACTGCCTGATTGGGGTTGGGAAGGATTTTTCCCCCCCAAAAATGAGGAAAATTGGCTTCCACCTCACTTTTTTTTTTTTTTTTGCAGGATAACAGGCTTAACTGGAGGGACAGATGTCTTTTTTCAGCCTAACCAACTATGTTACTATGTAAGCTCAGCCATTATGCATACTTTAAAAAAATAATAATTCTGCTATGTTTTAAGATAATTTTGAATATGATATAAAAACTGTTGATAAATTCAATTTCTCAATGCTTAAATGTATTATTTTTCACAGTGGTTACAGGAATTCACAAATATCATCTTAACTGCTTCTGTTGCCAATGAAAATCAATGAATGACTATGTCACTGCTAAAAAATTCAATATCCATTTAATAAAGATTCTAAGAAATATTGTACAGTGGCTTTACTTTTAAATTGATAATTTACTGTAACTGCAATCAAAAGTGTTTTTTATCTTTAAAAAAATACAGGGGTCCCTCAAGTTACAATATTAATTGGTTCCAGGACGACCATTATATATTGAAACCATTGTAACTTGAGTAATTGGTTCCAAAGCCCCAAAATGTCATCCAAGATAAGAGAAAATTAAGATTTCCGATGAATAAGAAGTTTTACCATTTTTTATACATCTGCATGCCACTTTTCTCCTCCCCTCTGTACCTAATAGGGGACAATTAGAAATTAGGGTATTTCTGTTTACTATTCTGTCTTTGTTTTCTTAAACTTTTTGTGTTTTCTTTCAGTTATTTAGCCCCCTGATGATTCCCATGACTGGAATAAAACATGTCATGTCAAGAATAGAGTTAGGGTCTGTATTAGGGACAAGGCCACATAAAGGACAAGTTCCTGATGGGGTCGCCCCTATCAGGGAAGGTGCTCTGTGTTTGCTAGGCAGGGACATATAGTCCCTTCCCTTTTCACATACAGTCAGGTCCATAAATATTGGGACATCGACACAATTCTAACATTTTTGGCTCTATTCACCACCACAATGGATTTGAAATGAAATGAACAAGATGTGCTTTAACTGCAGACCGTCAGCTTTAATTTGAGGGTATTTACATCCAAATCAGGTGAACGGTGTAGGAATTACAACAGTCTACATATGTGCCTCCCACTTGTAAAGGGACCAAAAGTAATGGGACATAATAATAATCATAAATCAAACTTTCACTTTTTAATACTTGGTTGCAAATCCTTTGCAGTCAATTACAGCCTGAAGTCTGGAACGCATAGACATCACCAGACGCTGGGTTTCATCCCTGGTGATGCTCTGCCAGGCCTCTACTGCAACTGTCTTCAGTTCCTGCTTGTTCTTGGGGCATTTTCCCTTCAGTTTTGTCTTCAGCAAGTGAAATGCATGCTCAATCGGATTCAGGTCAGGTGATTGACTTGGCCATTGCATAGCATTCCACTTCTTTCCCTTAAAAAACTCTTTGGTTGCTTTTGCAGTATGCTTTGGGTCATTGTCCATCTGCACTGTGAAGCGCTGTCCAATGAGTTCTGAAGCATTTGGCTGAATATGAGCAGGTAATGTTGCCCGAAACACTTCAGAATTCATCCTGCTGCTTTTGTCAGCAGTCACATCATCAATAAATACAAGAGAACTAGTTCCATTGACAGCCATACATACCCACGCCAATACACTACCACCACCATGCTTCACTGATGAGGTGGTATGCTTAGGATCATGAGCAGTTTCTTTCCTTCTCCATACTCTTCTCTTCCCATCACTCTGGTACAAGTTGATCTTGGTCTCATCTGTCCATAGGATGTTGCTCCAGAACTGTGAAGGCTTTTTTAGAGGTCTTTGGCAAATTCTAATCTGGCCTTCCTGTTTTTGAGGCTCACCAATGGTTTAGATCTTGTGGTGAACCCTCTGTATTTACTCTGGTGAAGTATTCTCTTAATTGTTGACTTTGACACACATACACCTACCCCCTGGAGAGTGTTCTTGATCTGGCCAACTGTTGTGAAGGGTGTTTTCTTCACCAGGGAAAGAATTCTTCGGTCATCCACCACAGTTGTTTTCCTTGGTCTTCCGGATCTTTTGGTGTTGCTGAGCTCACCGATGCGTTCCTTCTTTTTAAGAATGTTCAAAACTGTTGTTTTGGCCAAGCCTAATGTTTTTGCTATCTTTCTGGGTTTGTTTTGTTTTTTCAGCCTAATGATGGCTTGCTTCAATGATAGTGACAGCTCTTTGGATCTCATCTTGAGAGTTGACAGCAACAGATTCCAAATGCAAATAGCACACTTGAAATGAATTCTGGACCTTTTATCTGCTCATTGTAATTAGGATAATGAGGGAATAACACACACCTGGCCATGGAACAGCTGAGAAGCCAAATGTCCCATTACTTTTTGTTCCTTAACAAGTGGGAGGCACATATGCAAACTGTTGTAATTCCTACACCGTTCACCTGATTTTGATGTAAATACCCTCAAATTAAAGCTGACGGTCTGCAGTTAAAGCAGATCTTGTTTGTTTCATTTCAAATCCATTGTGGTGGTGTATAGAGCCAAAAATGTTAAAATTGTGTTGATGTCCCAATACTTATGGACCTGACTGTATAGGGGTCTTTAAGGGATAGATAGTTTTTGTCCCTATGCAAACTGAAATAATCACAGGGGTCCCGTCAAGATAATTATACGGACAGAAGGATTCAGGATTTGGGTTTGAAAGAAAAGAGTCATTTATACATGCCAGAGGTAGTAAGAATCAGCTTTATTTAGCATTTTCACAAATTTTTGTTTAATTGTTTGAGTCTCATTTTTTTATTTTTGGAAAACTGTAAAAATTAAGTTTTAGATTGTTCCATATCCTCTTTGGTCTAATAAGTTAAATATGTTTAACAGCAGAAACCCGGATGGCACCCACTCTGCTCTGAAGTGGGCACCATGTTTAACCACCTCCGGACCGCTGTACGCACAGACGCGTCCTGGAGGTGGTTGATTCATTCCTCCTGGACGCATATACGCGTCCTCTCGCGAGACGCGAGATTTCCTGTGAACGCGCGCACACAGGCGCGCGCGCTCACAGGAACGGAAGGTAAGAGAGTTGATCTCCAGCCTGCCAGCGGCGATCGTTCGCTGGCAGGCTGGAGATGTGTTTTTTTTAACCCCTAACAGGTATATTAGACGCTGTTTTGATAACAGCGTCTAATATACCTGCTACCTGGTCCTCTGGTGGTCCCATTTGTTTGGATCGACCACCAGAGGACACAGGTAGCTCAGTAAAGTCCCACCAAGCACCACTACACTACACTACACCCCCCCCCCGTCACTTATTAACCCCTTATTAGCCCCTGATCACCCCTGATCACCCCATATAGACTCCCTGATCACCCCCCTGTCATTGATTACCCCCCTGTCATTGATCAACCCCCTGTAAAGCTCCATTCAGATGTCCGCATGATTTTTACGGATCCACTGATAGATGGATCGGATCCGCAAAACGCATCCGGACGTCTGAATGAAGCCTTACAGGGGCATGATCAATGACTGTGGTTATCACCCCATATAGACTCCCTGATCACCCCCCTGTCATTGATCACCCCCCTGTCATTGATTACCCCCCTGTAAAGCTCCATTCAGACGTCCGCATGATTTTTACGGATCCACTGATAGATGGATCGGATCCGCAAAACGCATCCGGACGTCTGAATGAAGCCTTACAGGGGCATGATCAATGACTGTGGTGATCACCCCATATAGACTCCCTGATCACCCCCCTGTAAAGCTCCATTCAGATGTCCGCATGATTTTTACGGATCCACTGATAGATGGATCGGATCCGCAAAACGCATCCGGACGTCTGAATGAAGCCTTACAGGGGCATGATCAATGACTGTGGTGATCACCCCATATAGACTCCCTGATCACCCCCCTGTCATTGATTACCCCCCTGTCATTGATCACCCCCCTGTAAAGCTCCATTCAGATGTCCGCATGATTTTTACGGATCCACTGATAGATGGATCGGATCCGCAAAACGCATCCGGACGTCTGAATGAAGCCTTACAGGGGCATGATCAATGACTGTGGTGATCACCCCATATAGACTCCCTGATCACCCCCCTGTCATTGATTACCCCCCTGTCATTGATCACGCCCGTGTAAAGCTCCATTCAGACGTCCGCATGATTTTTACGGATCCACTGATAGATGGATCGGATCCGCAAAACGCATCCGGACGTCTGAATGAAGCCTTACACGGGCGTGATCAATGACTGTGGTTATCACCCCATATAGACTCCCTGATCACCCCCCTGTCATTGATCACCCCCCCTGTCATTGATCACCCCCCCTGTCATTGATCACCCCCCCTGTCATTGATCACCCCCCCTGTCATTGATCACCCCCCTGTCATTGATCACCCCCCTGTAAGGCTCCATTCAGACATTTTTTTGGCCCAAGTTAGCGGAATTATTATTTTTTTTTCTTACAAAGTCACATATTCCACTAACTTGTGACAAAAAATAAAATTTGACATGAACTCACCATACCCCTCACGGAATCCAAATGCGTAAAATTTTTTAGACATTTATATTCCAGACTTCTTCTCACGCTTTAGGGCCCCTAGAATGCCAGGGCAGTATAAATACCCCACATGTGACCCCATTTCGGAAAGAAGACACCCCCAGGTATTCAGTGAGGGGCATATTGAGTCCATGAAAGATTGAAATTTTTGTCCCAAGTTAGCGGAACGGGAGACTTTGTGAGAAAAAAATAAAAAATATCAATTTCCGCTAACTTGTGCCAAAAAAAAAAAATTTCTATGAACTCGCCATGCCCCTCATTGAATACCTTGGGGTGTCTTCTTTCCAAAATGGGGTCACATGTGGGGTATTTATACTGCCCTGGCATTCTAGGGGCCCCAAAGCGTGAGAAGAAGTCTGGTATCCAAATGTCTAAAAATGCCCTCCTAAAAGGAATTTGGGCCCCTTTGCGCATCTAGGCTGCAAAAAAGTGTCACACATCTGGTATCGCCGTACTCAGGAGAAGTTGGGGAATGTGTTTTGGGGTGTCATTTTACATATACCCATGCTGGGTGAGATAAATATCTTGGTCAAATGCCAACTTTGTATAAAAAAATGGGAAAAGTTGTCTTTTGCCAAGATATTTCTCTCACCCAGCATGGGTATATGTAAAAAGACACCCCAAAACACATTCCCCAACTTCTCCCGAGTACGGAGATACCAGATGTGTGACACTTTTTTGCAGCCTAGGTGGGCAAAGGGGCCCATATTCCAAAGAGCACCTTTCTGATTTCACTGGTCATTTACCTACTTACCACACATTAGGGCCCCTGGAAAATGCCAGGGCAGTATAACTACCCCACAAGTGACCCCATTTTGGAAAGAAGACACCCCAAGGTATTCCGTGAGGGGCATGGCGAGTTCCTAGAATTTTTTATTTTTTGTCACAAGTTAGTGGAAAATGATGATTTTTTTTTTTTTTTTTTTTTCATACAAAGTCTCATATTCCACTAACTTGTGACAAAAAATAAAAACTTCCATGAACTCACTATGCCCATCAGCGAATACCTTGGGGTCTATTCTTTCCAAAATGGGGTCACTTGTGGGGTAGGTATAATGCCCTGGTATTTTAGGGGCCCAAATGTGTGGTAAGGAGTTTGAAATCAAATTCTGTAAAAAATGACGAGTGAAATCCGAAAGGTGCTCTTTGGAATATGGGCCCCTTTGCCCACCTAGGCTGCAAAAAAGTGTCACACATCTGGTATCTCCGTACTCAGGAGAAGGTGGGGAATGTGTTTTGGGGTGTCATTTTACATATACCCATGCTGGGTGAGAGAAATATCTTGGTCAAATGCCAACTTTGTATAAAAAAATGGGAAAAGTTGTCTTTTGCCAAGATATTTCTCTCACCCAGCATGGGTATATGTAAAAAGACACCCCAAAACACATTCCCCAACTTCTCCCGAGTACGGAGATACCAGATGTGTGACACTTTTTTGCAGCCTAGGTGGGCAAAGGGGCCCATATTCCAAAGAGCACCTTTCGGATTTCACTGGTCATTTACCTACTTACCACACATTAGGGCCCCTGGAAAATGCCAGGGCAGTATAACTACCCCACAAGTGACCCCATTTTGGAAAGAAGACACCCCAAGGTATTCCGTGAGGGGCATGGCGAGTTCCTAGAATTTTTTTTTTTTTGTCACAAGTTAGTGGAAAATGATGATTTTTTTTTTTTTTTTTTTTTTTCATACAAAGTCTCATATTCCACTAACTTGTGACAAAAAATAAAAACTTCCATGAACTCACTATGCCCATCAGCGAATACCTTGGGGTCTCTTCTTTCCAAAATGGGGTCACTTGTGGGGTAGTTATACTGCCCTGGCATTCTAGGGGCCCAAATGTGTGGTAAGGAGTTTGAAATCAAATTCTGTAAAAAATGACGAGTGAAATCCGAAAGGTGCTCTTTGGAATATGGGCCCCTTTGCCCACCTAGGCTGCAAAAAAGTGTCACACATCTGGTATCTCCGTATTCAGTAGAAGTTGGGGAATGTGTTTTGGGGTGTCATTTTACATATACCCATGCTGGGTGAGAGAAATATCTTGGCAAAAGACAACTTTTCCCATTTTTTTATACAAAGTTGGCATTTGACCAAGATATTTATCTCACCCAGCATGGGTATATGTAAAATGACACCCCAAAACACATTCCCCAACTTCTACTGAATACGGAGATACCAGATGTGTGACACTTTTTTGCAGCCTAGGTGGGCAAAGGGGCCCACATTCCAAAGAGCACCTTTCGGATTTCACTGGTCAGTTTTTACAGAATTTGATTTCAAACTCCTTACCACACATTTGGGCCCCTAGAATGCCAGGGCAGTATAACTACCCCACAAGTGACCCCATTTTGGAAAGAAGAGACCCCAAGGTATTTCGTGATGGGCATAGTGAGTTCATGGAAGTTTTTATTTTTTGTCACAAGTTAGTGGAATATGAGACTTTGTAAGAAAAAAAAAATAAAAATAAAAAATCATCATTTTCCGCTAACTTGTGACAAAAAATAAAAAGTTCTATGAACTCACTATGCCCATCAGCGAATACCTTAGGGTGTGTACTTTCCGAAATGGGGTCATTTGTGGGGTGTTTGTACTGTCTGGGCATTGTAGAACCTCAGGAAACATGACAGGTGCTCAGAAAGTCAGAGCTGCTTCAAAAAGCGGAAATTCACATTTTTGTACCATAGTTTGTAAACGCTATAACTTTTACCCAAACCATTTTTTTTTTACCCAAACATTTTTTTTTTATCAAAGACATGTAGAACAATAAATTTAGAGCAAAATTTATATATGGATGTCATTTTTTTTGCAAAATTTTACAACTGAAAGTGAAAAATGTCATTTTTTTGCAAAAAAATCGTTAAATTTCGATTAATAACAAAAAAAGTAAA
Organism: Bufo bufo; assembly: GCF_905171765.1. Taxonomy (NCBI): domain Eukaryota; kingdom Metazoa; phylum Chordata; class Amphibia; order Anura; family Bufonidae; genus Bufo; species Bufo bufo. Next base: position 326,202,204 of record NC_053389.1, read on the forward strand.
AATGTCAGCAGCAATGAAATACCACCAAATGAAAGCTCTATTAGTGAGAAGAAAAGGAGGTAAAATTCATTTGGGTGGTAAGTTGCATGACCGAGCAATAAATGGTGAAAGTAGTGTAGGTCAGAAGTGTAAAAAGTGGCCTGGTCTTTCAGGGTGTTTAAGCACTGGGGGCTGAGGTGGTTAAAGAGACAACTTCCATGGTTTATGTATGGCCCTGGTCATCAAGGGGTTAAAAGGAGCTTGCATCAATTATATCAATGCCATCAATTAAATAGAAAGCAAACATTATATGCATATACTGTTCTTATAATATTCCCTCTGCAATCAGTGCATACTCATCATGAGTTAAAGGGGTTGTGCAGGCCATATATATTGATTACCTATCATCGGCATAGGTCATCAATATCTTATCGGCAGGGGTCCAACACCTGGCACCCTCGCTGGTCAGCTGTTTGAATAGGAGGCGATGCTCCGTGCAAGCTCTTCTTCTTGTTCATTACACTGCCAGTTTTGGCGGTGCAGTATAACGACAAGTACTCGCTCGATTCTGTTGATCATACTGCATGTTTCAGAAAATATATCTACAGTGTACAACACATAATTAGAGTTGAGCGAACACCTAGATGTTCGGGTTTGGGGAGTTTGGCCGAACTTTAAAAAAAAAGTTCGGGTTCGGGACCCAAACTTGATCCGAACCCGAACCCCATTGAAGTCAATGGAGACCCGAACTTCACTTTATTATTTTCCGTTATAACATGGTTATAATGGAAAATAATAGTATTAGCTTTTTCAGATCTGAAAACTCAGATCCGACTGTATATTCTAACACAGAGGCGTTTCCATGGTGATGGGGACGCTTCAAGTTAGAATATACTAAGAACTGTGGACATAACTGCCCCCTGCTGCCTGGCAGCACCCGATCTCTTACAGGGGGCTGTGATCCGCACAATTAACCCCTCAGGTGCCGCACCTGAGAGGTTAATTGTGCGGATCTCAGCCCCCTGTAAGAGATCGGGTGCTGCCAGGCAGTAGGGGCCAGACCCCCCTCCCTCCTCAGTATTAAAATCATTGATGGCCAGTGCGGCCCCCCCACCTCCCCAGTATTAAAATCATTGGTGGCCAGTGCGGCCCCCCCACCCCCACCCCCCCTATTAAAATCATTGGTGGTTAGTGCGGCCCCCCCTATTAAAATCATTTGTGTTCAGTGCGGCCTCCCCTCTCCCCCCCACCCCTAATTAAAATCATTGGTGGCAGTGGTCACAGGTTAACAACCCCCCTCCCCCCCATAATTTGTGGCAGCGGAGCGGCAGTTCCGATCAGAGTCCCAGTTTAATCGCTGGGGCTCCGATCGGTTACTATGGCAGCCAGGACACTACTGCAGTCCTGGCTGCCATGGTTACTTAGCACTTTTAGCAGCATTATACTTACGTGCGCTGTCTGTCGCCGGCCGGCGCTCCTCCTACTGCTAAGTGACAGGTCTGTGCTATAAGCAATGAGCCACACAGACCTTTCACTTACCAGTATGAGGAGCGTCGGCCGGCCACACACACTGCATGTAAGTATAATGCTGCTAAAAGTGCTAAATAACCATGGCAGCAAGGACTGCACTAGCGTCCTGGCTGCCATGGTAACCGATCGGAGCCCCAGGGATTAAACTGGGACTCCGATCGGAACTTCCGCTCCACTGCCACCAATGATGGGGGGGAGGTGGGTTGTTAGCCAAGGATTTTAATTAGGGGGGGGAGAGGGGAGGCACACTTTACAGTTCGGGTTCGCTCAACCCTACACATAATTCATATTTGTATGATGATGCATGAACAGTTGCAGCTGTCTGAACCAACTTGTCACTATTGACCCATCATGAAGAAAAAGCCATAACCATCTTTCCATGTAGAATCATGATGTTCTGGCATCCTGTAGCTCTACTGTGCACCTCCAAAACACCTCCTGCTAACGCATGTCCTTTTCCACATACCCAAACATTATAATTTACCATAGAAAGCAACAACACATTAAATAGCTTTTAATTGAACATCATAGGATTGCTCAAATAGGAAACCAAGAGACTATTGTGACAGCAACATAGTAGCCAGCATTTGTAAGCAAACCTGGTTTTGACACAATATAATGTGTAAGATCGGGCTTGTTAGCATAATGTAGCAAGTTAGCATAGCAGATCCTCAGACATACACTAACTGAGCAGTATAGTCAATTTAGGGCATTCTAAATACCTGTTTTGTGAAGTGAGTGTCAGCGTTACTTATCCAGTAAGGTAGAAGGACTACAGCCAGGCTCGGACTGGCCCACAGGAGTACAGGTGAATCCTCCGGTGGGTCCCTGAGCAAGGTGAGTCCCTAGTATGCCACCCCCTGCATAAGTGTCACATAACACAGTAGACTTCCTGCACTACATACATATTCATTGTACAGCACCTCAATAGCCTATGTTCGTATAAAAAAACTTGATAGATTATTAAAGTAACTCCCCAGTTTATTATTATAGACACGATCAGATAGCTGAGATGACTTCTAGGTATAGAGGAGAGCTAGCCAGTGTCCTCTTTTCCCCAGGACCTACCTTCTCAAAGTTTCCGCAGGGACCCCCATATTCAATCATCTGGTAGCATTTTGCTGCTGTGTGAGCAGGTAATATTTGAATGTAATAAATTTTATTGGTGGGCCCTACACACCCTAGTCCAACACTGACTGCAGCCCTAGAATCTATTCCACCTAGCACATCATGCGTCAATGCACACAATGGGCTCTGTTAGTTGTGGATTATATACTCCTAACACAGGACACAAGCCCATGGCGGCAGTGTTACAGTATATAAAAGGTTACCTATGATTATAGGTGTATATTACTGCTATTTTCTGTCACGTGAATCCTACGTACAGAGGCAGAAGTGTAGCTAGGCTTTCCTGCACCAGGGGCAAGGATTCAGATTTGGGGGGTGTCAAGTTTACAGAAAGACGGGGTAGCTAAGTGGCTCCTCTAACTCTTCCCAATGCATAACTATACTCACCCAGTCCCACTTCCCTAACAAAATCTATCATAGGGTACACAGCGTTACCAATACTCCTTACAATAAGACCCAACCTTATCCAGTGTGTCGTTGGCATGTCGGCATGATATCCTCTGGATCCGGAACAAAGTCCCTGTGGTGATAGAGAAAAAAGAATAATCACATAAGGAAAGGATGATGACTGTCCATGTTAAATCCGCAGCAGGGGGCGCTGTGCTGGTCCTGTAAGACCAAGCCATCCTAATGTATAATAGGGTAATCTAGGGAATTTCCCCTTTATTGGTCCCACACAGTACTAATGCCCACATTGTGCCCCTTCACAGTAATTATGACCACATTGTGCCTCCTTTACAGTATAGATGCCCACAGTGTGCCCCCTCACAGTAGTTACGCCCACACTGTGTCAACTTCACAATAGTTATACCCCCTTTGTGCTTGTCACAGTTGTTATGCCCATCTTTGTGCCCCTTCACAGTAGTTATGCCCAAATTGTGGCCCCTTCACAGTAGTTATGCCCAAATTGTGGCCCCTTCACAGTAGTTATGTCCTCCGTGTTGCCCATCACTGTAGTTATGCCCACCTTTGTGCCCCTCAGAGTAGTTATGTCGTCCTTGTGGCCCCTCACTATAGTTATGATGACCATCTTTGTGTTCGTCACAGTAGTTATGCCCATCTTTGTGCCCATTCAGTAGTTATCTAATAAAGTCAGGGGGCACACTACAAATAAACGGTTCAAAATACAACACTCAACACCAGAAAATCCAAATGGCCCACATTTGACCGTAATGATGTGCACATCCAAGAATTTTAAAAACAATCAAGCAATTTTATTGGACAATAGTGATGAGCGGTATAGGCAATATTTGAATTTGCGAAATTTAGCACGTTTTTGGCCAAATATTCGCCATAAATTAGCAAATTTGAGAATTTGTGATTAGGGATGAGCGAACCCGAACTGTATAGTTCGGGTTCGTACCGAATTTTGGTGTGTCCGTGACACGGACCCGAACATTTTCGTAAAAGTCCGGGTTCGAGTTCGGTGTTCGGCGCTTTCTTGGCGCTTTTTGAAAGGCTGCAAAGCAGCCAATCAACAAGCATCATACTACTTGCCCCAAGAGGCCATCACAGCCATGCCTACTATTGGCATGGCTGTGATTGGCCAGTGCAGCATGTGACCCAGCCTCTATATAAGCTTGGGTCACGTAGCGCTGCACGTCACTCTGCTGATACAAGTGTAGGGAGAGGTTGCAGCTGCGACGTTAGGGCGAGATTAGGCAGATTAACTCCTCCAAAAGACTTCATTCAGTGATCGATCTACAGCTGTGGATCATTGAACTGCTGCTATTCAATTGCTCAGTGTTTTTAGGCTGCCCAGAGCGTTTTTCAGTCATTTTTTTCTGGGGTGATCGGCGGCCATATTGTGGCTTGTGGTGCGCCAGCACAAGCTGCCACCAAGTACATTTAACCATCAATAGTGTGGTTATTTTTTGCTATATCCTACATCAGGGACAAGCTGTCATCAAGTGCATTTAACCATCAATAGTGTGGTTATTTTTTGGCCATATACTACATCAGGGGCAAGCTGAGCCTGTCACCCAAGTGCATTTAAACATCAATAGTGTGGTTATTTTTTGGCTATATCCTACATCAGGGTCAAGCTGTCATCAAGTGCATTTAACCATCAATAGTGTGGTTATTTTTTGGCCATATACTACATCAGGGTCTAGTTGAGCCTGTCACCCAGCGCCTAAAAAATAGGCCTCACATTTATATTCATCCAAATCTGTCATTACTGTTTTAGCTGGTCAAGATATTTTTAGTGTCCGTCAAAGCACAGTTTTTGTTCTGGGTTGAAAAACAATTCCCAATTTTGCAATTCTTAAAATTAGTGGTTTCTGCTGTATCAGGCCTACTTTAAATCTATCCCTAAAAGGGTATATTAGCTTTAAGGTGCTGATAGGGTAATTCTTAAGAACTTCACACACACGCTACAGTGCAGATCCAAGTCTAATTCTGTGATTAAACGTATACCTGTCACCCAGCGCCTAAAAAATAGGCCTCACATTTATATTCATCCAAATCTGTCATTACTGTTTTAGCTGGTCAAGTTATTTTGTGTCCGTCAAAGCACAGTTTTTGTTCTGGGTTGAAATACAATTCCCAATTTTGCAATTCTCAAAATTAGTGGTTTCTGCTGTATCAGGCCTACTTTAAATCTATCCCTAAAAGGGTATATTAGATTCAAGGTGCTGATAGGGTAATTCTCAAGAACTTCACACACACGCTACAGTGCAGATCCAAGTCTAATTCTGTGATTAAACGTATACCTGTCACCCAGCGCCTAAAAAATAGGCCTCACATTTATATTCATCCAAATCTGTCATTACTGTTTTAGCTGGTCAAGTTATTTTTAGTGTCCGTCAAAGCACAGTTTTTGTTCTGGGTTGAAAAACAATTCCCAATTTTGCAATTCTCAAAATTTGTGGTTTCTGCTGTATCAGGCCTACTTTAAATCTATCCCTAAGAGGGTATATTAGATTCAAGGTGCTGATAGGGTAATTCTCAAGAACTTCACACACACGCTACAGTGCAGATCCAAGTCTAATTCTGTGATTAAACGTATACCTGTCACCCAGCGCCTAAAAAATAGGCCTCACATTTATATTCATCCAAATCTGTCATTACTGTTTTAGCTGGTCAAGTTATTTAGTGTCCGTCAAAGCACAGTTTTTGTTCTGGGTTGAAAAACAATTCCCAATTTTGCAATTCTCAAAATTAGTGGTTTCTGCTGTATCAGGCCTACTTTAAATCTATCCCTAAAAGGGTATATTAGATTCAAGCTGCTGATAGGGTGATTCTCAAGAACTTCACACACACGCTACAGTGCAGATCCAAGTCTAATTCTGTGATTAAACGTATACCTGTCACCCAGCACCTAAAAAATAGGCCTCACATTTATATTCATCCAAATCTGTCATTACTGTTTTAGCTGGTCAAGTTATTTTGTGTCCGTCAAAGCACAGTTTTTGTTCTGGGTTGAAAAACAATTCCCAATTTTGAAATTGTCAAAATTAGTGGTTTCTGCTGTATCAGGCCTACTTTAAATCTATCCCTAAAAGGGTATATTAGATTCAATGTGCTGATAGGGTAATTCTCAAGAACTTCACACACACGCTACAGTGCAGATCCAAGTCTAATTCTGTGATTAAACGTATACCTGTCACCCAGCGCCTAAAAAATAGGCCTCACATTTATATTCATCCAAATCTGTCATTACTGTTTTAGCTGGTCAAGTTATTTTTAGTGTCCGTCAAAGCACAGTTTTTGTTCTGGGTTGAAAATCAATTCCCAATTTTGCAATTCTCAAAATTAGTGGTTTCTGCTGTATCAGGCCTACTTTAAATCTATCCCTAAAAGGGTATATTAGATTCAAGGTGCTGATAGGGTAATTCTCAAGAACTTCACACACACGCTACAGTGCAGATCCAAGTCTAATTCTGTGATTAAACGTATACCTGTCACCCAGCGCCTAAAAAATAGGCCTCACATTTATATTCATCCAAATCTGTCATTACTGTTTTAGCTGGTCAAGTTATTTTTAGTGTCCGTCAAAGCACAGTTTTTGTTCTGGGTTGAAAAACAATTCTTTTTGTTATGGGTTGAAAAACAATTCCCAATTTTGCAATTCTCAAAATTTGTGGTTTCTGCTGTATCAGGCCTACTTTAAATCTATCCCTAAAAGGGTATATTAGATTCAAGTTGCTGATAGGGTTATTCTCAATAACTTCACACACACGCTACAGTGCAGATCCAAGTCTAATTCTGTGATTAAACGTATACCTGTCACCCAGCGCCTAAAAAATAGGCCTCACATTTATATTCATCCAAATCTGTCATTACTGTTTTAGCTGGTCAAGTTATTTAGTGTCCGTCAAAGCACAGTTTTTGTTCTGGGTTGAAAAACAATTCCCAATTTTGCAATTCTCAAAATTAGTGGTTTCTGCTGTATGGGGCCTACTTTAAATCTATCCCTAAAAGGGTATATTAGATTTAAGGTGCTGATAGGGTAATTTTCAAGAACTTCACACACACGCTACAGTGCAGCTCCAAGTCTAATTCTGTCCGTAAACGTATACCTGTCACCCAGCGCCTAAATAATAGGCCTCAAATTTATATTCAGCTAAATCTGTCATTACTGGTGTGCCTGTATTAGTGTAATACAGTACCTAAATAGATAGCCAGATAGTGTTAGGTGTCTGTAAAAAAAGGCCTGAATTTGAATTCAATACATTGGCCCGAATAATATTTTTCTTATTGTGGTGCACGGTAACAATGAGGAAAACATCTAGTAAGGGACGCGGACGCGGACATGGTCGTGGTAGTGTTAGTGGACCCTCTGGGAGAGGACGTGGCCGTTCTGCCACAGCCACACGTCCTAGTGTACCAACTACCTCAGGTCCCAGTAGCAGCCAGAATTTACAGCGATATTTGGTGGGGCCCCATGCCGTTCTAAGGATGGTAAGGCCTGAGCAGGTACAGGCATTAGTCAATTGGGTGGCCGACAGTGGATCCAGCACGTTCACATTATCTCCCACCCAGTCTTCTGCAGAAAGCGCACAGATGGCGTCTGAAAACCAAGCCCATCAGTCTGTGACATCACCCCCATGCATATCAGGGAAACTGTCTGAGCCTCAAGATATGCAGCAGTCTCTTATGCTGTTTGAAGACTCTGCTGGCAGGGTTTCCCAAGGGCATCCACCTAGCCCTTCCCCAGGGGTGGAAGAGATAGAATGCACTAACGCACAACCACTTATGTTTCCTGATGATGAGGACATGGGAATACCACCTCAGCACGTCTCTGATGATGACGAAACACAGGTACCAACTGCTGCGTCTTTCTGCAGTGTGCAGACTGAACAGGAGGTCAGGGATCAAGACTGGGTGGAAGACGATTCAGGGGACGATGAGGTCCTAGACCCCACATGGAATGAAGGTCGTGCCACTGACTTTCACAGTTCGGAGGAAGAGGCAGTGGTGAGACCGAGCCAACAGCGTAGCAAAAGACAAAGAGGGAGCAGTGGGCAAAAGCAGAACACCCGTTGCCAAGAGACTCCGCCTGCTACTGACCTCCGCCATCTGGGACCGAGCACCCCAAAGGCAGCTTCAAGGAGTTCCCTGGCATGGCACTTCTTCAAACAATGTGCTGACGACAAGACCCGAGTGGTTTGCACGCTGTGCCATCAGAGCCTGAAGCGAGGCATTAACGTTCTGAACCTTAGCACAACCTGCATGACCAGGCACCTGCATGCAAAGCATGAACTGCAGTGGAGTAAACACCTTAAAAACAAGGAAGTCACTCAGGCTCCCCCTGCTACCTCTTCTGCTGCTGCCGCCTCGGCCTCTTCTGCTGCTGCCGCCGCCTCGGCCTATTCCTCCGCCTCTGGAGGAACATTGGCACCTGCCGCCCAGCAAACATGGGATGTACTACCAACACCACCACCTGCGTCACCAAGCATCTCAACCATGTCACACGGCAGCGTTCAGCTCTCCATCTCACAAACATTTGAGAGAAAGCGTCAATTCCCACCTAGCCACCCTCGATCCCTGGCCCTGAATGCCAGCATTTCTAAACTACTGGCCTATGAAATGCTGTCATTTAGGCAGGTGGACACAGACAGCTTCAAACAGCTCATGTCACTTGCTGTCCCACAGTATGTCGTTCCCAGCCGGCACTACTTCTCCAAGAGAGCCGTGCCTTCCCTGCACAACCAAGTATCCGATAAAATCAAGTGTGCACTGCGCAACGCCATCTGTGGCAAGGTCCACCTAACCACAGATACGTGGACCAGTAAGCACGGCCAGGGACGCTATATCTCCCTAACTGCACACTGGGTAAATGTAGAGGTGGCTGGGCCCCAGGCGGAGAGCTGTTTGGTGCACGTCCTTCCGCCGCCAAGGATCGCAGGGCAACATTCTTTGCCTCCTGTCTCCTCCTCCTCCTACTCAGCTTCCTCCTCCTCTTCTTCCACCTGCTCATCCAGTCAGCCACACACCTTCACCACCAACTTCAGCACAGCCCGGGGTAAACGTCAGCAGGCCGTTCTGAAACTCATATGTTTGGGGGACAGGCCCCACACCGCACAGGAGTTGTGGCGGGGTATAGATCAACAGTCCGACGAGTGGTTGCTGCCGGTGAGCCTCAAGCCCTGCCTGGTGGTGTGCGATAATGGGCGAAATCTCGTTGCAGCTCTGGGACTAGCCGGTTTGACGCACATCCCTTGCCTGGCGCATGTGCTGAATTTGGTGGTGCAGAAGTTCATTCGCAACTACCCCGACATGTCAGAGCTGCTGCTTAAAGTGTGGGCCGTCTTTTCGCGCTTCCGGCGTTCACATTCTGCCTCTGTTCGCCTGTCTGTGCTACAGTGTAACTTCGGCCTTCCCGCTCACCGCCTCATATGCGACGTGCCCACCAGGTGGAACTCCACCTTGCACATGCTGGACAGACTGTGCGAGCAGCAGCAGGCCATAGTGGAGTTTCAGCTGCAGCACGCACGGGTCAGTCGCACTGCGGAACAGCACCACTTCACCACCATTGACTGGGCCTCCATGCGAGACCTGTGTGCCCTGTTGCGCTGTTTTGAGTACTCCACCAACATGGCCAGTGGCGATGACGCCGTTATCAGCGTTACAATGCCACTTCTATGTCTCCTTGAGAAAACACTTAGGGCGATGATGGAAGAGGAGGTGGCCCAGGAGGAGGAGGAGGAAGAGGGGTCATTTTTAGCACTTTCAGGCCAGTCTCTTCGAAGTGACTCAGAGGGAGGTTTTTTGCAACAGCAGAGGCCAGGTACAAATGTGGCCAGACAGGGCCCACTACTGGAGGACGAGGAGGACGAGGATGAGTAGGAGGTGGAGGAGGATGAGGATGAAGCATGTTCACAGCGGGCTGGCACCCAACGCAGCTCGGGCCCATCACTGGTGCGTGGCTGAGGGAAAACGCAGGACGATGACGATACGCCTCCCACAGAGGACAGCTTGTCCTTACCTCTGGGCAGCCTGGCACACATGAGCGACTACATGCTGCAGTGCCTGCGCAATGACAGCAGAGTTGCCCACATTTTAACGTGTGCGGACTACTGGGTTGCCACCCTGCTGGATCCACGGTACAAAGACAATGTGCCCACCTTACTTCATGCACTGGAGCGTTATAGTAAGATGCGCGAGTACAAGCGCACGTTGATAGACGCGCTACTGAGAGCATTCCCAAATGTCACAGGGGAACAAGTGGAAGCCCAAGGAGAAGGCAGAGGAGGAGCAAGAGGTCGCCAACGCAGCTGTGTCACGGCCAGCTCCTCTGAGGGCAGGGTTAGCATGGCAGAGATGTGGAAAAGTTTTGTCACCACGCCACAGCTAACTGCACCACCACCTGATACAGAACGTGTTAGCAGGAGGCAACATTTCAATAACATGGTGGAACAATACCTGTGCACACCCCTCCACGTACTGACTGATGGTTCGGCCTCATTCAACTTCTGGGTCTCCAAATTGTCCACGTGGCCAGAGCTAGCCTTTTATGCCTTGGAGGTGCTGGCCTGCCAGGCGGCCAGCGTTTTGTTTGAACGTGTATTTAGCACGGCAGGGGGCGTCATTACAGACAAACGCAGCCGCCTGTCTACAGCCAATGTGGACAAGCTGACGTTCATAAAAATGAACCAGGCATGGATCCCAAAGGACTTGTCCATCCCTTGTGCAGATTAGACATTAACTACCTCCCCTTAACAATATATTATTGTACTCCAGGGCACTTCCTCATTCAATCCTATTTTTATTTTCATTTTACCATTATATTGCGGGGCAACCCAAAGTTGAATGAACCTCTCCTCTGTCTGGGTGCAGGGGCCTAAAAATATCTGACAGTGGCCTGTTCCAGTGGTGGGTGACATGAAGCCTGATTCTCTGCTATGATATGAAGACTGATTCTCTGCTGACATGAAGCCTGAATCTCTGTTATGGGACCTCTCTCCTCTGTCTGGGTGCCGGGGCCTAAAAATATCTGACAGTGGCCTGTTCCAGTGGTGGGTGACGTGAAGCCTGATTCTCTGCTATGACATGAAGACTGATTCTCTGCTGACATGAAGCCTGAATCTCTGTTATGGGACCTCTCTCCTCTGTCTGGGTGCCGGGGCCTAAAAATATCTGACAGTGTCCTGTTCCAGTGGTGTGTGACATGAAGCCTGATTCTCTGCTATGATATGAAGACTGATTCTCTGCTGACATGAAGCCTGAATCTCTGTTATGGGACCTCTCTCCTCTGCCTGGTTGCCGGGGCCTAAATATGTGACTATGGACTGTTCCAGTGGTGGGTGACGTGAAGCCTGATCTCTGCTAAGACTTGAAGACTGATTCTCTGCTGACATGAAGCCTGAATCTCTGTTATGGGATCTCTCTCCTCTGTCTGGGTGCCGGGGCCTAAAAATATCTGACAGTGGCCTGTTCCAGTGGTGGGTGACGTGAAGCCTGATTCTCTGCTATGACATGCAGACTGATTCTCTGCTGACATGAAGCCAGATTCTCTGTTACGAGACCTCTCTCCTCTGCCTGGGTGCCTGGGCCTAAATATCTGACAATGGACTGTTCCAGTGTTGGGTGACGTAAAGCATGATTCTCTGCTATGACATGCAGACTGATTCTCTGCTGACATGAAGCCAGATTCTCTGTTATGGGACCTCTCTCCTCTGCCTGGGTGCCTGGGCCTAAATATCTGACAATGGACTGTTCCAGTGTTGGGTGACGTGAAGCCTGATTCTCTGCTATGACATGAAGACTGATTCTTTGCTGACATGAAGCCAGATTCTCTGTTACGGGACCTCTCTCCTCTGCCTGGGTGCCTGGGCCTAAATATATAACAATGGACTGTTACAGTGGTGGGTGACGTGAAGCCTGATTCTCTGCTATGACATGCAGACTGATTCTCTGCTGACATGAAGCCAGATTCTCTGTTACGGGACCTCTCTCCTCTGCCTGGGTGCCTGGGCCTAAATATGTGACAATGGACTGTTCCAGTGTTGGGTGACGTAAAGCCTAATTCTCTGCTATGACATGCAGACTGATTCTCTGCTGACATGAATCCAGATTCTCTGTTACGGGACCTCTCTCCTCTGCCTGGGTGCCGGGGCCTAAATATATGACAATGGACTGTTACAGTGGTGGGTGACGTGAAGCCAGATTCTCTGCTATGACATGAAGACTGATTCTCTGCTGACGTTAAGCCAGATTCTCTGCTATGGGACCTCTCTCCAATTGATATTGGTTAATTTTTATTTATTTTATTTTAATTTTAATTCATTTCCCTATCCACATTTGTTTGCAGGGGATTTACCTACATGTTGCTGCCTTTTGCAGCCCTCTAGCTCTTTCCTGGGCTGTTTTACAGCCTTTTTAGTGCCGAAAAGTTCGGGTCCCCATTGACTTTAATGGGGTTCGGGTTCGGGACGAAGTTCGGGTCGGGTTCGGATCCCGAACCCGAACATTTCCAGGAAGTTCGGCCGAACTTCTCGAACCCGAACATCCAGGTGTTCGCTCAACTCTATTTGTGATCTCCAGTCATTATTTACTTGATTGCGAAAATCGGCAATGTAATATATTTGCGATAAAAATTTGCGATTAGAATATTTGCAATCAACACTAAGGGGTAGGCAACTTTTCTATTGGTCGCTAGGGATGTTGCTAAGTGCCCCTATATTCGCAATAAATTTGCGATTAGAATATTCACCATATTTACAATTTGCGAATACGAATATATTAATTATATTCTCCATTCTCAATACCCCTACATTATCATCAAAATGAAAAGGTCTCTACAATATTTGCAGAAAATGTTATAATATATGTCGATATATTCTTAACTATAAGTTTTATTGTATATTTTAACCAGTTCGTTTTTGATTGTATTTATTATATTTTTGTATTGTTTTATACTAACTTGAAGTAAAGAAAGTCTGCTCTATCTTACCCACTATTGCGATAAGAACAAATTGCTTTATCTGTGGAAAGCAGAGGCATACAGCCGTAGGATTTTATGGGACGGTAGAGCACACTCTTTTTTACTTACAAACTAAAAATTGCATAAGTGCACAAAAAACGCATGAATACCGCAAGAGAAACGCATATGCGTTTTTTGCTTAGTGGGTGTCAGATTTTGATGCTATATCTTATAAACACCTTACAAATAACTTACAGACCATATGTGCAATATATACGAGATTTAGTGATCTTAATTCAAATAAAAGAATCTTTGATCCATGAACAAATTCCAAACCGGAGATTACCACAAATCGGAGAGGCGGAGTCTCTGGGATATAAAAGAGGTATTTTTTGATAAGGAACATCATACCACTGATGAAGGAGCAAGTATAACAAAGCTCTGAAACGCATCTGGTCAGCACTGAAAAATACCTCATCATTTACAAGAAGATCAACTATAATATGCCGGCATAGATGTTTTCTTCCATCGAACTTTGAAGCGATTTTCTACTTTAAATGAATAAGAACTTGCCACTCCATAACGGTGGAGTAAATAGAGGAGATTCGATGACGCTGTGATTGCGAAACGTCTAATCAAGCTACACACCTGCGGTAAAATCGCAAGATATATTGGGATTTTAGAGGTAAGCGCATACCGGCTGTTTCACACGTGGGATGCCACACAGCACAGAGAAATACCCGGAAAGACCCATCTATCAGTGAGTACCATAGACATACGAAAATTTAAATCGGTATAATCAAAATCCGCAGACATTCTGAAACATTCTGAAAAATTGTGCCTGCATTGAACAAATTATCGTATAACTCCACTATAGGACTTAAGTCTATCTGCAACACAGAAATAAGGTGCATCGATAGAAAAAAAATCGCAAACACCAATTGCAGTAAACCGTTATCAAATAATCGTAACAAAATCGGAGGAATTACAATATTGTCCCAATGCGATTTTTTGGACTGATCATTTTATAACGATTTTTTGGACTGATCATTTTATAACGAATTTGTTCTATCCAGAACTTTGGTGTTTATACAAGCATACATCAGGCTATCCATACGCATGTTTTGAATTGTGTGAATTTATTTTTAGTGTGCACAATTGTTTTTAGTGTGAAAAATTGCATTTAATAGATTGAATTTTATCGTTTTATTGTTTAATAAAATGCTGGAAGTTTGGAACAGGTATTGAGTGCCGATCGTTTTTTTTTTTAAATATAACTATTTTACGTGATTCGAGGTATCATATCGATCAGAGCACCTATCATTGCTTCTGGTTTAGTTGTGCAACTCCTTAACATATTTATCACTGCAAATACAAATATATAGCACTATATTCTAAATATTCACAAATTCTCGACGTGGTGATATTCGCGATTAAAATTCGCAATTTGAATATTTGCGCTCAACACTATTGGACAACACAAATGTACATACATTTAAAAATTGTATACAATAAACCATGTGCTGGTAAATATAAAACTAGACACAAATACATGGCCCACAAAAGTCCATAAATGAGGACACAGCATTTGTAGTCCGGGATAGAGTAAAATACAATACAACATAGGACAAAAGCAAAAATAGTCAATCACTAATAATGTAGCATCAAAGAATGAAAAATAATACCTGGCCAAAAATTAAGTACAATAGTAAAGAGTCCGAACTAGTTAGGCCTTTTTCACACAACCGTTTTTATTTTTTTTCGTTTACGGGCCGTTTTTTGCGTTGCGTATACGGTCCGTATACAGAACCATTCATTTCAATGGTTCCGCAAAAAAAAAAATGAATGTACTCTGTATGCATTCCGTTTCCATATTTTTGTTTTTCCGTTCAGTTGAAAGATAGAACATGTCCTATTATTGCCCGCAAATCACATTCCATGGCTCCATTCAAGTCAATGGGTCCGCAAAAAAAACAGAACACATACGGAAATGCATCCGTATGTCTTCCGTATCCGTTCCGTTTTTGCGGAAACATCTATTGAAAATGTTATGCCCAGCCCAATTTTTTCTATGTAATTACTGTACAGTATATGCCATACGGAGAAACGGAACGGAAAGACGGAACAAAAACACAATGGAAACAAAAAACGGAACAATGGATCCGTGAAAAATGGATTGCAAAACACTGGAAAAGCCATACGGTCGTGTGAAAAAAGGCCTTAGAAAGAGAAGAACACCCCACGCGTATCGCCGGTAAAGTCCAGCTTCCTCAGTGGTAAAACTCTGTATATAACAGTGTCCCATATATACCTGTATAATTAATGCTGGATAATAATGAAATTATAATCACCTGTGTAAATTTTGAGTAAGGAGAGTAAGGGTGTGCTTGTGGCATCCCAGGAGTCAAACCGTGCATACGCAAAATGGCCGCAGACCTGAAGTGTCATAAAGTATGTGATCGAAAATAGGAAACACACGTATCCAAGGTGGAATGCATGATGCTTTCCAAATTGGAACGCAAATGTGCTTCAAGTGAAACAAATAGAAGAAACAATAAGAAAAAGTGTCAATACCACATAGAAGGTCTAACATAAATATGAACCTTTGATGAGATAATGATAAACATACCAAACTAAACTAAACTAAACTAATTAAGTCACGATTCTATAAAATTAGGCCTCTTTCACACAGGCGTCATGGATTTGGGCCGGATAAGATGTGGGTGCGTTGCAGGGAAAATGTGTGATTTTTCCATGCGAGTGCAAAACATTTTAATGCTTAGTAAAATAGGACTGAAGGGGTTAAAAAAATAAAATAAAAAATTAACTCACCTTAATCCACTTATTTGCGCAGCCTGGCTACTCTTCTTTCTTCTTCTTTGAGGAAAAGGACCTGTGGTGACGTTACTGCGCTCATCACATGATCCGTCACATGATCCATCTCCATGGTGATGGATCATGTGACGGACCATGTGATGAGCGCACTGACGTCACCACAGGTCCTTTTCCTCAAGGAAGAAGAAAGAGAAGCCGGGCTGAGCGAACAAGTGGATGAGGCAAGTTAAATTATTCTTTTTATTTTTTTTAACCCCTCCAGCCCTATTTTACTAAGCATTCTGTATTAAGAATGCTATTATTTTCCCTTATAACCATGTTATAAGGGAAAATAATAATGATCTGGTCCCCATTCCGATCATCTCCTAGCAACCATGCGTGAAAATCGCACTGCATCCGCACTTGCTTGCGGATGCTTGCGATTTTCACGCAGCCCCATTCACTTCTATGGGGCCTGCGTTACAGGAAAAACGCACAAAATAGAGCATGCTGCGATTTTCCCGTAACGCACAAGTGATGCGTGAAAATCACTGCTCATGTGCCCAGCCCCATAGAAATGAATGGGTCCGGATTCAGTGCGGGTGCAATGCGTTCACCTCACACATTGCACCCGCACGGAATTCTCGCCCGTGTGAAAGGGGCCTTAATCTGTGAGCATAGATCCGACTGACGTAACATGATTATAATATGATTGAATCAGTGACAGTAATAATTTCATAGGCAAATACATAATAAGGATTATTTAATAAAAAAATTATAAAAAGACACTAATTGTCTGGATATAGTGCACATGCACTAAACATAAAATGCAAGCGCACTCCAAATAACCAGAGATACAAAAACATAAGAAAAGGAAAATAATCTTACCTACCGGTAAATCAATCAGCAAGAATAAATACTAATAAATAAACAATTATATACATGATAGTGTAAAATAAAAATAAATATACCATTATTATAATTATTAATTGTAAAATATGTGTTTTAATTTATTGGCCAATAAATATTTTAAAAAGATGAATTCATAATAATAATTATAACTTTTGATTCATAGACCACACTACTGATGAAATGCATAAAGAAACTATAGAGCAGCACAGAGAATTGGACACCAGGAACAAACACCATAGCAAAAGAAAAGAACAAAAAAAGAGAAGGAAGAACGAAAAAAATATTTAAATATGAAAATTAAAAAATTAAAAAAATTGTATACAATGTAATGGTAATGAGGCTTATGAAATAAAAGAATGACAAAGAACAAGAAGATGAGGTATGCAGATAAGGCTCCAGTAAATCCATAATGGAATGAGAGGAATGAAAGATAGAGTGACGTTCATAAAAGTGCAAAGCCATACATCCGTGCATCTGTGGGAAAAATAAAATATGAATGATTAATAATTTGTAAATTAATAAATAAATAATATGAAAAATGAGAATTTGGGCTCGTTCACACGTGCTGTGGACTGCAAATTGCGGTCCGCAATGCACGGGCACCGTCCGTGGGGCAGGCGCATGGGTATCGAAGACCCATTAACTTGAATGGGTCCGCGATCCTTCCGTTCCGCAAAAAGATAGAGCAGGTTCTATCTTTTTGTGTGCGGAAGCATGGAACGGAACCCCAGAAAGCACTCCATAGTGCTTCCATAGTGTTCCGTTCCGTTCTTCCGTTACGCATCCCCGAATTTGCGGACCCATTGAAATGAATAAGTCCGCATCCGTGATGCGGAATGGCCACGGAAATGGTGCCGTATATTGCGGATCCGCAAATGCGGTCTGCAATATAGCAATGGGCATCACATGTTTGTGTGAACGAGCCCTTAGGAATTTATGTGTGAGATGTGTCAAGATGTGTAATTGTATAAGTTAATAAAAGTATGTGTGTATGGATCTAATAAACATGTGTCATAAAAAGATGTAGTGCTGTTAGGAAATATGATATAAAAAAATAAAGTATAAAAAATTTGAAAAAAACATAATTACCCATAAAAAACCAACAAAAGTGAATTCTTCATTTATCCCATTTGGTGCCAATGAGTTAAGATAAAAAATCCATTTGGATTCAAGACAAAGAAGTTGTGGGGTATGTGAGGTAGTGACGGGCCTCATGGCTGCTAGGGGAGATTCATGGCAGGAGTTTCCATGTCTTCCCCGTCAGTCATCAATTCTGAAGCAGGACCAGGTGCCACAATCAGTCTGGGATAAGAGCCCAGCCCAGACTGTCAGTCAAGAGAGAGAGTGTTGGTGCAACAGAGGCCTGCTGGAGGCTCTGGAAGGGTGGTCTCAGCCGTGCTGGCTGAGGGGCCACGGGGCTAGGTGTTAGCCTGAGCTTTGGGGGACTCCGCGAGGTCTGGGAATCGACAGTCGCTAGGCCAGAGTCTGGCGGACTTCTGGGCCACAATCCCCCAACGGTACTGGACTTTGTTACAGCCTGGATGTGCTGGAGTATAGGCTGGAAAAGCCACACGTTGGTACCGTGTGTGAACGGTGCCACAAGTGAGGTAGGATTATGCTTGTTTAGTTAGAGCCCAGACAGGCAAGGGGTTTGTTTTGTTATTTTTGTTTGGCTGTTGTGAAAATAAACCTGACATTTGGACCTGCAATGCGGCTGTTGTGAGAATGACCCCCGAAAAAGAGCTAATTCCTCACAGATAGTAGAGATCCCCCTCAAGTTATTACCTACCTATCCAAGTCCAGAAATTTTTAAACCATTGGTATTACATTGGTGATAATTAGGGTTGAGCGAACACCTGGAAGTTCGGGTTCGCCGGGTTCGGCCAAACTTCGCCGCAAAGTTCGGGTTCGGGACCCGAACTTGACCCCAAACCTGAACCTCATTGAAGTCAATGAGGACCCGAACTTTGGGGCACTAAAATGGCTCTAAAAAAGTCATAAAAAGGGCTAGAGGGCTGCAAAAGGAAGCAAAAAAGACCAGGACAATTGCTCTGCAAACAAATGTGGATAGGGAAATGAATTAAAATAACATTTAAAAAAAATTATAAGTAAAAAATAATGAATTTCAACTAGGAGGCGCAGGTCAAAGTGGAGTAGGAGGTTGAGGAGGCGGTAGATGTGACGGTGTAGGTGAAAGCGGTGGTGGAGGAGGAGGGGGTAGCCAACACTATTTTTGTAGTGTTGTTTTTTCTTTAGATAAATTTGGGAAGACCCCAAAACATTGGGAAATATAAAAAAGAAAACAAAGAGAAAGTGTGCAGGAGTATAACAATGGCTGGGTGCAGCCGATATGCTTGTCTATTCTGCACAAGGTACAGACAAGTCCTGTGGCATTCATGCCTGGTTCATTTTAATGAACGTGAGCTTGTCCACATTGGCTGTGGACAGGCGGCTGAGCTTGTCTGTGATCAAATCCCCTGCCATGCTGAACACACGTTCGGACACTACAGTGGCCGCAGGGCAGGATAGCACCTCCTAGGCAAACTCAGGCCATGTGCCCAATTTGGAGACCCAGAAGTTGAATGGGGCAGACCCATCAGTCAGTACGTGTAGGAGTGTGCACACGTACTGTTCCATCATATTGCTGAAATGCTGCCTCCTGCTAAGACGTTCCATATCAGCTGGTGCTGCTGGTTGTTGTGGCATGCTGACAAAGCTTTTCCACATTTCGGCCATACTAACCCTCCCTTCTGAGGTGCTGGCAGTGACCCAGCTGCATTGGCGACTTCTTCCTCCTTCTCTGCCTTCACCTTGTGCTTCCACTGAGCCCCCGTGTCAGATGGGAATGCCATCAGCAGAGTGTCTACCAGCGTGAGCTTGTACTCGCGCCTCTTCCGATCACGCTCCAGTGACAGAATTAAGGCTGGCATGTTGTCCTTGTAGCGGGGATCCAGCAGGGTGGCCACCCAGTAATAAACTTTGGTAAGAATGTGGGCAACTCGGCGGTCGTTGCGCAGGCACTGCAGCAGGTCATCGCTCACGTGTGCCAGGCTGCCCAGAGGCAAAGACAAGCTGTCCTCTGTTGGAGGTGTATCATCTGTGTCCTCTGTATCCCCCCAGCCACGCTCCAGTGATGCCCATGAGCTGCTTTGGGTGCTACCCTGCTATGAACACGGTTCCTCCTTATCATCATCCTCATCCTCCAGAACTGTGCTGTGGCTGGACAATTGTGTATCTGGCCTCTGTTGGTGCAGGAACCCACTTTCCGAGCCACTTGTGAATGACTGGCCTGATAACCGTGGAAATGATCCCTCTTCCTCCTCCTCTTTCTCCTGTACTACATCCTCTTCTATCATCGCCCAAAGCGTTTTTTCAAGGAGACATAGAAGTGGGATAGTAGCGCTGAGGACTGCGTTATCGGCACTGGTCATGTTGGTGGAGTACTCAAAACAACGCAACACGGCACACACATCCGCATGGAGGCCCACTCGTTGGTGGTGAAGTGGTGGTGTTCCGCAGAACAACTCACCCGTCTGTACTGCACTTAAACTCCACTATCGCCTGCTACTGAACGAACAGTCTTTCCAGCATGTGCAAGGTGGAGTTCCACCTTGTTGGCACGTCGCATATGAGTCGGTTAAGGTGAAGTTAAGCTGCAGCGCAGACAGGCGAGGTGAGAACGCCGAAAGCGTGCACAGACGGACCGCACTTTCTGCAGCAGCTCCGACATATCGGGGTAATTTTTCAGGAACCTCTGCACCACCAAATTCAGCACATGCGCCAGCCAAGGGATGTGCGTCAAACCAGCTAGGCCCAGAGCTGCTACGAGATTTCGCCCATTATCGCACACCACCAGGCCGGGCTTGAGGCTCACTGGCACCAACCACTCATCGGTCTGTTGTTCCATGCCCGTCCACAGCTCCTGTTTAGTGTGAGGTTTTCTCCCCAAACAGATGAGTTTTAAAACAGTCTGCTGTCGTTTCCCCCTGGCGGCTATGCTGAAGTTGGTGGTGAAGGTGTTACGCTGACCAGATGAGGAGGCGGTAGAGGAGGAAGCGGAGTAGGAGGAGGTGGCAACAGGAGACAAAGAGAAATGTCCTGCAATCCTCAGTGGTGAAAGGACATAAACCAAACTGCTATCCGCCTCATGCCCAGCCGCCACTGCATTTACCCAGTGTGCAGTTAGTGAGATATAATGTCCCTGCCCGTGCTTATTGGTCCACGTATAGATGGTTATGTGGACCTTGCCACAGATGGCGTTGTGCAGTGCACACCTAATTTTGTCTGCCAATTGGTTGTGCAGGGCGGGGATGGCTCATCTGGAAAAGTAGTGGCGGCTGGGACCATGTACTGTGGGACAGCCACCACAAAAAGTTTTTTAAAAGTCTCCGTCTCCACCAGACGGAATGACAGAATTTCAAAGGCCAGGAATTTTGGCCAAGACCAGGGATCGTGGGTGAGTAGGGGGGTACTTCCTCTTTCTCTCCAGTGTTTGAGAGATAGACAGCTGAACGCTTCCATGAGACAGTGTGGAGATGCTTGGTGACGGTGACAGATGTGGTGGCGTTGCTGCCACAACCTCTGTTTGCGGGATGGCAGGTGCCACTGTTACTCCAGAGGGGGAGGAAGAGGCCGAGACTGCAGCAGAAGAGGGACCAGGAGGAGCCTGAGATCTTTTGTGGTTTTTGAGGTGTTTACTCCACTGCAGCTCGTGCTTTGCATTTAGATGCCTGGTCATGCAGGTGGTGCTCAGGTTTAGAACATTTATTCCTCGCTTCAGGCTCTGATTGCACAGCGTGCAAACCACTCGCGTTTTGTCATCAGCACATTGTCTGAAGAACTGCCATGCCAGGGAACTCCTTGGAGCTGGCTTTGGTGTGCTCAGTCCCTGGGTGCGATGGGCATTAGAAGGAGTACTGGCTAGGGGATGGCCACTCTGCTTTTGCACACTGCTCCCTCTTTTGCTGTGCGGCTGGTGCTGTGTGACCACCACCCCTTCCTCCGAACTGCACACATCACTCACATGACCTTGATTCCATGTGGGGTCTAGGACCTCATCATCCTCCACATCATCTTCCTCCCACTTTTAACCCCTGCCCTCCTTGCCGGTCTGCACACGGCAGAAAGCCGCCGCAGTTGGCACCTGTGTTTCGTCATCATCAGAGTTGTGCTGCGGTGTTCCTCCCATGTCCACATCCTGAAACATAAGTGGTTGGGCATCAGTGCACTCAATCTCTTCCACTTCTGGAGCAGGGCTATGTGGATAGCCCTCGTAAACCCTGCCAGCAGAGTCATCAAAAAGCATTAGAGGCTGCTGCATGACTTTGGGCTCAGACTGCTTGGCTGATTTGCAAAGGGGTGAGGTGAAAGACAGATGTCCATGGGATGCAGTCACCAATTCTGTGCTTTCAGCAGGGGACCAGGTGGGAGACAATGTGAAGGAACTGGAGGCACTGTCAGCCACCCAATCTACTACTGCCTCAACTTGTTCTGGCCTCGCCATTCGTAACTGCCTCTACTTGTTCTGGCCTCACCATTCGTACACCGGTATTCGGGAATACAAAATAACGCTGAACGTTCTGTCGCCTACGTGCACCTGAGGAAGGAGTTTCATTTGGGCGTGTAGCTGGCACAGATCGACCACGTCCTCACCCTGCAACAGGAGCTTCACCAACCCCAGCAGCACCACGACCAGGGCCACGTCCCTTATTTGATGCTCTCCTCATTCTTTGAGGTCACCCACTGAACTAACAGACAGATTAACTATATTATTTTCCCTGTCACGTATGCAGTGCAGGTGTACTTCATCCCATAAATCGGTATATGACGTGCACCTAACAGATGGATTAACTATATAAATTTCCCTGTCACGTATGCAGTGCAGGTGTACGGTACTTCACGCAATAAATAGGTATATGACGTGCACCTAACTAACAGACGGATTAACTACAGTCAGGTCCATAAATATTGGGACATCGACACAATTCTAACATTTATGGCTCTATACACCACCACAATGGATTTGAAATAAAAAACGGACAAGATGTGCTTTAACTGCAGACTGTCAGCTTTAATTTGAGGGTATTTACATCCAAATCAGGTGAACGGTGCAGGAATTACAACAGTTTGCATATGTGCCTCCCACTTGTTAAGGGACCAAAAGTAATGGGACAGAATAATAATCATAAATCAAACTTTCACTTTTTAATACTTGGTTGCAAATCCTTTGCAGTCAATTACAGCCTGAAGTCTGGAGCGCATAGACATCACCATACGCTGGGTTTCATCCCTGGTGATGCTCTGCCAGGCCTCTACTGCAACTGTCTTCAGTTCCTGCTTGTTCTTGGGGCATTTTGCCTTCAGTTTTGTCTTCAGCAAGTGAAATGCATGCTCAATCGGATTCAGGTCAGGTGATTGACTTGGCCATTGCATAACATTCCACTTCTTTCCCTTAAAAAACTCTTTGGTAGCATTTGCAGTATGCTTTGGGTCATTGTCCATCTGCACTGTGAAGCGCCGTTTAATGAGTTCTGAAGCATTTGGCTGAATATGAGCAGATAATATTGCCCGAAACATTTCAGAATTCATCCTGCTGCTTTTGTCAGCAGTCACATCATCAATAAATACAAGAGAACCAGTTCCATTGGCAGAGATACATGTCCACGCCACGACACTACCACCACCATGCTTCACTGATGAGATGGTATGCTTAGGATCATGAGCAGTTCCTTTCCTTCTCCATACTCTTCTCTTCCCATCACTCTGGTACAAGTTGATCTTGGTCTCATCTGTCCATAGGATGTAGTTCCAAAACTGTGAAGGCTTTTTTAGATGTCGTTTGGCAAACTCTAATCTGGCCTTCCTGTTTTTGAGGCTTACCAATGGTTTACATCTTGTGGTGAACCCTCTGTATTCACTCTGGTGAAGTCTTCTCTTGACTGTTGACTTTAACACATATACACCTACCTCCTGGAGAGTGTTCTTGATCTGGCCAACTGTTGTGAAGGGTGTTTTCTTCACCAGGGAAAGAATTCTTCGGTCATCCACCACAGTTGTTTTCCGTGGTCTTCTGGGTGTTTTGGTGTTGCTGAGCTCACCAGTGCATTCCTTCTTTTTATGAATGTTTTAAACAGTTGTTTTGGCCACGCCTAATGTTTTTGCTATTTCTCTGATGGGTTTTTTTTTTTTTTTTTTCAGCCTAATGATGGCTTGCTGCACTAATGGTGAGAGCTTTTTGGATCTCATCTTGAGAGTTGAAATGAACTCTGGACCTTTTATCTGCTCATTGTAATTGGGATAATGAGGGAATAACACACACCTGGCCATGGAACAGCTGAGAAGCCAATTGTCCCATTACTTTTGGTCCCTTAACAAGTGGGAGGCACATATGCAAACTGTTGTAATTCCTACACAGTTCACCTGATTTGGATGTAAATACCCTCAAATTAAAGCTGACAGTCTGCAGGTAAAGCACATCTAGTTTGTTTCATTTCAAATCCATTGTGGTGTTGTATATAGCCAAAAATGTTAGAATTGTGTCGATGTCCCAATAGTTATGGACCTAACTGTATATCAATTTCCCTGTCAAGTATCCAGTGCAGGTGTACTTCACACAATAAATGGGTATATTACGCAGACCTAACTAAAAGATGGATTAACTATACCAATTTCTCTGTCACGTATGCAGTGCAGGTGTACTTCAAGCAATAAATAAGTATATGACGTGCACCTAACAAACATAGGTATTAACTATATCAATTTCTGTGTCAGGGGTGCAAAGATGGTGTATTGCACCCACAAAAAATCACACTAACACTGTCCCTCACTTTAGCTGCCTGCTTTCTGTCCCTTCACTACTGAGAGCTGATGGGCGGTGCTACACGTGACTCCAGCTTATATAGAGGCTGGGTCACATGATGCACAGTACAATCACAGCCATGCCATTAGTAGGCATGGCTGTAATGGCTTCTAAGGGCACACAGCTTAAAAGCCTTTCAACAAGCTTTATTAAATGCCCGAACACCGAACTTGAACACAAATTTTTCCGGCAAAGTTCGGGTTCGGGTCTGGGTACCAAAAATCGTAAAGTTCGGTACGGACTTTACAGTTCGGGTTCGCTCAACACTAGTGATAATAAGTGATGAGCGAGCATGCTCGGCCGAATACCTGTTCGCCTCGAGCATCGCTATGATCGGCACATGGCGGTATTCGTCCGAGTACCACATGTGCTCGAGCGCCATGCTCGAGTTTCCTCCCCGCACGTTTTGTGCCTGCTAAGCAGCCAATAAACGTGCAGGTAAGTACTGCCATCACTGTAATGCCAGTAGCCATGTTTTCTACTGGCATTACAGTGATTGGCTGGCCGGCCATTACAGTCATTGGGTGCTATATAGCACCCGGTCACGCGTGTTCGGCTCATTGCGAGTCAGGGAGAGCTGCTGTTAGGAAGGGACAGAGAGTGTAGGGAGAATTTGATCACAAATTACTAATTTTAAAGACGTTTCAAAGACCCAAAAGTCCTTTTAAGGACTATTGTGTGTGTTGGCAGCAATTTAAAAGTGCAAAGTTGCACTTTTTTTTATCATTTACATATATTTCCCAGAATCTGACCACATTTTTGCTGTCTGCGGTTTAATCCGTTAATCTCAGTGCTCTGCATTTGAACACCGTCTATGGTTTTCAGGGCCATATATTGTGAAAAAGTGAAAAAATAAAATATATATATATATACACTGCTCAAAAAAATAAAGGGAACACTTAAATAACACAATGTAACTCCAAGTCAATCACACTTCTGTGAAATCAAACTGTCCACTTAGGAAGCAAAACTGAGTGACAATCAATTTCACATGCTGTTGTGCAAATGGGATAGACAACAGGTGGAAATTATAGGCAATTAGCAAGACACCCCCAATAAAGGAGTGGTTCTGCAGGTGGTGACCTGACCACTTCTCAGTTCCTATGCTTCCTGGCTGATGTTTTGGTCACTTTTGAATGCTGGCGGTGCTTTCACTCTAGTGGTAGCATGAGACGGAGTCTACAACCCAGACAAGTGGCTCAGGTAGTGCAGCTTATCCAGGATGGCAAATCAATGCGAGCTGTGGCAAGAAGGTTTGCTGTGTCTGTCAGCATAGTGTCCAGAGCATGGAGGCGCTACCAGGAGACAGGCCAGTACATCAGGAGACGTGGAGGAGGCCGTAGGAGGGCAACAACCCAGCAGCAGGACCGCTACCTCCGCCTTTGTGCAAGGAGGAACAGGAGGAGCACTGCCAGAGCCCTGCAAAATGACCTCCAGCAGGCCACAAATGTGCATGTGTCTGCTCAAACGGTCAGAAACAGACTCCATGAGGGTGATATGAGGGCCCGACGTCCACAGGTGGGGGTTGGGCTTACAGCCCAACACCGTGCAGGACGTTTGGCATTTGCCAGAAAACACCAAGATTGGCAAATTCGCCACTGGCGCCCTGTGCTCTTCACAGATGAAAGCGGGTTCACACTGAGCACGTGACAGACGTGACAGAGTCTGGAGACGCCGTGGAGAACGTTCTGCTGCCTGCAACATCCTCCAGCATGACCGGTTTGGCATTGGGTCAGTAATGGTGTGGGGTGGCATTTCTTTGGAGGGCCGCACAGCCCTCCATGTGCTCGCCAGAGGTAGCCTGACTGCCATTAGGTACCGAGATGAGATCCTCAGACCCCTTGTGAGACAATATGCTGGTGCGGTTGGCCCTGGGTTCCTCCTAATGCAAGACAATGCTACACCTCATGTGGCTGGAGTGTGTCAGCAGTTCCTGCAAGACGAAGGCATTGATGCTATGGACTGGCCCGCCCATTCCCCAGACCTGAATCCAATTGAGCACATCTGGGACATCACGTCTCGCTCTATACACCAACGTCACGTTGCACCACAGACTGTCCAGGAGTTGGCAGATGCTTTAGTCCAGGTCTGGGAGGAGATCCCTCAGGAGACCATCCGCCACCTCATCAGGAGCATGCACAGGCGTTGTAGGGAGGTCATACAGGCACGTGGAGGCCACACACACTACTGAGCCTCATTTTGACTTGTTTTAAGGACATTACATCAAAGTTGGATCAGCCTGTAGTGTGTTTTTCCACTTTAATTTTGAGGGTGACTCCAAATCCAGACCTCCACGGGTTAAAAAATTTGATTTACATATAATTTTTTTTGTGTGATTTTGTTGTCAGCACATTCAACTATGTAAAGAACAAAGTATTTCAGAAGAATATTTAATTAATTCAGATCTAGGATGTGTTATTTTTGTGTTCCCTTTATTTTTTTGAGCAGTGTATATATATAAATATATATATATATTTTAATATTTTTTTCACTTTTTCCCAATATATTGCCCTGAAAACCACAGACGAAATTAAATGCAGAGCACTGAGATTAACGGATTAAACCGCAGACAGCAAAAATGTGGTCAGATTCTTGGAAATATGTGTGTGTGTGTGTGTGTATATATATATATATATATATAGAAGACAAAAATCGGACTGCACTCCAAGCATTTCTTCAAAAAAGTGTGTTTTTATTCACCCATATGGTGGCAAAAGCTTTTGCCACCATATGGGTGAATAAAAACACACTTTTTTGAAGAAATGCTTGGAGTGCAGTCCGATTTTTGTCTTCTATAAGTGGGTAAGCACCTTTTACCGTACTTGGACCTTGCACCCGTCTACTTTTCCATACTTCCTAGGGTGGTGCTGCCAGTGGTTTTTTACTCTCTCTATATATATATATATATATATATATATATATTGTGACTGTATCATCCGTGTCACCGTCTAGTATTCCCTTCTCCCCTTGAAATAGCACAGCCAAATAATCCACAGAGCAATAAATCGCTATTATCGCTAGTATCACCGGTATCGCCAAATAAGTCTATACATTAGCCCAAGCTGAATGCTAGAAATACTATACTGGAAGGCCTCACATTGAAAAAATACAATTGCTTTTATCCCCTGCTCCCATGCAAGGGAGACGCCCACAACAAACATACATTAACCCATAACACAAAGATTACAACCCACATAGACTCCTCCCCTCGGCCTGTGATATAATCATGGTACACCATGGTTAACATAATCAACACAGGCAGGAGAATACACATTGCCCTCTGTCCTGAGAGACAATCGAATTACAACTCGGTTGTCTCCAGGACAGAGGACAATCGCCAATACACACAGAGAGACAATGGAACAGATATCACTTACTCAAACATACAATGTCCCACCCTTTACAATATACATAGACATTTAACACATCCCAAAATGGCACAAATTAGACCAGGAATTCAAAAGTTAGTACAAGTCTCTTTGGCCTGGCTGTACTCATGGCTTTTCTGCGCAAAACTGGTGCATTCAACATGGGACCATAATCCCATGGTAAGAGGCTGGCAAGTAGTCCTCTCCAAGCACTTGTGGCCACCTCAAAAGAGGGGAGTTTGTCACATATATATACACACATATTTCCAAGAATCTGACCACATTTTTGCTGTCTGCGGTTTAATCCGTTAATCTCAGTGCTCTGCATTTAAACGCCGCCTGTGGTTTTCAGGACCATATATTGGGAAAAGTGAAAAAAATATATATATACATATTTCCCAGAATCTGATCACATTTTTGCTGTCTGCGGTTTAATCTGTTAATCTCAGTGCTCTGCATTTGAACACCATCAGTGGTTGTTAGGGCCCTATATTGGGAAAAAGTGAAAAAAAAATATATATATACATATTTCCCAGAATCTGACCACATTTATGCTGTCTGCGTTTTAATCCGTTAATCTCAGTGCTCTGCATTTGAACACAGTCAGTGGTTGTCAGGACCATAAATTGGAAAAAAGTGAAAAAAAAAATATATATACATATTTCCCAGAATCTGATCACATTTTTGCTGTCTGCGGTTTAATCTGTTAATCTCAGTGCTCTGCATTTGAACACCATCAGTGGTTGTTAGGGCCCTATATTGGGAAAAAGTGAAAAAAAATATATATACACATATTTCCCAGAATCTAACCACATTTATGCTGTCTGCGTTTTAATCCGTTAATCTCAGTGCTCTGCATTTGAACACAGTCAGTGGTTGTCAGGACCATATATTGGGAAAAAGTGAAAAAAAAAATAATATACATATTTCCCAGAATCTGAACACATTTTTGCTGTCTGCAGTTAAATCAGTTAATCTCAGTGCTCTGCATTTGATCACCGTCTGTGATTTTCAGGGCCTTATCTTGGGAATAAGTGAAAAAGAAAAATATACATATTTCACAGAATCTGAACACATTTTTGCTGTCTGCGGTTTAATTTGTTAATCTTAGTGCTCTGCATTTGAACACTGTCTGTGTTTTTCAGGGCCTTATCTTGGTGGGAAAAAAATAAAAAATAAAATATACATATTTCCCAGAATCTGAAAACATTTTTGCTGTCTGCGGTTAAATCTGTTAATCTCAGTGCTCTGCATTTGAACACCGTCAGTGGTTGTTAGTGCTATATATTGGGAATAATATAGTTATAAATATAAACAACATCATAAAACATTGTGTGTAATGCAGATTACAATAATCTGTGGCTAAAATAGTGTCCAAAATCTTTGTCTGTTCTTTGTCATAGAATGTACTGCATCTGGAAACTGTCTTTTGTGGACAGTAAAAAAAACTGATTTGCAACCAGTAACAAATCCATAAATATGAAGAAGGTGAGCACTAAGGGACGGGGAAGTGGGTGTGATGCTGATGGTTCACGCAGAGGCCATGGCACTGGGCGCAATGAAACTGTGCCGGCTGCCAGTGCACCACAATTTTTTTTTTAAGAAAACTGTTCCCAGCTTTATGTCCTACTTAGCTGGGTGGCTCACAACAACACTGTCCAAGTCGGACCAGTGCAAAAAGTTGGTCGGTTGGATTGCTAAAGATAATGCTTCCAGTCGGTTAAGCACCACCCTCTCTTCCACCAAGTCCAGTCTCTGTAGCCAAGAATCTGGTCAACCGAATCCTCACTCAGATCATCCTTCCTCCCACCATGGAGAGGCTTGCCAAACGAGTGATCCCACACTCGGATATTCCGAGGAGCTCTTTCCAGCGCCACTATTACATTTGGCCCTCGCGGCCAGCACGCTTGAAGAGGGACCTGAGATATTGTGCCCTGATTCCCAACCTCTTGAGCCTTTAAAGTCTCAAGGAGATGACGGTGGTGAACGGCAATCATTCGTTCATGAGGTGGATGATGATGAGACACAGTTGTCAATCACTGAGGTTGTGGTTAGGTCAAGACAGAAGGATGAGCAGAGTGAGGAAGTGGAAGAGGCGGACGTGGACGATGAGGTCACTGATCCAACATGGGAAGGTGAAAATCCGAACAAGGACAGCAGTACAGAGGGGGAGGAATCCGCAGCACCGCAACAGGCTGGAAGAGGCAGTGGGTTTGCAAAAGGGAGAAGTCGGACCACACCAAACATGCCAGCAACCGTTACACCGAGCACTCCCATGCGTAAATCTACCTTGCCAAGGGCCTAGGTGTTCCGCAGTATGGCACTTTTTTGAGGAAAGTACAGAGGACAAAAGAGTGGTAGTTTGCAAGCTGTGCCATACAAAAATGAGACAGGGCGTGAACACTAGCAACCTCACCACCACCAGCATGATCCGCCACATGGCATCCAAGCACCCTAATAAGTGGGCCGAACGCCTGGTTCCACAATCTCTGTCTGCGGGTCACAACACTGCCTCCTCTTCCCCTGTGTTACGCTCTGTCCAATCCCCTGTCCAAGATGCAGGCCTGGATACCTCTCGCACTGCACCTGGACCTTCGCATAAACCATCAGCAACAACATCCACTTCCCTGTTCCAGCGCAGCATCCAAATGCCCACCCACAGGCCATAGCACTAAACTGCCTACTTTCAAAATTACTGGCCCATGAAATGTTGCCATTTAGGCTTGTGGACACTGAGCCCTTCCGCAGTCTGATGTCGGCGGCCGTCACTCGGTATGCAGTCCCCAGCTGCTGCTATTTTTCACGGTGTGTTGTGCCAGCCTTACACCAGCATGTGTCCCAGAACATCACCCGTGCCCTGACCAACATCACCCGAATACTTTGGTGCTCGCTCATCACTAGTGATAATCCAAGAAATCAGTGGTTTTTCTGCCTTGGCCCTGTCTCGGCATGCCAAGGCAATATTTAAAAGATGTTTCTGAATACGTTTACACAATTCTTGGTTGGTTTGCCCATCATATAGCTTGCCACATTTACAGATTAGTGTGTAGATGACATTTTGAGTACGACAATTGATGTAATGTTTGAGGTGATTCTTTCTGGAGTCCTTTGGATTAATGAAAGAGTCAGAGCCAATCATAAACTGACCTATATTGCAATTGCCACAGGGATAAGTGGCCCGTAATTTGATGCCTCTCTAAGTTCTGACTGGGTCTTTAATAAATGGCTACACACCAATTTGTCAAGTAGGTTCGGAGTAAAAGATACCAATGTGTATTCAATAATCTATATAGATCATTCCACTGTTTTCTATGTTTGGGTTTAAATAATTCCAGGCAGTTTCAAATGCCTGGGACACTACTTTCTTAGGGTATCCCCTGGATTGAGAACGTGAAGTAATTACACATTTAAGGAATTACACATCTTTACACACCTCTCTTTATTTTATTTATTAATTATTATTCATTCATAGTCTCCCCCCCCAGATGCAAGGATGCATGGCTTTGCACTTTTATGAACGTCACTCTACTGGGTATCTTGCATTACTCTCATTCCATTATGGATTTACTGGAGCCTTATCTGCATATCTTATCATCTTGTTCTTTGTCATCCTCTAAATATTATACAAGAATTTAATTACATTCTATTATATCATAAGCCTAATTACCATTACATTGTATGCAATTTTTTGTATTTTTTTTTTCTTTTCATTGCTTTTTTTTTTTCGTTCTTACTTCTCTTTTTTTGTTCTTTTCTTTTTCTATGGCGTCCCAGGCTCTGTGCTGCTCTATTTTTTTTTATGTATTTCATCAGTAGGGTGTTCTATAAATCAAAAGTTATAATTATGAATTCATCTTTTTAAAATATTTATTGGCCAATAAATTAAAACATATATATTTTACAATTAATAATTATAATCATGGTATATATATATATATTTTTTTTACACCATCATGTACATGATTATTTAAAGAGAACCTGTCATCAACTTTATGCTGACCTCACTGAGGGCAGCATACAATAGTGACAGAAATGCTGATATCAGCAGTGTGTCACTCATGAGCTAAAAGTAAGTAGTTGCTGAGAACCAGCATCATAATCATTGCAGCCAAGGCCTTGAAAAGAGTCCAATCTACATGATAAGAGTCATGGTTATTCATAGTCTTCTGCTCTCTCACCCATCTGCTGATGTTTGGCAGTTCTCTCCTAGAGAGAAAGGGAGAAAACTAGGCAGAAGACTGTCAATCACCAGCAGGTGGGCGAGGAGAGCAGGAATTCATGAATAATCATGACAATTCTCAGGTGGCCGTGACTCTTTTCCAGGCCCAGTCCGCAATGATTGTGATGTTGGTTCTCGGAAACCATTTACTTTTAACTTTTAAATGACAGACTGCTGAAATCAACTCACCTGTCTCTACTTTATGCTCCCGTTAGTATGGGCCGCATAAAGTTGATGAGAGGTTCCCTTTAACCTGTTCCGGACACATGACGTACCGGTACATCATGTGTATTTCTGATCACCACGGCTCGGCGGGCGGCGATCGGAACCCGGTGCCTGCTCAAATCATTGCGCAGGCACCTTGGCTAAATGCGCAGAAGGGTCCCGTGACCCCCCCCCCATGTCAGCGATCGCCGCAAACCGCTGGTCAATTCAGACCTGCAGTTTGCGGCTTTTACCTTATGTAGTGGCGGCGATCGGCGGTGCCATCGGGTCCCCTTGGGGCTATAGGGGGGACCCGATGGCATGGAAGGCAGCGCAATGCCTTCCTGAGGCATCGGCGCTGCCTTCCGGTGACGAGCCTGTGAGATCCAGCCCCCTGGATCTCACAGGCAAGAAGCTGTATGAGTAATACACACAGTATTACTCATACAGCCAATGCATTCCAATACAGAAGTATTGGAATGCATTGTAAAGGATTAGACCCCAAAAGTTGAAGTCCCAAAGTGGGACAAAAATAAAGTGAAAAAAAAAGTTTAAAAAATAACGTTTCCCCCAAAAAAATTTAAAGTTTCAAGTAAAAATAAACGAAAATGTAATTTTCCCCCAAAAAAGTTGAAAAAATTGGTAAAAAATAGGGGGGGGGGGGTATCGCCGCGTCCGTATCGACCGGCTCTATAAACATATCACATGTCCTACCCCTCAGATGAAAACCGTAAAAAATAAATACTGTGCTAAATAAACCATTTTTTGTCACCTTACATCACAAAAAGTACAACAGCAAGCGATCAAATAGGCGCATGCCCACCAAAATAGTACCAATCTAACCGTCACCTCATCCCGCAAAAAATGAGCCCATACCTCACCCAAAAAAAAAAACTATGGCTCAGAGTATGGAGACACTAAAACATCATTTTTTTTGTTTAAAAAAAAGCTGTTATTGTGTAAAACTTACATAAATAAAAAAAAAGTAGACATATTAGGTATTGCCGTGTCCGTACCGACCGGCTTTATAAAAATATCACATGAACTAACACCTCAGGTGAACACGGTAAAAAATAAAAAATAAAAACTGTGCTAAATAAACCATTTTTTGTCACCTTACATCACAAAAAGTGTAATAGCAAGCGATCAAAAAGTCACATGCACCCCAAAATAGTGCCAATCAAACCGTCATCTCATCCCGCAAAAATCATACCCTACCCAAGATAATAGCCCAAAAACTTAAAAAACTATGGCTCTCAGACTATGGAAACACTAAAACATGATTTTTTTTGTTTCAAAAATGAAATCATTGTGTAAAACTTACATAAATAAATAAAGAAGTATACATATTATGTATCGCAGCGTCCGTGACAACCTGGTCTATAAAAATACCACATGATCTAACCTGTCAGATGGATGTTGGAAATAACAAAAAATAAAAATGGTGCCAAAACTATTTCTTGTTACCTTGAATCACAAAAAGTGTAATATAGAGCAACCAAAAATCATATGTACCCTAAAATAGTACCAACAAAACTGCCACCCTATCCCGTCATTTCTAAAATGGGGTCTTTCTGTTAACTACAGAATCAGAGCCATAAATATTGAGTTTTGTTTGGCTGTTAACCCTTGCTTTGTAACTCGAAAAAAATTATTAAAATGTAAAATCTGCCAAAAAAGTGAAATTTTGAAATTGTATCTCTATTTTCCATTAGTTCTTGTGGAACACCTAAAGGGTTAACAAAGTTTGTAAAATCTGTTTTGAATACCTTGAGGGGTGTAGTTTCTAGAATGGGGTCATTTTTGGGTGGTTTCTATTATGTAAGCCTCACAAAGTGACTTCAGATCTGAACTGGTCCTTGAAAAGTGGGTTTTTGAAAATTTCTGAAAAATTTCAAGATTTGTTTCTAAACTTCTAAGCCTTGTAACCTCCCCAAAAAATAAAATGGTCATTCCCAAAATGATCCAAACATGAAGTATACATATGGGGAATGTAAAGTAATAACTATTTTTGTAGGTATTACTATGTATTATAGAAGTAGAGAAATTGAAACTTGGAAATTTGCTAATTTTTCCAAATTTGGCATTTTTTTTATAAATAAAAATGATTTTTTTTTTTACTCCACTTTACCAGTGTCATGAAGTACAATATGTGATAAAAAAACAATCTCAGAATGGCCTGGATAAGTCAAAGCATTTTAAAGTTATCACCACATAATGTGACACATGTCAGATTTGCAAAAAATGGCCTGGTCCTTAAAGAGGACCTTTCATCCAAACATTGTGAACTAAGCATCATGACATATACCGCGGCACCCAGGGATCTCACTGCACTTCCTATTATCCCTGGGCGCCGCTCCGTTCTCCCGTTATGTCCTCCGGTATGTTCGGGGACTTGGTTATAGTAGGAGGAGACTGCCCTTGTTCTGCTGGGCGTCACCTTCTCCTAGGCTGTAGCGCTGGCCAAAAAACCTCCCAGGCTGTGAGCTCTGTGCTGCGATTGGCCAGTGCTACAGCCTAGGAGAAGGAGACGCCCAGCAGAACAAGGGCAGACTCCGCCTACTATAACCAAGTCCACTAAGTCTCCGCCTACTATAACCAAGTCCCCGAACATACCGGAGGACATAACGGGAGAACGGAGCGGCGCCCAGGGATAATAGTAAGTGCAGTGAGATCCCTGGGCGCCACTGTATAGGTCATGATACTTAGATCACAATGTTTGGACCGATGAAAGGTCCTCTTTAAGGTGAAATATGGCTGTGTCCTTAAGGAGTTAAGTATTAGTATTTTTTCATGCTGATTGATTTAGGTAAGATTATTTTCCTTTTCTTAAAGGATAACTGTCGTATTTTTTTTTTTTTGGAGTATTGGATTGTGGTGATTAATATCACCTTGGTGGCCCTATTTCAACTTTTCACTGTGTATTCAATTACCCCTTAATTCCACATTTTTGTTCCCTGTACTGCCTACTTTTACCTGTGCTTAAAATAGGGTTGCTAGGCATGGTCCGTCTATCTGTTGAAGGACGGAGCACGCAGAAGCAGGCTGCGTGCAAGGTCACATTACTGACAGCCAGGGACTGTAAGTAAATGATTAAAGCCAGGACCTCCCCAGCAGCTGATAACAGTGCCTGGGCTGTGTGCACTTCTCCCTGTCCCTGCGCTTGGCAGACGCTCCCTCACTCATCAGAGCTGGAGGATGCAGAGTTGAACCAGCGCAGACCAGGGAAGGGAGATCTTCCATCTGCTCAGTGTATGAATGAAAGCAACATGTGGTAAGAGGACCCCTTTGTGCTGCAGGAGATTGACCCTTTAGGGGGAGGGCTCTGGTTACTGACACTTTTGGGGGGCTATTGTTACTGGCTAGTGAGGGCAGGCGGAATTAGCCTCAGGGTGAGGGCAGTGGCGGCCATCTTCACTGAATAGTGAAATTGCAGTTTTATGCAGACTGGTTGCTAAGGGCTGAATCTTACTAAATACAGGGAGTGCAGAATTATTAGGCAAATGAGTATTTTGACCACATCATCCTCTTTATGCATGTTGTCTTACTCCAAGCTGTATAGGCTTGAAAGCCTACTACCAATTAAGCATATTAGGTGATGTGCATCTCTGTAATGAGAAGGGGTGTGGTCTAATGACATCAACACCCTATATTAGGTGTGCATAATTATTAGGCAACTTCCTTTCCTTTGGCAAAATGGGTCAAAAGAAGGACTTGACAGGCTCAGAAAAGTCAAAAATAGTGAGATATCTTGCAGAGGGATGCAGCACTCTTAAAATTGCAAAGCTTCTGAAGCGTGATCATCGAACAATCAAGCGTTTCATTCAAAATAGTCAACAGGGTCGCAAGAAGCGTGTGGAAAAACCAAGGCGCAAAATAACTGCCCATGAACTGAGAAAAGTCAAGCGTGCAGCTGCCAAGATGCCACTTGCCACCAGTTTGGCCATATTTCAGAGCTGCAACATCACTGGAGTGCCCAAAAGCACAAGGTGTGCAATACTCAGAGACATGGCCAAGGTAAGAAAGGCTGAAAGACGACCACCAATGAACAAGACACACAAGCTGAAACGTCAAGACTGGGCCAAGAAATATCTCAAGACTGATTTTTCTAAGGTTTTATGGACTGATGAAATGAGAGTGAGTCTTGATGGGCCAGATGGATGAGCCCGTGGCTGGATTGGTAAAGGGCAGAGAGCTCCAGTCCGACTCAGACGCCAGCAAGGTGGAGGTGGAGTACTGGTTTGGGCTGGTATCATCAAAGATGAGCTTGTGGGGCCTTTTCGGGTTGAGGATGGAGTCAAGCTCAACTCCCAGTCCTACTGCCAGTTTCTGGAAGACACCTTCTTCAAGCAGTGGTACAGGAAGAAGTCTGCATCCTTCAAGAAAAACATGATTTTCATGCTGGACAATGCTCCATCACACGCGTCCAAGTTCTCCACAGCGTGGCTGGCAAGAATGGGTATAAAAGAAGAAAATCTAATGACATGGCCTCCTTGTTCACCTGATCTGAACCCCATTGAGAACCTGTGGTCCATCATCAAATGTGAGATTTACAAGGAGGGAAAACAGTACACCTCTCTGAACAGTGTCTGGGAGGCTGTGGTTGCTGATGCACGCAATGTTGATGGTGAACAGATCAAAACACTGACAGAATTCATGGATGGCAGGCTTTTGAGTGTCCTTGCAAAGAAAGGTAGCTATATTGGTCACTGATTTGTTTCTGTTTTGTTTTTGAATGTCAGAAATGTATATTTGTGAATGTTGAGATGTTATATTGGTTTCACTGGTAAAAATAAATAATTGAAATGGGTATATATTTGTTTTTTGTTAAGTTGCCTAATAATTATGCACAGTAATAGTCACCTGCACACACAGATATCCCCCTAAAATAGCTAAAACTAAAAACAAAACTACTTCCAAAAATATTCAGCTTTGATATTAATGAGTTTTTTGGGTTCATTGAGAACATGGTTGTTGTTCAATAATAAAATTAATCCTCAAAAATACAACATGCCTAATAATTCTGCACTCCCTGTATGGGGTAAGTCAGTCTAATGTAGCTGATTCTGGAATATCATGTTATTAGTAACTGCATATATGAAAATTGAAATTAGGGTCTAAATGTGACAGTTATCCTTTAAAGGGAACCTGTCACCGGGATTTTGTGTATAGAGCTGAGGACATGGGTTGCTAGAAGGCCGCTAGCACATCCGCAATACCCAGTCCCCATAGCTCTGTGTGCTTTTATTGTGTAAAAAAAACGATTTGATACATATGCAAATTACCCTGAGATGAGTCCTGTCCCTGACTCCTCTCACATACAGGACTCATCTCAGGTTAATTTGCATATGTATCAAATAGTTTTTTTTACACAAGAAAAGCACACAGAGCTATGGGGACTGGGTATTGTGGATGTGCTAGCGGCCATGTAGCAGCCCATGTCCTCAGTTCTATACACAAAATCCCGGTGACCGGTTCCCTTTAAGTTTTTGTATCTTTGGTTATTTAGAGTGCGATTGCATTGTATGTTTAGCACATGTGGACTATACCTGGACAATACGGTATGTGTCTTTTTATTATTTTTTTATTAAATAATCCTTATTATGTATTTACCTATCAAATTATCACTGTCACTGATTCAATCATATTATAATCATGTTACGTCAGTCATATCTAAGCTCACAGATAAATTTTATAGATTTATGACTTAATTAGTTTAGTTTAGTTTGGTATGTCTATCATTATCTCATCAAAGGTTTATGTTTGAGCTTCTATGTGGTATGACACTTTTTCTTATTGTTTCTTTTATTTGTTTCACTTGAAGTACATTTGCGTTCCAATTTGGAAAGCATCAAGCATTCAACCTTGGATACGTTAGGTTAAGTTTTTTTGTACTTTATTTACGGAAAACAAATTTTTTCCAAAGATGTCACCCTATCAACATAAGAGTGGTGCTCAGAAATGTAAACAGAAAAGGGAAGAGAATTTGAGAACTGAGAAACTTCCAAAAATAAGCAGCTACTTTTCCACTCCAACAGAGTAACACTGAAAGTGGAATGTCTGTGGAAAGTGCTGTTGATGTCACAGAAGTGGAAATCAGCAAGTGCACTTACTCCAGTTCTTTAGATATAGCGAGCGATGATAACCCTGATGAAGGTAGTAGCACAAGTCTACCAACTAAAGAAATAGTGCAGTCAACCGAAAGCACCAAATCAGGTGATGATTTTGAATTGTTGAAATCTACAGAGGCTTCTATAGAAAGTAGTGTTGTGGGAGAGAAACATGTTACTAATAGGGGACATTACCCTATCACAATAATGGATTTCAATATAAAGAGATTTATAATAGCTCATGGCTCGTGCCGAACTCCAGGACCTTTTTCGTGAGATAAAGAGAGAAGGTGCTTTTCTGAAAGCTATAATGAACGAATTACAAAAACAGACCTTAAGATCCCTGTGATGTGGCTATGTCACTCACCTAAACTGAATGTAGCATACTGTGCTGGCTGTTTGGGGACCATAAAAAGGCAGGATTTGAACCTGCATGGGCAAAAGGAATTCAGAAATGGCAAAGGCTTTCTGCAAGAATTCTGGTTTATGAGTCTTCCAAAACTCATATAGAAGCCTGTCAGTGTATGAACAGTGGAGGAAGAACAAAACAATTGATGAGGAAAATGAAAAGAAAATTAGACAGGAAAAAAAAACTATTGGAGGCAAGTATTACATAGAACTGTTAATGTAACATTGACAATGTTAATGGCTAATCTTGCCTTTCGCGGTCATAGAGAAATAATTGCCGAGGTCAACAATGGGAATTTTCTCTCCATTATAGAGCTGCTCGCGGAGTATGACCCTGTTTTAAAGCAACTTCTCCAGTTACCCCAAAAATCTGTAAAATACTTAAGTCCTAGAATACAAAATGAAATTATACACATACTTTCAAATAAGGTCCGGAACATCATTGTGTCGGAAATAAAACAGACACAGTTTTTTTTCCAATTATAATAGATACTACACAGGATATATTAAAAGTTGAACTAAGGAATCAAATATTCTGATATGTTTCTGTGGAAAGAGATGAAAGCCAGAGAGCAACTAGTGTTGAGATTTAACCACCTCAGCCCCCAGTGCTTAAACACCCTGAAAGACCAGGCCACTTTTTACACTTCTGACCTACACTACTTTCACCGTTTATTGCTCGGTCATGCAACTTACCACCCAAATGAATTTTACCTCCTTTTCTTCTCACTAATAGAGCTTTCATTTGGTGGTATTTCATTGCTGCTGACATTTTTACTTTTTTTGTTATTAATCGAAATTTAACGATTTTTTTGCAAAAAAATGACATTTTTCACTTTCAGTTGTAAAATTTTGCAAAAAAAACGACATCCATATATAAATTTTGCTCTAAATTTATTGTTCTACATGTCTTTGATAAAAAAAAAATGTTTGGGTAAAAAAAAATGGTTTGGGTAAAAGTTATAGCGTTTACAAACTATGGTACAAAAATGTGAATTTCCGCTTTTTGAAGCAGCTCTGACTTTCTGAGCACCTGTCATGTTTCCTGAGGTTCTACAATGCCCAGACAGTACAAACACCCCACAAATGACCCCATTTCGGAAAGTAGACACCCTAAGGTATTCGCTGATGGGCATAGTGAGTTCATAGAACTTTTTATTTTTTGTCACAAGTTAGCGGAAAATGATGATTTTTTTTTTTTTTTTCTTACAAAGTCTCATATTCCACTAACTTGTGACAAAAAATAAAAACTTCTATGAACTCACTATGCCCATCACGAAATACCTTGGGGTCTCTTCTTTCCAAAATGGGGTCACTTGTGGGGTGATTATACTGCCCTGGCATTCTAGGGGTCCAAATGTGTGGTAAGTAGTTTGAAATCAAATTCTGTAAAA
This sequence comes from Bufo bufo, assembly GCF_905171765.1. Classification (NCBI taxonomy): domain Eukaryota; kingdom Metazoa; phylum Chordata; class Amphibia; order Anura; family Bufonidae; genus Bufo; species Bufo bufo. The sequence continues at coordinate 326,242,497 of NC_053389.1, forward strand.
AATGACCTGTGAAATCCGAAAGGTGCTCTTTGGAATATGGGCCCCTTTGCCCACCCTAGGCTGCAAAAAAGTGTCACACATCTGGTATCTCTGTATTCAGGAGAAGTTGAGGAATGTGTTTTGGGGTGTCTTTTTACATATACCCATGCTGGGTGAGATAAATATCTTGGTCAAATGCCAACTTTGTATAAAAAAATGGGAAACGTTGTCTTTTGCCAAGATATTTCTCTCACCCAGCATGGGTATATGTAAAATGACACCCCAAAACACATTCCCCAACTTCTCCTGAGTACGGAGATACCAGATGTGTGACACTTTTTTGCAGCCTAGGTGGGCAAAGGGGCCCATATTCCAAAGAGCACCTTTCGGATTTCACTGGTCATTTTTTACAGAATTTGATTTCAAACTCCTTACCACACATTTGGGCCCCTAGAATGCCAGGGCAGTATAACTACCCCACAAGTGACCCCATTTTGGAAAGAAGACACCCCAAGGTATTCCGTGAGGGGCATGGCAAGTTCCTAGAATTTTTTATTTTTTGTCACAAGTTAGTGGAAAATGATGATTTTTTATTTTATTTTTTTTTTCATACAAAGTTTCATATTCCACTAACTTGTGACAAAAAATAAAAACTTCCATGAACTCACTATGCCCATCAGCGAATACCTTGGGGTCTCTTCCTTCCAAAATGGGGTCACTTGTGGGGTAGTTATACTGCCCTGGCATTCTAGGGGCCCAAATGTGTAGTAAGGAGTTTGAAATCAAATTCTGTAAAAAATGACCTGTGAAATCCGAAAGGTGCTCTTTGGAATATGGGCCCCTTTGCCCACCTAGGCTGCAAAAAAGTGTCACACATCTGGTATCTCTGTATTCAGGAGAAGTTGAGGAATGTGTTTTGGGGTGTCTTTTTACATATACCCATGCTGGGTGAGATAAATATCTTGGTCAAATGCCAACTTTGTATAAAAAAATGGGAAAAGTTGTCTTTTGCCAAGATATTTCTCTCACCCAGCATGGGTATATGTAAAATGACACCCCAAAACACATTCCCCAACTTCTCCTGAGTACGGAGATACCAGATGTGTGACACTTTTTTGCAGCCTAGGTGGGCAAAGGGGCCCATATTCCAAAGAGCACCTTTCGGATTTCACAGGTCATTTTTTACAGAATTTGATTTCAAACTCCTTACCACACATTTGGGCCCCTAGAATGCCAGGGCAGTATAACTACCCCACAAGTGACCCCATTTTGGAAAGAAGAGACCCCAAGGTATTCGCTGATGGGCATAGTGAGTTCATGGAAGTTTTTATTTTTTGTCACAAGTTAGTGGAATATGAGACTTTGTATGAAAAAAAAAAAAAAAATCAGCATTTTCCACTAACTTGTGACAAAAAATAAAAAATTCTAGGAACTCACCATGCCCCTCACGGAATACCTTGGGGTGTCTTCTTTCCAAAATGGGGTCACTTGTGGGGTAGTTATACTGCCCTGGCATTTTCCAGGGGCCCTAATGTGTGGTAAGTAGGTAAATGACCTGTGAAATCCTAAAGGTGCTCTTTGGAATATGGGCCCCTTTGCCCACCTAGGCTGCAAAAAAGTGTCACACATGTGGTATCGCCGTATTCAGGATAAGTTGGGGAATGTGTTTTGGGGTGTCATTTTACATATACCCTTGCTGGGTGAGAGAAATATCTTGGCAAAAGACAACTTTTCCCATTTTTTTATACAAAGTTGGCATTTGACCAAGATATTTCTCTCACCCAGCATGGGTATATGTAAAATGACACCCCAAAACACATTCCCCAACTTCTCCTGAGTACGGCGATACCAGATGTGTGACACTTTTTTGCAGCTTAGATGCGCAAAGGTGCCCAAATTCCATTTAGGAGGGCATTTTTAGACATTTAGATACCAGACTTCTTCTCACGCTTTGGGGCCCCTAGAATGCCAGGGCAGTATAAATACCCCACATGTGACCCCATTTTGGAAAGAAGACACCCCAAGGTATTCAATGAGGGGCATGGCGAGTTCATAGAAATTTTAGCGGAAGTTGAAAGTTAGCGGAAATTGATATTTTTAATTTTTTTCTCACAAAGTCTCCCGTTCCGCTAACTTGGGACAAAAATTTAAATCTTTCATGGACTCAATATGCCCCTCACGGAATACCTGGGGGTGTCTTCTTTCCGAAATGGGGTCACATGTGGGGTATTTATACTGCCCTGGCATTCTAGGGGCCCTAAAGCGTGAGAAGAAGTCTGGAATATAAATGTCTAAAAAATTTTACGCATTTGGATTCCGTGAGGGGTATGGGGAGTTCATGTGAGATTTAATTTTTTGACACAAGTTAGGGGAATATGAGACTTTGTAAGAAAAAAAAAAAAAAATTCCGCTAACTTGGGCCAAAAAAATGTCTGAATGGAGCCTTACAGAGGGGTGATCAATGACAGGGGGGTGATCAATGACGGGGGGGTGATCAGGGAGTCTATATGGGGTGATAACCACAGTCATTGATCACGCCCGTGTAAGGCTTCATTCAGACGTCCGTATGCGTTTTGCGTATCCGATCCATCTATCAGTGCATCCGTAAAAATCATGCGGACATCTGAATGGAGCTTTACAGGGGTGTGATCAATGACAGGGGTGTAATCAATGACAGGGGGGTGATCAGGGAGTCTATATGGGGTGATAACCACAGTCATTGATCACGCCCGTGTAAGGCTTCATTCAGACGTCCGTATGCGTTTTGTGGATCCGATCCATCTATCAGTGCATCCGTAAAAATCATGCGGACATCTGAATGGAGCTTTACAGGGGTGTGATCAATGACAGGGGTGTAATCAATGACAGGGGGGTGATCAGGGAGTCTATATGGGGTGATCACCACAGTCATTGATCATGCCCCTGTAAGGCTTCATTCAGACGTCCGGATACGTTTTGCTGATCCGATCCATCTATCAGTGCATCCGTAAAAATCATGCGGACGTCTGAATGGAGCTTTACCTGGGGGTGTAATCAATGACAGGGGGGTAATCAATGACAGGGGGGTGATCAGGGAGTCTATATGGGGTGATCACCACAGTCATTGATCACGCCCCTGTAAGGCTTCATTCAGACGTCCGGATGCGTTTTGCGGATCCGATCCATCTATCAGTGGATCCGTAAAAATCATGCGGACGTCTGAATGGAGCTTTACAGGGGGTTGATCAATGACAGGGGTGTAATCAGTGACAGGGGGGTGATCAGGGAGTCTATATGGGGTGATAACCACAGTCAGTGATCACGCCCCTGTAAGGCTTCATTCAGACGTCCGGATGCGTTTTGCGGATCCGATCCATCTATCAGTGCATCCGTAAAAATCATGCGGACATCTGAATGGAGCTTTACAGGGGTGTGATCAATGACAGGGGTGTAATCAATGACAGGGGGGTGATCAGGGAGTCTATATGGGGTGATCACAACAGTCATTGATCATGCCCCTGTAAGGCTTCATTCAGACGTCCGGATGCGTTTTGCGGATCCGATCCATCTATCAGTGCATCCGTAAAAATCATGCGGACATCTGAATGGAGCTTTACAGGGGTGTGATCAATGACAGGGGTGTAATCAATGACAGGGGGGTGATCAGGGAGTCTATATGGGGTGATCACCACAGTCATTGATCATGCCCCTGTAAGGCTTCATTCAGACGTCCGGATGCGTTTTGCGGATCCGATCCATCTATCAGTGCATCCGTAAAAATCATGTGGACATCTGAATGGAGCTTTACAGGGGGGTGATCAGGGAGTCTATATGGGGTGATCACCACAGTCATTGATCATGCCCCTGTAAGGCTTCATTCAGACGTCCGGATGCGTTTTGCGGATCCGATCCATCTATCAGTGCATCCGTAAAAATCATGCGGACATCTGAATGGAGCTTTACAGGGGGGTGATCAATGACAGGGGTGTAATCAATGACAGGGGGTGATCAGGGAGTCTATATGGGGTGATCACCACAGTCATTGATCACGACCCTGTAAGGCTTCATTCAGACGTCCGGATGCGTTTTGCGGATCCGATCCATCTATCAGTGGATCCGTAAAAATCATGCGGACGTCTGAATGGAGCTTTACAGGGGGTTGATCAATGACAGGGGGGTAATCAATGACAGGGGGGTGATGAGGGAGTCTATATGGGGTGATCAGGGGTGATCAGGGGCTAATAAGGGGTTAATAAGTGACGGTGGTGGGGTGTAGTGTAGTGTAGTGGTGCTTGGTGCTACTTTACTGAGCTACCTGTGTCCTCTGGTGGTCGATCCAAACAAAGGGGACCACCAGAGGACCAGGTAGCAGGTATATTAGACGCTGTTATCAAAACAGCGTCTAATATACCTGTTAGGGGTTAAAAAAAACACATCTCCAGCCTGCCAGCGAACGATCGCCGCTGGCAGGCTGGAGATCAACTCTCTTACCTTCCGTTCCTGTGAGCGCGCGCGCCTGTGTGCGCGCGTTCACAGGAAATCTCGCGTCTCGCGAGAGGACGCGCCGGCGCGTCCAGGAGGAATGAATCAACCACCTCCAGGACGCGTCTGTGCGTACAGCGGTCCGGAGGTGGTTAAAGAGGTTTTCCTAGGGTTTCATGCCGTTGAGGACCAGAGAGCTGCAGGCCTTGAACATGACATTGTCTTTTGCATAGAGAGCAACGGCCTCAATATAACAAAATGTCGTGGCCAGGGGTATGATGGTGCAGCGACAATGAGTGGGGTGTATTCAGATGTTTAGGCTCGAATTGTGCTCGGATCGGCTCATGCTGAGAGGGTACCCTACCTAAGCCTATACTCCACCCCCCCAACCTAGAAGCAGCAGAGTTATGCCGGAACTGCTTATCGAAGGGTAGCCTAAAGGGGGCTACCCCAATGATGAGACCTGAAAGAAGGGAGGGCTCCTGGGTGGGTTGAAATCGTTCGAACCGACAAGTGGGGGGAGGAGGGCCAGGTTTAAATAGTGAACGCCCCGCCTCCCCTCACACAAATGCGGCACTCTTAATTGCCTACCACTTGTGCTCGGATCGGCTCATGCTGAGAGGGTACCCTACCTAAGCCTATACTCCACCCCCCCAACCTAGAAGCAGCAGAGTTATGCCGGAACTGCTTATCGAAGGGTAGCCTAAAGGGGCCAAAAGAACCATGCATAGGAGTTAGAAAACTTGATAACAGAAACTACAGACCAAAACTCGAAAGCCAATGATATTTCGTATAAGGATCCGGGATATTACGCATGGAACACGCGGAACTGCGACGACCCAACCGTTTGATGACATGTACTGGCACCTAATGCATGGACGCCGCCGCTGCCGCGCCCATGCGGAAGGAATGTCCTGTGATCCAGCGAGGACCGACCCCTGAACCTGTCAACTAACCTGAATGTACGTAAGAAAGGCCGCGGAGGTTAGCCGGGCATTGCCTAGTTCGAGTACGGGAGAACATGCCGCTTGGACTAAATACTACGCAGCCAAGCCTCCAAGGCCTGCACCGGACACCATCTGCTGTCCGTGGGAAAGTATCTGACCGCCACTGGTTGCCCCGGCCGTGACGTCTTGGACGAGGCCAAGGTGAGGACATAGATGGACCCGCGCCGGATGAGCTGACCTTTCCGCAGGCACCCAGCCAGCGTATTGGTGCCCATGAGCTCGCCTGACCTGAGGAATCCATGGAAGGCCAGGTACAAGGCTGTTTCTACCAGAGCGCTAACCTGTGGCCCGAACGGTTTGCCCCTGCAGTTTGCCTGTCACGGCCTGAACAAGCTACCGGTAAATGGCTGACGCCCATGTCGTTTCACAACAGACATCTTGCGCAAACCCTTCAACGCCGCTTTGATCGGGTGGGCGGAGAAGAGTGACGGTAGGTCCGGATGTAGGATGTACCAATGGTGCTGAATACCTGCCAGGTATAGTTAACAATGCTATAGGACAGGTTTAATTGAGAGTGGCAAAAACCCAGACAAAGCCCAATAGGTGAGTGATAGGCCCCCCTTTTTCTTTTTTTTAATCTCCATGCGTGAGAGACTCTAATGGCGGAGTCCTGTGTGTAAACCTAAAGCGGAGAAGCCATGCGTGAGAGACTAATGGCGGAGCTATGCGTGAGAGACTAATGGCGGAGTCATATGTGTAACCTAAAACGGAGAAGCCATGCGTGAGAGACTCTAATGGCGGAGTCATATGTGTAACCTAAAACGGAGAAGCCATGCATGAGAGACTCTAATGGCGGAGTCATTTGTGTAACCTAAAACGGGGAAGCCATGCGTGAGAGATTCTAATGACGGAGTCATATGTGTAAACCTAAAACGGAGAAGCCATGCGTGAGACTCAGATGGCGGAGTCATATGTGTAACCTAAAACGGGGAAGCCATGCGTGAGAGATTCTAATGACGGAGTCATATGTGCCAACCTAAAACGGGGAAGCCATGCGTGAGAGACTCTAATGGCGGAGTCATATGTGTAACCTAAAACGGAGAAGCCATGAGTGAGAGACTCTAATGGCGGAGTCATATGTGTAACCTAAAACGGGGAAGCCATGCGTGAGAGACTCTATTGGCGGAGTCATATGTGTAAACCTAAAACGGAGAAGCCATGCGTGAGACTCAGATGGCGGAGTCATATGTGTAACCTAAAACGGGGAAGCCATGCGTGAGACTCTAATGGCGGAGTCATATGTGTAAACCTAAAACGGAGCAGCCATGCGTGAGAGATTCTAATGGCGGAGTCATATGTGTAAACCTAAAACGGAGCAGCCATGCGTGAGAGATTCTAATGACGGAGTCACATGTGTAACCTAAAACGGAGAAGCCATGCGTGAGAGACTCTAATGGCGGAGTCATAAGTGTAAACCTAAAACGGAGAAGCCATGCGTGAGAGACTCTAATGGCGGAGTCATATGTGTAACCTAAAACGGAGAAGCCATGCGTGAGAGACTCTAATGGCGGAGTCATATGTGTAACCTAAAACGGGGAAGCCATGCGTGAGAGACTCTAATGGCGGAGTCATATGTGTAAACCTAAAACGGAGAAGCCATGCGTGAGACTCAGATGGTGGAGTCATATGTGTAACCTAAAACGGGGAAGCCATGCGTGAGACTCTAATGGCGGAGACATATGTGTAAACCTAAAACGGAGCAGCCATGCGTGAGAGATTCTAATGGCGGAGTCATATGTGTAAACCTAAAACGGAGCAGCCATGCGTGAGAGACTCTAATGGCGGAGTCATATGTGTAACCTAAAACGGAGAAGCCATGCGTGAGAGACTCTAATGGCGGAGTCATAAGTGTAAACCTAAAACGGAGAAGCCATGCGTGAGAGACTCTAATGGCAGATCCGTATGTGTAAAACTAACACGGAGAAGCCATGCGTGAGAGACTCAGATGGCGGAGTCATATGTGTAAACCTAAAACGGAGAAGCTCTGCGTGAGAGACTCAAAAATGTATTTTTTTATTTTTTTAAATTTTTTTTTTCACTATCAACCACTTAAGCAGCTCCCGTATGGGCACAGCTCTGAGTACGAGCATGAATAGTATGGTATAAAGCAGATCACCTGCACGGACTAACTAACATCCTGTGCCTAAATAACCCCCTTGGAACCTAATGTACGGCCGGCAGCAGGAAGCCACCGCCTATGATCTGCTCCCTCTGACCGAGCCAAGTACTCCTTCCCCTGATCCCTGCCTACCTAACGGCACGGCGGCCCGTGCCAGACTTTATTGAAGATGAGGAGCCTTTACCCCCAGCCGCGTGGGGAGCTCACGCTGCTCCCTGGCAGAATGCACCAGTGCGGGGGAGCCCCCCTCCTCAGCTAGGGCCGACCCACCGCCGGCTGGACACTCGTACCGCGTGGGGAGCAGCGCCACTCCCTGGCAATGTGCACCGGATCAGAGGGAGCCCTTCCTTTACCGTGGGCCCCGGCCCCCGCTGGTTTGAACCGTGTGCCGCGTGAGGAGCCGCACAGCTCCCTGGCATTGTGCGCCGGTGCGGGAGTGCCCCCCCTCACCTAGGGGCTGGTTATTGTGACTGGAACCCACTGGGAGACTGAAGCCTAACTGGACCTACCTGTGACCGTGAAGGCTGACCTCCCAGGCCGTGGCTGACCCACGTGCGTAGTCGTGACGCAACTACCCGTAGATGCCCACCCAGTGCCTGTAGTTAACGGGAGTGCGACCGAGTCTGTGGATGTGACCGACTAGCCCCTGTAGTCGTGAGGGGACCCTACATCGAGAGTAGCGGTAACGGACCATCGCCTGTAGACGTGGTAGTATTACCTCATGAGTCTGTTGACATGAGACTAATGCCTGCAGTCGTGGCCGGTCTTAATAATGAGTCTGTAGTCATAACGGATTTGTGCCTGCAGTCGTGGCAGGGCTTTAGAGCGGGTCTGTAGTCGTGACAGACTGATGCCTGCAGTCGTGGCAGGACTTTATAACGAGTCTGTAGTCGTGACAGACTGATGCCTGCAGTCGTGGCAGGGCTTTATAACGGGTCTGTAGTCGTGACAGACTGATGCCTGCAGTCGTGGCAGGACTTTATAACGAGTCTGTAGTCGTGACAGACTGATGCCTGCAGTCGTGGCAGGGCTTTATAACGGGTCTGTAGTCGTGACAGACTGTTGCCTGCAGTCGTGGCAGGGCTTTAGAGCGGGTCTGTAGTCGTGACAGACTGATGCCTGCAGTCGTGGCAGGGCTTTATAAGGAGTCTGTAGTCGTGACAGACCTGGCAAAGCAACATTCCTATCTATACCATTATTATTATTATTAATTTATTTATTTTCTTTTCCCCCCACCAAAGGCCACGACTGTAGGCGCCACCCTGTAAGAGATGCGCCAGTGGCCTGGACATAATAGTCCACCATCCCCCGTCCCCCAAGCCTATGCAGGAGAAAAGAGGGGGTTGGCCCCCGCATGCACCACCCCTGACTCACCTGGCGGCCATGACAGCCACGAACCCCACAGTATCGTAAGTTAGCCCACCACCTGTGGACCTGAACAACCAAGAACAGACGTGTGAGTGAGCGCACGCCAGCTGGGCGACACTTCACTCATGCCACCGCTCCCTAGCTAACCACCGGATTATTGTGACTGCGCCCGAACCAACCCCCTGACTGACCGTATGGGCTTACGGGCGGCCCGGCTGCGTGCGCAAAGTGACGTGGCCAGCCCCCCTCCTTGAAGCCCTCTTTATATTTGATCCTTGAACATATTCCAAATTTTATTTAAATATTTTTTTTTTTTTTTATACTCCTGCCTTAGTACCTAGCCACTGTGCCTGAGCAGAGGAGCCCTGCACCTGGACTGCAGTACCAGTATGGGCCTGTAGGTGTCGACCATCCCCCGCCCTCTCTCAAGCCAGGACCTGCTGGAGCGCAGCAAGCCAGTGATTCCCTTCTAGGTTAGAATTAACCATTGAAATCCTAACTTGTTATACAGTGCACATGTCTGAGTATCTGCTTATCTTGTCTTGCCTGAGTTTGGCGCAGTAAAGAAGATGAGTTTATTCTGCAGCGGATTCCTAGACATGACTGAAAGTCACATAAGCATGTCCACCTTCACTGCCTTGCTAATTGTAATTACCAGGAGAACGTGCATCAGGATCGGCTGTGAGGGATTTGCGCTCCGCCATGTGGAACATTGCATCCCGTGCCCACCGCTATCGACTCTTTGTACAGGGAAAGCCGCGGCGTATTAATCGCCTATAGGTTTCGGCTTCCGTCCCCTGATCCTGCAGCTGGACCTCCGCTTACTGATTGCAGCTAATGAATAGATCCCTGTGTGAGCGGACGGCGTTTTCCTCTACGGCGGAACGTTCTGATACGGGAGTGAGTGATATATAACGCTGCGTCGTGGAGCCGACGGCCGGCGTGACCGATGCTCAGGGTATGCGAGCGGACGTCGTGACCCGTCGCTGCTGAGCCACAGGTGAGGGGTGCCTGCCTGGGGGACGCTGCATGTGGGAGCGGGGGTGCTTAGCGCAGGGCCTGGAGCGGATCGGGGTGCCTGTCTCGGGGTGCCGGAAGCGATCAGGAGTGCGGGCAGTCTCCAGCGCAGCTGGGGACCGGCGGCACGCTCGGCAGCCCCACATGTTATACATAGCGAGACGGGTGTGCAAGCCACCCTGCCTACCTAATCACCGTAGCGACGAGCTCGACGCAGCCGATCCCCCGATCCTCCAGTGACGCATGCCCTTCTCTGGCACCAACCCACAAGCCGATTCGAAATCGTTCGAACCGACAAGTGGGGGGAGGAGGGCCAGGTTTAAATAGTGAACGCCCCGCCTCCCCTCACACAAATGCGGCACTCTTAATTGCCTACCACTTGCACAGAGAGAAAAAAATGCCTTGTATGTACATTCTGCAGCTCACAATCTGAACCTGGTACTTCAGGATTCTGTTGGGAACATACCAGAAATTTCTAGTTTTTTTGAAGTGGTACATTAATTGTATATTTTTTGGGGGGAAAGCATACACAGATGGAACATTCTTTCATCATTCTCTACAGAGTCCGCACTTACATTGAAAAAACTTTGCCCCACTCGATGGTCATCTCGCCATGATTCACTGCTTGCTCTACGCTTTCGTTTTCTAAACATTATGCAAGCTTTAACAAAAATAAACTTGATGTCACCCAAGAGATGATGCTGCTCGCCTTAGAACAAAAATAGGATCTTTTCAATTTGTTTGTCTCGTCATGCAAAGCAAGATTTTGGACACCATAAATGTGGTTTCTAAATTGTTGCAGTAAAAAAAAAAAAGGATTTATCCAGTGCAGCACATCTAATACAAAAGGCAGCTCAAGTCCTTTCGAAATATAGGGATAATTTTGATGGAGCAAAACAAACAGCGGTAGAACTGGCAGAAAAGTGTGGCATCCAGAAACAGTTAGAAAACAAGAGAGTAAGAAAAGTGAAGCGTCACTTTGATGAACTTTCAATAGATGAAAGGTTGCAGGTTCCTGAACAATGTTTTAAAACCGCTGTGTTTTATAGGTATTTAGACATTGTGACCAACCAGCTGTCTAACCGATTTGCTGGAATGAGCAATGTCATGCAGAGATTTAATATACTACAGCCTACAGTCCTTGCCTCTGAAACTGATGATTTGTTCAAAGCTGCTTCACAGCTACAGGAATGCTACCCAGAGGACATGTCACAAGCTTTCCCAGAACAGCATCTGAGCTTCCGTTCAACATTTCAGGAAGAGATTTAGAGATGCTCCACTGTAAAGGACCTTTTTCACCTTCTATTAGTTGAAAACTGTGCCTTGTCAGCCAATTTACAAGATGTGTGCATAGCGTTGCTACTGTTCCTCACCATTCCAGTTACAGTTACAAGTGCAGAAAGGTCCTTTTCAAAATTAAAGTTAATAAAAAATTACTTGAGAAGCACCATGTCACAACAGAGACTTTCTGGCCTAGCTCTGTTAAGTATTGAAAATGAGAGCGCAAGAAAACTTAACATTGAAACCATTGTGGACAACTTTGATGAAATGAAAGCACGGCAGCGTCAATTTTAAAAGGTATTTGTAAGTTATCAGTTCGGCCCCCAGTTCGGCCCCCAGTTCGGCCCTTAGTTTTGCTTGCAGTTTTGAATTTATACTAACCTTTGTTGCATGGTTTTAAAGTTTTGTACTTACCAAGTGATTTAACAGTTTATTCTTTTATCTTGCTTTATTGTTACTAAAAAGTTCTAATGCATGGTTGTTCTTTAGATACTTTCTGCAGATCGGTCTTCTCGTTGTGTCGTGACTGTTTATTGAAAAGTTTAATTAACCCGTTAAGGACTTATGACGTACCGCTACGCATGATTCCCGAGTCCTTAAGGACCCATGACGTACAGGTACGTCATAACTTTAAAACTAAATTGCGGCGCGGCGGGGGTTCATAGGAACAGGATGTCCGCTGAAATAATTCAGTGGGTATCCTGTCACAATGCCGGGGGGGGGGGGTCCGTAAAAAATAAAAACTGTGCTAAATAAACCATTTTTTTGTCACCTTACATCACAAAAAGTACAACAGCAAGCGATCAAAAAGGCATTTGCCCACCAAAATAGTACCAATCTAACAGTCACCTCATCCCGCAAAAAATGAGACCCTACCTAAGATAATCGCCCCAAAACTGAAAAAACTATGACTCTCAGAATATGGAGACAATAAAACATGATTTTCTTTTTGTTTCAAAAATGATATTATTGTGTAAAAAAAAAAGTATACATATTAGGTATCAACGCGTCCGTATCGACCGGCTCTATAAAAATATCACATGACCTAACCCCTCAGGTGAATACCGTAAAAAGATTCAAAACAAAAAGTGTGCTAAATAAACCATTTTTTTCACCTTACATCACAAAAAGTGTAATAGCAAGTGATCAAAAAGTCACACGCACCCCAAAATAGTGCCAATAAAACCGTCATCTCATCCCGCAAAAATCATAAAATGAAAAATGAAATCATTGTGTAAAACTTACATAAAAAAACAAAAACTATACATATTATGTATTGCCGCATCCGTGACAACCTGGTCTATATAAATATCACATGATCTAACCTGTCAGATGAATGTTGTAAATAAAAAAAAAATAACGGTGCCAAAACAGCTATTTCTTGTTGCCTTGCCTCACGAAAAGTGTAATATAGAGCAACCAAAAATCATATGTGCCCTAAACTAGTACCAACAATACTGCCACCCTATCCCGTAGTTTTTAAAAAGGGGTCACTTTTTTGGAGTTTCTACTCTAGGGGTGCATCACCCCCTGATGCACCCCTAGAGTAGAAACTCCAAAAAAGTGATGGGTCATGGTGTCAAAAAAACCAGTCCAGCAAAATCTGCCTTCCAAAAACCATATGGCCTTCCATTCCTTCTGCGCCCTGCCGTGTGCCCGTACAGCAGTTTACGACCAAATATGGGGTGTTTCTGTAAACTACAGAATCAGGGTCATAAATATAGAGTTTTGTTTGGCTGTTAACCCTTGCTTTGTTACTGGGAAAAATGGATTAAAATAGAAAATTTGCCCAAAAATTTTAATTCTGAAATTTCATCTCCATTTGCCAATAACTCTTGTGGAACACCTAAAGGGTTAACGACGTTTGTAAAATCTGTTTTAAATACCTTGAGGGGTGTAGTTTCTATAATGGGGTCATTTTTGGGTGGTTTCTATTATGTAAGCCCCGCAAAGTGACTTCAGACCTGATTTGGTCCCTAAAAATTGGGTTTTTGAAAATTTCAAGATTTGCTTCTAAACTTCTAAGCCTTGTAACATCCCCAAAATATAAAATATCATTTCCAAAATGATCCAAACATGAAGTAGACATATGGGGAATGTAAAGTAATAACTATTTTTGGAGGTATTACTATGTATTATAGAAGTTGAGAAATTGAAACTTGGAAATTTGCAATTTTCTAACAAATTTTTGGTAAATTTGGTATTTTTTTTATAAATAAAAATGATTTTTTTTTTTTTTACTTCATTTTACTAGTGTCATGAAGTCTCAGAATGGCCTGGATAAGTCAAAGTGTTTTAAAGTTATCAGCACTTAAAGTGACACTAATCAGATTTGCAAAAAAATGGCCAAGTCCTTAAGGTGAAATAGAGTCCTTAAAGGGGTTAAAGAAGAATTTAATGTTACGAGGTGGAAGGCATCACGTTTGAATTAACCAAGTTGGAAGTTACCAATGTTTGTCTTGCAATCCTGTTTCATGAATAAGAATCCTCATTATGGAAGATTTGAGTAAGCTTCTTCTGTTACTTGGCTGAACTACATAGGAATTGTTTAATATATACGCTGATATGCAATATTTAGAATAAAGTGGTAAGTTATTACTGTTTCTTTTTTCTGCAGGTTCATAATTCATCCATCTTGCAGTAGCAAATAAAATATTGTTTTGAACCAGCGGAGAATTTCAGTAAGTTGAAAGTTTTTTTTTTTTCTTGGTCCAATTGTACAATAATTGTCACGGTAGAGACAATGGAAAAAGGATGGTAAATAAATATCTTTTAAATTGATCATTGAATGAAAATAAGCTTCATAGACTAGTTTACACACCAAAATTAAACTTCCTGCATTAATGTGTCTGCCTTTCTTTATTATTTATTTGGACTATTGTTGGTCTACACCAAACTCATAATGTCCCTAATAAAGTTGTTTTTGGTGGAGTATGTATGAATCATTTTTTTCATTCTGCGTGCTTATGATATATAATGTACAGTCGTGGCCAAAAGTTTTGAGAATGACACAAATATTAGTTTTCACAAAGTTTGCTGCTAAACTGCTTTTAGATCTTTGTTTCAGTTGTTTCTGTGATGTAGTGAAATGTAATTACACGCACTTCATACGTTTCAAAGGCTTTTATCGACAATTACATGACATTTATGCAAAGAGTCAGTATTTGCAGTGTTGGCCCTTCTTTTTCAGGACCTCTGCAATTCGACTGGGCATGCTCTCAATCAACTTCTGGGCCAATTCCTGACTGATAGCAACCCATTCTTTCATAATCACTTCTTGGAGTTTGTCAGAATTAGTGGGTTTTTGTTTGTCCACCCGCCTCTTGAGGATTGACCACAAGTTCTCAATGGGATTAAGATCTGGGGAGTTTCCAGGCCATGGACCCAAAATGTCAAAGTTTTGGTCCCCGAGCCACTTAGTTATCACTTTTGCCTTATGGCACGGTGCTCCATCGTGCTGGAAAATGCATTGTTCTTCACCAAACTGTTGTTGGATTGTTGGAAGAAGTTGCTGTTGGAGGGTGTTTTGATATCATTCTTTATTCATGGCTGTGTTTTTGGGCAAAATTGTGAGTGAGCCCACTCCCTTGGATGAGAAGCAACCCCACACAAGAATGGTCTCAGGATGCTTTACTGTTGGCATGACACAGGACGTATGGTAGCGCTAACCTTTTCTTCTCCGGACAAGCCTTTTTCCAGTTGCCCCAAACAATCGGAAAGAGGCTTCATCGGAGACTATGACTTTGCCCCAGTCCTCAGCAGTCCATTCACCATACTTTCTGCAGAAGATCAATCTGTCCCTGATGTTTTTTTTGGAGAGAAGTGGCTTCTTTGCTGCCCTTCTTGACACAAGGCCATCTTCCAAAACTCTTCGCCTCACTGTGCGTGCAGATGCGCTCACACCTGCCTGCTGCCATTCCTGAGCAAGCTCTGCACTGGTGGCACTCCGATCCCGCAGCTGAATCCTCTTTAGGAGACGATCCTGGCACTTGCTGGACTTTCTTGGGCGCCCTGAAGCTTTCTTAACAAGAATTTAACCTTTTCCTTGAAGTTCTTGATGATCCTATAAATTGTTGATTGAGATGCAATTTTAGTAGCCACAATATCCTTGCCTGTGAAGCCATTTTTATGCAACGCAATGATGGATGCACGCGTTTCTTTGCAGGTCACTATGGTTAACTATGGAAGAACAATGATTTCAAACATCAACCTCCTTTTAACATGTCAAGTCTGCCATTTTAACCCAATCAGCCTGACATAATGATCTCCAGCCTTGTGCTCGTCAACATTCTCACCTGAGTTAACAAGACGATTAGTGAAATGATCTCAGCAGGTCCTTTAATGACAGCAATGAAATGCAGTGGAAAGTTTTTTTGGGGATTAAGTTAATTTTCATGGCAAAGAAGGACTATGCAATTCATCTGATCACTCTTCATAACATTTTGGAGTATATGCAAATTGCTATTATAAAAACGTAAGCAGCAACTTTTCCAATTTCCAATATTTATGTAATTCTCAAAACTTTTGGCCACGACTGTAGATACCTCCCAACTCTTGCCCCAGGCAAATCGTGCAGAGGTAGAGCTTGGCAGGAAAGCAGGATTGCCTTTCAAAATCGGCCTGTCCCGCACAAAGCGGAACTGTTGGGAGGCATGTTGGGTGAATTGTAGGGGAGGTGGGGGGGGGAGGCAGGTTGGGGGGGGCTGCGACGGGGAGGGGGCCCCATGGATCAGTTTCGCCCATTACTATACCACTTTGCTTTTGTCTGGTTGTGACTGTGTGTCGTCTGTCTTGCACTTAAGTAGGGTAGAGAACGTCGACCAGTTTCCACTTGACAATTAAGGCTTGCCTTGCAAGTAGGCAGGGTAAGCGGGTGGGGTTCCAGTTAGGGTTCACTGTGTCTTCCCTACTGACTGTGGTAACAATCACCTGTTCATCTGTAAGAAGAAGAAGGTCTAAACACACTGCTATGAGTTAACTGCTGGTCCCATGTAATAAAAAAATAAAAATAAATAACAAACAAACCAAAACTCTTATCAATAATACAAGCATATATGAATATAAGAAAATGAAAGGGAATTAACCCCTTAGGGATGCATGACGTACCGATACGGCATGTTTCCCGAGTCCTTAAGGACCTATTACGTCGCGGCGGGAGTTAATCGGATCAGTATGCCCGCTGAAATCATTCAGCTGGCATTCTGTCATAACGCCCGGGGGGTTCATGTGACCCCCCCCCCCCGTATCGGCGATCGCCGCAAACCGCAGGTCAATTCAGACCTGCGGTTTGCGGCTTTACCTGCGGTTGCGGCGGCTGTGCCATCGGGTCCCCATGCGGCTGAGGAGGGGGACCCGATGGCATGGAAGGCAGCGTGATGCCTAAGGAAGGAATTGCGCTGCCTTCTGGTGAAGAGCCTGTGAGATCCAGCCCCCTGGATCTCACTGGCCCCGGAAGCTGTATGAGTAATACACACAGTATTACTCATAAAGCCAAAGCATTCCAATACAGAAGTTTTGGAATGCATTGTAAAGGAATATACCCCCCAAAGTTCAAGTCCCAAAGTGGGACAAAAAAATTAAGTTTTCCCCCCAAAAAATTAAAAGTTTCAAGTAAAAATAAACAAAAACATAATTTTCCCCAAATAAAGTAAAAAAAAAAAATGGTAAAAAATAGAAAAAAAAAGTATACATATTAGGTATCGCCGCATCCGTATCGAACGGCTCTATAAACATATCACATGACCTAACCCCTCAGATGAACACCGTAAATTTTTTTAAATAAAAACTGTGCTAAATAAACAATTTTTTCTCACCTTACATCACAAAAAGTGTAATAGCAAGCGATCAAAAAGTCATATGCACCCCAAAATAGTGCCAATCAAACCGTCATCTCATCCTACAAAAATTAGACCCTACCTAAGATAATCGCCCAAAAACAAAAAAAAAACTATGGCTCTCAGAATATGGAGACACTAAAACATGATTTTCTTTTTGTTACAAAAATTATATTATTGTGTAAAACTTACATAAATAAAAAAAAAGTATACATATTAGGTATCGCCGCATCCGTGACAACCTGGTCTATAAAAATATCACATGATCTAACCTGTCAGATGAATGTTGTAAATAACAAAAAATAAAAACGGTGCCAAAACAGCTATTTGTTATCTTGCCTCACAAAAAGTATAGTATAGAGCAACCAAAAATCAGATGTACCCTAAACTAGTACCAACAATACTGCCACCCTATCTACTCTAGGGGTGCATCAGGGGGTTTCAAATGGGACATGGTGTCAAAAGAACCAGTCCAGCAAAATCTGTCTTCCAAAAACCGTATGGCATTCCTTTCCTTCTGCGCCCTGCTGTGTGCCTTTACAGCAGTTTACGACCACATATGGGGTGTTTCTGTAAACTACAGAATCAGGGCCATAAATTTTGAGTTTTGTTTGGCTGTTAACCCTTGCTTTGTTACTGGGAAAAATTATTAAAATGGAAAATCTGCCAAAAAAGTGAAATTTTGAAATTGTATCTCTATTTTCCATTAATTCTTGTGGAACACCTAAAGGGTTAACGACGTTTGTAAAATCAGTTTTGAATACCTTGAGGGGTGTAGTTTCTTTGATGGGGTTACTTTTATAGAGTTTCTACTCTAGGGGTGCATCAGGGGGCTTCAAATGGGACATGGTGTAAAAAAAAAACAGTCCAGCAAAACCTGCCTTCCAAAAACCGTATAGCATTCCTTTACTTCAGCGCCCTGCCGTGTGCCCGTACATTTGTTTATGACCACATATGGGGTGTTTCTGTAAACTACAGAATCAGGGCCATAAATATTGAGTTTTGTTTGGCTGCTAACCCTTGCTTTGTTACTGGGAAAAATTATTAAAATGGAAAATCTGCCAAAAAAAGTGACATTTTGAAATTGTATCTCTATTTTCCATTAGTTCTTGTAGAACACCTAAAGGGTTAACAAAGTTTGTAAAATCAGTTTTTAATACCTTGAGGGGTGTAGTTTATAGAATGGGGTCATTTTTGGGTGGTTTCTATTATGTAAGCCTCGCAAAGTGACTTCAGACCTGAACTAATCCCTAAAAATTGGGTTTTGGAAAATTTCAGAAAAATTTCAAGATTTGCTTCTAAACTTCTAAGCCTTGTAACATCCCCCAAAAAAAAAATATCACTCCCAAAATGATCCAAACATGAAGTAGACATATGGGGAATGTAAAGTAATTACTATTTTTGGAGGTATTACTATGTATTATAGAAGTAGAGAAATTGAAACTTGGAAATTTGCCATTTTTTACAAATTTTTGGTAAATTTGGTATTTTTTTATAAATAAAAATGATATTTTTTTTTACTTCATTTTACCAGTGTCATGAAGTACAATATGTGACAAAAAAACAATCTCAGAATGGCCTGGATAAGTCAAAGTGTTTTAAAGTTATCAGCACTTAAAGTGATACTGGTTAGATTGGCAAAAAATTACCAAGTCCTTAAGGTGAAATAGGGCCTTAAGGGGTTAAAAAAAAAAAAAAAAAAAATTGATGGGTCTATAGGGCTCATCTAATTGCATCTACAGTACAAAAAAAAAGAGAGAAAAAAAGAGAATATCTTTCTATTACATACACTCATTGTGGTCTGATTAGACACAGGCTTCTGGGCACTCCTCCCACCTGTGCTGTAATTTTAAATATAATGAAATACAGGACATTGAATTTTATTGTGAGTGCCACACTTATTTTATTTTTCTATCTGGAAATTGGATATCTGCACAGTGTAGAGCACCACCTATACTCTCCGCTGAAAGAGTAAGCTCTGTAGCTGCCTGGCAGTGCCAATGCCTTTCTCCCAGTGATTATTTCCAGTTGGCAGACTGAGAGGGGGCACCTGACTGGACTTTAGAAGTAGGATTGTTGTTTCAACAAATTGCCCATCTTCTAGGCTGTTGTTACCTATGTAGCTGTTAGGACTTGTTGAGAGCAGGGGTTAGTGCATGCACATGACGGAGGTACTGGTTAATACCACTCGACCCCTATAAACATACCTCCAACCCACCTCTAACCATCTACCTCCCTCCGCCCTCCCTTCCCCAATAAAGACACTGACACCGCTTCATTGGATTAATTTTGGCCACAGCAGCCTATTTATTACAAACATACATAAAATATTATATCAAATATTATAACACTGTAACCTCATAAATGCCAACCAAAAACACATGTCCCTTTTTTCCGAAGGGGGAGGTCCTTGAAGCCCTAAACCCAAAACCGTGCCGAGGTGAGCCAACTTACCCCCAGCCGTTGACCACTAGCTCGGAGGCACCCCTGATGGCTCACCCTGACAGTTCCGCCACGTCCACCCAACAATCCTGGGAGTCCAGCCCCACCTGTAGGGCCCTCCCATCCTCATTACCATCAAATCACACCGACTCCAAGGACCTCCCACCGCCTTACTGCCGTGACAATCTTTCTTCCCCACAGACTGCACCCCACTACTCAACCTCGCCCTTACCCCTTATTTTCCATCCCCTTAAAAACCTTCACACAGGGCGGGTGGGTGGGCGTTTGTCACCCAAAATGGCCCCTGACCGGCTGCTGCTCGCCTCACTTAACCCCTTGACCACCCCCACTAGCCCAAATTGACCAATCCCCCGCCCCGGGGGAAAAGGAAAGGAGGAGGGGGGGGGTCTCGCTAACCACCCCCCCGTCATGGTCGCCTCCCCTCAAGGCTATCGCCCCCCAGTCCGGCTCTACTTGACGGAGGTACTGGTTAATACCACTCGACCCCTATAAACATACCTCCAACCCACCTCTAACCATCTACCTCCCTCCGCCCTCCCTTCCCCAATAAAGACACTGACACCGCTTCATTGGATTAATTTTGGCCACAGCAGCCTATTTATTACAAACATACATAAAATATTATATCAAATATTATAACACTGTAACCTCATAAATGCCAACCAAAAACACATGTCCCTTTTTTCCGAAGGGGGAGGTCCTTGAAGCCCTAAACCCAAAACCGTGCCGAGGTGAGCCAACTTACCCCCAGCCGTTGACCACTAGCTCGGAGGCACCCCTGATGGCTCACCCTGACAGTTCCGCCACGTCCACCCAACAATCCTGGGAGTCCAGCCCCACCTGTAGGGCCCTCCCATCCTCATTACCATCAAATCACACCGACTCCAAGGACCTCCCACCGCCACAAACGCACAGGCTTGACTTCCCTCAAGCCCGTGCGTCCCTCCACACCTGTACCGCAATCTCCATGCCCTCCTGTATCGCCAAGCTCCACATATCCAAACCCAGGGCGTTTAGGTGCACCCCGTCACTCCGCCAAAATCCCCCAACACCCCCTTCTAAATCCCTATGTCGCACCGCTAAACCCCCATTCCTCACCATAAACCTCCCAATAGCCCTATTAACCTTCACCCGGGCCTTGTTCAAACTCTCCACCGACCGAGCTCCTCGCCAGACCGACCGCGGCACAATATCGGACCATACTGTGATCATACCCGGATACAACACCCATAACTTTAACAAATCTGATTTAACGTCTCTCACCAACTCCCTAAAGGGCCGAGCCCCCAAATCATTCCCCCCTACATGTAGCACCAACACATCAGGCGCCCTGTCTTGCCTAACAAATCTATTGAACTCCGGAAGAACCCCACTCCACATCATCCCCCTCCTGCCAATCCACCTTACCACCGCCACTTCACGAGCCAATCCAAGCTGCAAACCGTCCGGCCTAACCGCAGCCCTGGCAGCTCCCCACCACACATACGAGTGACCCAACAGCCAAACCAACGCTGGATCTGAACCTGCAACGACAAAGAAAAACACAAGAAAACAGGAAGCAAGCCAAGCAACTGCAAATCCCTTCATTCAACCACACCTTCAGGTCTTACATATGACCTAAAACGAATCGATTCCCACCTACCGATCCTTTTTATTACTTCATCCCCCAACCCCCATCTAGCTGCCTCTGTTGCCGCCCCAATTCTAAATGAATGGCTGGAAAAACCTACCTCCCCCACACCTAACCCCGCCAAACACCGCCTAAAAACTGCCACAAACTGAAATCGAGAGAGAAAAGAACCATCATCATGAACTAATAACGGATTGAGCCCTTCACCCACCTTGTCCCCCATGAAATTCTCCGCACAACGCACCGGGCACATCAAGCAACCCGGAATTGCAAACAAAACCACCCGCCGCCCTTTTCCTTCCATATCAGTCTTGGATCGCCTGATCACGAATTCAACCCTATCTGGCCAAACATCAACGTCATCTCTAAACAACCCCCCTTTTCTACTCACCGTCGGGCTAACTAATTCACCCAGCCGCAATGCCCCAAAAAACGCCAATGAAAACGCCAACCTGAATAACTTTACCTCCCCCCCTGACCTGCATACCTCCCCCAACTGCTCCCCCATTCTAACCAGCAACGTAAATGACACCGGCCGCCGAGAGTCCACCCCTGCCTTCTCCCGCCGCCAACCCCTAATGGCCCGCGCCACCAAAAACGATTTAGTCACGTCCGTCACTTTCCTGAGCCTAAAACCAAAAGCCAGTCCCGCCAAACAACTATTCATCCTAGAAACGGACCAACCCTCATCCCTGCAATGCCCAATGAACAACAACATCGGTATCTCTAAATCCTCATTGCCCACCCCCAAACTCCCCTTCCACTGCTCCCAACATTCCCAGGCCTTTGCATACCGCTCCCACGTACCAGGTGCCAGAGATGACCGAATCAGTCCTGCCACCGCTACTCCAGAACGTTCCACAGCAAGGCTGGACACTCCACCCCCACCTCCGCCGCACCAGGAGCTAGCTGACGGAAACGGTCCCACTGTGAACGAGAGAGGGCATCAGCAATACAGTTGTCAACCCCAGGCACATGCACAGCCACCACCCACGCGTTGATTACAAGGCACTCCAACACCAACCTCTGTAACAACCTAACCACTAACGGTGATGAGGCCGACAAACCGTTAATCGCCTGCACTACCCCCAAGTTGTCACAATGAAAACGGACTTTCTTGTCCCTGAAACACTCGCCCCACAACATTACCGCCGCTACAATTGGGAAAAGTTCCAATAAGGCCAAGTTCCGTACCCAACCCCTGTGCACCCAACTATCCGGCCACTCTCCTGCGCACCACTGCCCCCCACAATACACGCCGAACCCGCACCCCCCAGCCGCATCCGAAAATAACTCAAAATCTACTGCATTAACAACCTCCCCCATAAACAAAGACCTCCCGTTATACTTAACTAAAAACGAACCCCAAACCGCTAGATCAGCCTTTAACTCCCGCCCCAACCTAATGAAATGATGTGGGGCCCGCACCCCTGATGTTGCCCCAGCCAATCGCCTGCAAAAGATCCTGCCCATAGGCATGATCCTGCAAGCGAAGTTCAGCTTACCAAGGAGCGACTGAAGTTCCCTAAGCTTTATCTTTTCCAACCTCCCCGCCCTAGCCACCTCCTCCCTCAAATCCTCCAATTTATCCAATGGCAGCCTACACTCCATCCGCTCTGAATCAATCACAATTCCCAAAAAACTCAATTCAGCTGTAGGCCCCACCGTCTTCTCCCCCGCCAACGGAACACCAAAACGCCCAAACACCCCGCACAGCGTATTCAGCAAAACTGAACAAACCCTCGAACCCGCTGGGCCCACACACAGGAAGTCATCCAGGTAATGGATGACGGAGTCACAACCTGCCGCATCCCTAACCGCCCATTCCAAGAAAGAGCTAAAGGCCTCGAAATACGCACACGACAGGGAGCAACCCATCGGCAAACAACGGTCCACAAAAAACCCCCCCATCCAAAAACACCCCAACAAATGTAAACAATCCGGATGCACCGGCAACAGACGGAACGCTGCCTCAATATCCGTCTTGGCCATAAGCGCCCCTCTCCCAAGCCGCTTCACCAATGCCACTGCCGCGTCAAATGACGTATAAACCACGGAACACAAAGCCGGGTCTATGCCATCATTGACCGACGTTCCCCTAGGGAAGGACAGGTGGTGAATCAGCCGGAATTTATTGGGCTCCTTCTTCGGGACCACCCCCAGCGGAGACAGGCGCAGGTCCGCTAAAGGCGGCTCCGAAAAGGGGCCGGCCATCCTACCTAACATAACCTCCTTCCCCAACTTATCCGTAACAACACCCGGATGCTCCAATGCCGAACGCAAATTCTTCTTAACCAAACGAGCCCCTGACTGAACAAACGGAATCCGAAAACCTTCCGCAAATCCCGTTTCCAACAAAACCGCCGCCTCCCTATCCGGGTACCTATCGAGGTAAGGCCGCATCTTTTCCAGCCGCACTGGCGTCACCCCCTTTTCCAAAACCATCCCCCCCTCTCTGCCTACCTCCCCGGAAACAACGCGAGGCTCCGTGTGACCCGCCGCAGGTAGAGCATTCGTGCTTGAACTTGCACTTTGCCCCAAACTTGCAGCTCCCTTCGTTAAAAAGGAAGCACAGCCCCTTTGCGGATGCCACCGCGAATCCGGACTGCCCCCCACCACTAGATTCCCCCCGAAAGGACTGCCCGGCCCTAGCTGGCGCTGTCACCTTCAACCACAAAGCAATGTCTTTGTGGTCCCATTTGATCCCTTGACGCACTGCCTTCCGCTGCCTAAACTGCTCGTCGTACCGCAGCCACGCAATCCCTCCGTACACCCTATACGCTTCACCTATCGCATCCAGATAACAAAAAAGCGCGGAGCAGCACTCCGGCTCTTTTTCCCCGATAACACTGGCTAAAATCGCGAACGCCTGCAACCAATTGGCAAACGTCCGCGGAATCAGCCTGTGTCTCCGCCTCTCCTCTTCCTCTTTCTTGCCCTCATCCCGTTTCGCCCTATCCAAATTAAATTTTTCCAAGGGGAGCAGGGAAAAAATATCCACATACTCCCCTTTCCATATTTTTTCCCTCAAATCCTGTTTTAAATGAGCGCCCAACGGTCCCTCAAAACAGACATACACTTCCCCCTTAGCCCTGTCATCCAACCTTGCCACCTCTTCCTCCCCGGCTCCCCCCGCCTGCGTTTCCACCGAGACCGAACTCGCCCGCGCCTCTGGGGCCCCCGATCCGACCGCCCCCACCCCGCCGAGGCCCCCAACGCCCCAAGCCGGTAACGGGGACATCCCCCCCCTACCTAACCCCGCAACCAAACCCGCCAAACCCCCCAGCAACTGGCCCAAACCCCTACCTAAATCCAGCTGGGACCCCCCACCTACAACCGACTGGGACCCCCCATCCCTACCAGCTAACTCAACCCCCAACTGTACTAGAGAACCCCAGGATGCCTCACCTGGCTGCGTGGGTGCTGTGACCCCACCAGCCGCAGATCCTGAATCCTGACGCTCTGGTCTCCTCAGATCTTCTTCAGCCAGGTGTCCCCTGACCACGCTGGAGCCAGGGACGTCGCTGGCAGGCTGCCCTCGTCCATCTTCAGAGGAGGCGGAGCCACCCTCCTCCTCTCTCCCTGTTCCCGCCGAGGGCCTGCTGGCGGTGGCCTCCACACTCACCGCAGCCCCGTACCGACCGCCAACCTTCTTCTGCAGGGGGCCCCCAGCCACCGATCCGTGGGCTGGAGCCGCCGAACCCGGTCCTGAATCCAAACGCCGCGTCAACCGCCGGGCAGACCTGGCCTGGCCTGCAGGTGAGCTCCGCCGCATCCTAGGATTCCTCCCACGCCCGGGGGTACAGGGAGGAACAGTATCAGCTGTCCCCCGGCGTGAAGGGTCCCTGGTGGGGCTCCTTTTCCGGCGCTGAGCCCGAGGGGACGCCATGTCAGGGCTGGGGCGCGCCGGCGGCCTGGCCCGCCGCGGCCGGGATGCCACAGGCGGAGGAACAGCTGGGACCTCCGCCTCCCCTCTCAACAGCTGCTGCACTCGCTCCTGCAGCCACTCTTCTCCTCTCTCCTCCGCCGCCCTCCGCAGCTCCTGAATTAAAGCCTCCATGCCGGTGAGATTTAGACCTGGCGCTCGTCCGTTTGTCACCCAAAATGGCCCCTGACCGGCTGCTGCTCGCCTCACTTAACCCCTTGACCACCCCCACTAGCCCAAATTGACCAATCCCCCGCCCCGGGGGAAAAGGAAAGGAGGAGGGGGGGGGTCTCGCTAACCACCCCCCCGTCATGGTCGCCTCCCCTCAAGGCTATCGCCCCCCAGTCCGGCTCTACTTACTTCAAACAGCCCAGACAGACCACCAGTAAAAAGAATCAATGAATCCACCTACATGCACAAGCAGCTTCCACAGTTTCACTGTCCACTATCCAGATAGGTGGTACCATCATTATACACTTCTAGGTTTTTTTCTGAATTAAAACACAATAAAAATAATACAGTAATCATACTGACCTAGAGAAGGAAGAAAGCAAGTGAGTTTTACTGCATAGTGAACACTGTAAAAGCAAAACCCATAAAACTGTGGCAGAATTGCATTTTTTCCCCCCCAATTCCACTACACTAAATCCTATGCTATATTAAATGGTGCCATTAGGAAGTACAACTTGTCCCGCAAAAAAACTAATATGACTGTGAATTGAAAAATAAAAAAAAGCTATGGGTTCACCAAGAAGACAGGGAGTAAAAAAAATGAAAACGCAAAAATGGAAAATTGTTCTGTCAGCAGGAGTTTAATAAAAATCCCAACAAATACAAAATTTCTAGGAGAAATGAAAAGTAATGTTGCACTAAAACAGCATAGTAGTTACTAATGACAGTGTCTTCACATTTTTTCTTTACAAACTTTATGCAATTATAAATAAATAAGAAATTAATTTCTAATAAAAAAACATTATATCATTATCCAGCAATTTGCATGATATATTTCCTAAGAAGTTTTAATTTACACGCTAAAAATATGTATTATTAAACTATTAGAGTGTCATTTTACAAGACTGCAGTTATTACTAATCCTCTAATATCAAGCATAGTTTAGAGCTCATTGTGAAAAAGTATATTATTTGCAGCACAAGCTGTACATTGTTATTATGCGTTGTGTGTAGGCTTTTAGCTCTTTTTTTTTATTCTAGCAAAGTGAAAAAGCAAAGAAATGGCAAATGTAGTTCTGAACATTGGAAACCATTTTTAAATTTCAAGGCACAAACAATGCTATAATATGGAAAGTGTCAGCTCACAAACATTGTTATATCTATTGTTCTATTGCACATAGGGCAAATCAAATTATCCATTAAATCATCCATACCAAGACCAATCTGTTAGTTAGCAACAGTGGAGATTATTAATTGCTCATGCTGCTAGGATTCAAAAATTGCAGCCAGAATTATTTGGAAAACCTGAGGGTGCATAAACTGAAAATGAAGCAGACGCCAGGTCTTGACTTGTGTTCTGGCAACACTGACCTTTACTAGAAGGCTGGGTAGCCTGTGACTAATAGTGAACTCATTACTGCATCTATTGTCTTGTTAATATTGTACTTTTTATGTTTTTTAATTAATTGCAATAACCTTTTGGAAGTATAGAGGTGCTCGAGACATTGTCTGATCCTGTGGGGGAGAGTCAATCTACTGGACTTCAGTGTCCCTCACTGTGCTTTAGGAACTTGGCCTTAAAAGGATGAGATGCAAAGGAGAATCAAACACTACAATCCATGGGATTGCATCCACAAGGCATTTTTGCCCACAGGACTGCCGCATACTGGATGTTTTTCCCTTTTCACACCATTCTTTGTAAACCCTAGAAATGGTTGTGCGTGAAAATCCCAGTAACTGAGCAGATTGTGAAATACTCAGACCGGCCCGTCTGGCCCCAACAACCATGCCACGATCAAAATTGCTTAAATGACCTTTCTTTCCCATTCTGACATTCAGTTTGGAGTTCAGGAGATTGTCTTGACCAGGACCACACCCCTAAATGCATTGAAGCAACTGCCATGTGATTGGTTGACTAGATAATTGCATTAATGAGAAATAGAACAGGTGTTCCTAATAATTCTTTAGGTGAGTGTATATTATTAGCGCAACCTGTGCTAAATTGCGTGCAATTGTTAGAGACCCAAAAGTCCTTTTAAGGACTATTGTTGTATCTGGCAGCAAGATATATTTTTAGCACAACCTTGCAATTGTTTGGCCATTGCAAACAGCGACATTATTTGCGCTACATCTCCTGTGTAATGTGTGCGCAGCCTAAAGATATCTGTGACATCCAGTGTACTTTTTCAGTAGACGGTGTCCGCTGCGGACAGTTACATTACCTGCACTACATCTCCTGTATAACGTTTGCACATCCTTAAAAAATCAGTGACAGCCAGTGAACTTTTTCTGTAGACGCTGCGAACAGTTACATTACCTGCGCTACATCTCCTGTATAACGTGTGCACATCCTAAAAATATCTGTGACATCCAGTGTACTTTTTCTGTAGACGCTGCGGACAGCGCCATTATCTGCACTACATCTCCTGTTTAACGTGTGTGCATACTAAAAATATCTGTGACATCCAATGTACTTTTTCTGTAGATGCTCCGGACAGCGACATTATCTGCGCTACATCTCCTCTTTAATGTGTGCGCATACTAAAAATATCTGTGACATCCAGTGTACTTTTTCCATAGACGGTGTCCGCTGCGGACAGTTACATTACCTGTGCTAAATCTCTTGTATAACGTTTGCACATCCTAAATATCAGTGACATTCAGTCTAATTTTTTCGCTGCTGGTGGCAGCGACAATACCTGCGCTACATCTCCTGTATAATGTTTGGACATCCTAAATATCAGTTTAATTTATTTGCGCATACACCTACAAAACCTGCGCTACTGTACGTGTGACATACTTGCAAGCATATATACCATTTAATATGCAGAAGGGGAGCAGTAAGCGACAGGGAAGTAAACATGCTGCTGATGGTGCACGCAGAGGCCGTTGCCCCGGGGTCGTGGTGAAACTGTGCCTGCTGCCAGAGCACAAGAAACACACTCATCCATGATACCTAGATTTGTGTCCTAGTTTGCAGAGCGGCGCAGGACACCACTCTCGAAGTCATACCTGTGCGACCAGGTGGTCGGTTGGATTGCAGCAGATAATGCTTCCAGTCAGTTAAGCACCACCCTGTCTTCCACGAAGTCCAGTCTCAGTAGCCAACAGAATCCTCACCCTGGTCCTCCTTCCTCCCACCATGGAGAGTCTTGGCAAACAAGTGATCCCACACTCGGATAACCCGAAGGAGCTCTTTTCATTGCCATTCCTTGATCTGGGCCTCTCGCCAAGGCTGCTTGAAGAGGGACATGAGGAGATCGTGTGCACTAATGCCAAAACTCTTGAGCATCCACAGTCACAAGAAGATGACGGTGGGGAACGGCAATTAGTGTTTCACAAGGTGGATGATGATGATGAGACACAGATGCCAATAATTCAAAGGCAATTAGTGTCTCAAGAGGTTGATGATGAGGATGAGACACAGTTGTCAATAAGTGAGGATGTTGTTAGGTCACCAAGTCAGGAGGATGACCAGAGTGAGGAAGTGGAAGAGGAAGTGGTGGACTATGAAATCACTGACCCAACCTGGGAAGGTGACAAGCCGAACAAGGACAGCAGTACAGAGAGGAGGGATCCGCAGCACCGCAACAGGCAGGAAGAGGCAATGGGGTGGCAAAAGGAAGAAGGTGGGCCACACCAAACAGGCCCGCAACTGTTTGCCGGAGCACCCCCTTGCGGAAATCTCCCTTGCCACAGTATGGCGCTTTTTTGAGTAAAGTGCGGACGATAAAAGAATTGTCATTTGCAACCTGTGCCGTACCAAAATGAGCAGGGGCAAGAACACTAGCAACCTCGCCAACACCAGCATCATCCGCCACATGGCATCAAAGCACCCTAATAGGTGGGCCGAATGCCTGGGTCCACAATCAGTGTCTGCGGGTCACACCACTGCCATCATTACATGCTGGCCAATCCCCTGTCGAAGGTGCAGGCAAGGATGCCTCCTGCCCTGCACCTGGACCTTCGCAAGAACCATCAGCTAGCACATCCACCTCTGGGGCGCAGCGCAGCGTACATATGTCCATAACCCAGGACTTTGAACAAAAGCGCAAATACCCAGCCACCCACCCACAGGCCATAGCACTAAATGCGCACCTTTCCAAATTGCTGGCCTTTGAAATGTTGCCATTAAGGCTTGTGCACACTGAGGCTTTCTGCAGCCCTAATGGCAGCGGGGGTCACTTGTTGCTCAATCCCCAGCCGCCACTCTTTTTCCTGGTATGCCGCCCCCGCCTTACACCAGCATGTGTCCTGTAACATCACCTGACCAACGCAGTTATTGGGAAGGTCCAATTAACGAATGACACATAGACAAGTGCTTGTGGCCAGGGCCTCTAAATTTCCCTGACGGCACACTGGGTGAACGTAGTGGAGGCCGGGAGCGAGTCGTACCCTGGGATGGCACAGGTGCTACCGACGCCAAGGATTGCGGGCCCTACTTCTTTAGGATTTCTGCAACCACCTACATTAGTGGCTGCACACCCCCTTCTCCTCCTCCACTTCCACCTCTGAATTATCATCTTACAGCACCAGTCAGCCATTAGTCAGTAGCTGGAAGCAGTGTAGAACTGCAGTGGTGAAGCGGCAACAGGCCGTGATTAAAATAATATGTTTAGGCGACAAACAGCATACTGCCGCAGACCTGTGGCAGGGTATAAGGGACCGGACTGAGCTGTGGCTCTCGCCAATCAACCTACAATCTGGCATGGGTGTGTCTGATAATGGTCGTAACTTGGTGGCGGCTTTGGAGCTCGGCAAGCTTACACACATACGATGTCTAGCCCATGTCTTCAAACTTGTGGTTCAGCGGTTTCTCAAAACCTACTCCAATTTGCCTGAGCTACTGGTGAAGGTGTGCCATGTGTGTGCACATTTCCCAAAGTCATCTACAGCTGCCACCAGTCTGGCAATGCTGCAGCAGCATTTACAATTGCCAGCTCACCGACTGTTGTGCGACGTGAGCACGCACTGGAATTCCACGTTCGACATGTTGGCCAGGTTTGGTGAGAAGCAGAGGGCAGGGCAGTAGTGGAATACCAGCTGCAACATGGTCATTGCCTTTCCAGTCAGCATGCGCTCTTCAAAAGCGACGAGTGGGCATGGATGTCTGACCTCTGTGTCTACTGAAACGCTCGCTGCTCACAATGAAGGAGGATGCTTTGCATGTGGAAGAGGTGGAAATCGGTGAAGACAGTACACAGGGTGATAGCCAGACCACCCTCCGTTCGTCTTCTCATCGTGAATTGGATGATGATGAGGAGGAGAAGCAGGAGATGGTTGCCTCCGCTACAGAGGGTAGTACCCACAGCAGGTTTATTCCATCTGTTCAGCATGGAGGAATAGGATGAGGAGATTAAGAGTCATCCTCCTGATTAGGACAGCAAAGTCTTGTCTGTTGGGACTCTGGCACACATGGCTGACTTTATGTTATGCTGTCTTTCCTGTGACCCGCACGTTATACATATTTTGGCTAACACCGATTACTGTTTGTTCACCCTTCTCGACCCCTGCTACAAAGAGAACTTCTTATCTATCATTCTTTTGGTGGAGAGGACTAGAAAAATGGTGCAATACCAAAAGGTCCTTGTGGAAAAATTGGTCTAAAAGTTTCCAGCTGACAACGCTGGTAGCAGAGTATGTAGTTCCTTGGGGAACACACAGCAGTTCCAAGACCTGGGACAGTTTCATGACACCCCACCAGCAACCTCACTCTGATGCACGGCCTACTGTCACAAGGAGAGAAACGTTTTGGAAGATGGTGAAGGAGTACGTAGCAGACCATGTTAGCGTCCTCAATGATCCCTCTGTGCCTTACAACTATTGGGTGTCCAAGCTGGACACATGGCACGAACTGGCGCTCTATGCCTTGGAGGTTTTGGCCTGCCCTGCTGCCAGTGTTTTGTCAGAGCGGGTATTTAGTGCTGCTGGGGGCATAATAACTGATAAGCGCATCCAACTGTCAACTGATATGCTGACAGGCTACCTCTTATCAAACTGAACAAGGCCTGGTTTGCCCCTGCTCCTAATGTTTTAGAAGGTCAGCTCAGCAGCAGGCCCTCAACCATAATTTTTTCAATGGTCATTTCAGAAGCAGGCACTCGCCCCTAATGTTTTAGAGAGTCAGCTCAGCAGCAGACCCTCACCCCTAATGTTAAAGATGGTCAGCTCAGCAGCAGGCCCTCAACCATAATTTTTTCAATGGTCAGCTCAGCAGCAGGCCCCTTAACCATAATGTTTTAGATGGTCAGCTCGACAGCAGGCCCTCAACCCTAATGTTTTAGATGGCCAGCTCAGCAGCAGGCCCTCGCCCATAATGCTTTAGATGGTCAGCTTAGCAGCAGGCCCTCGCCCATAATGTTTTAGATGGTCATCTCGGCAGCAGGCCCTCGCCCATAATGTTTTAGATGGTCAGCTCAGCAGCACGCCCTCGCTCATAATTTTTTCTATGGTCAGATCAGCAGCAGGCACTTGCCCCTAATGTTTTAGAAAGTCAGCTCACCAGCAGACCCTCAACCATAATTTTTTAAATGGTCAGCTCAGCAGCAGGCCCTCACCCCTTAATGTTTTAGATGGTCAGATCAGCAGCAGACTCTCACCCCTAATTTTTTAGATGGTCAGCTCAGCAGCAGGCCGTCGCCCCTAATGTTTTAGAGGGTCACCAGCAGGCCCTTGCTCATAATGTTTTTGAGGGTCACCAGCAGGCCTTTAATCATAGTTTTTCAAGGGTTTGTATGATGCTCTCCTTTATGTTTAAAAAAGGGTGTATTGGAGTGCCGGTTACTTGTAATTTTTGGCAGCCCTTTCACTTAGTGCATAGGCTTTATGAGTGTAGGAGTCCCACTACCTGAACAATTGTACCACAATGTGAATGAGACCCTCCTTTATGTGATATACAGGTTGTATCGGAGTCCCTCTTCCTTGTAATTTTTGGCAGTACTTGCACTTTATATACAAGTAAATATAAAGTTTCCTATCAATTTTTCCTCTAAAATCGATTTGTGTGTATTATTGTCAGTCTATCAAATTGCCATACTACTCGAACAACATCATTTCCAGCAGCGACCTGGGAGTCCAAGATGCATCCAGACATCCTCCCCATGCTGTTCCCGAACCATTTCAGTTGTGTTTCCACCAATTTCTTACCTTTTCATGTGAACCAGACACCCTCCCCTCTTCATAGCAGGGAGTGCCTGGTTTAATGCTCGGGTTCCCCCATTGACTTCCATTGTGCTCGGGTGCTCGGTAGAGCACCTGAGCATCCCGAGGTGTACTACTGGTGCACCCGAGCACTTTGGTGCTCGATCAACACTAGTTAACATATAAAAGTAATCTTATAATTATAAGTGTTACATGGCATTACTGTATATTGTCAGGAATCATCATTTGTTCCAAGAAAAATAAAAATAAATCTTACTGTAAATGTACCGTAGGTCCTTAAAATCAATGAAACACATTTAACATCAATATATATTATAGGGGAGGCTCACTGGCTTCACTGGAGCTCAACCCGCTGCAATACTTTTTAATCACAAAAATAACAAATTGACTGGCTCACGGTAATTTGCATCAACAGACAAAAGTTACACCAGTATATAGTAATTTTCATCAACCTTTACTAACATACAAAAAATACATACAAATCAAATCATGCACATTAATTGTTGAACTGTCCCTTTAAATGCGGAGCTCACGCAACTGCAGTTTTGTTATAATTCGTTCTTTCCAGGCATGTGATCTATCATATCAAGAGATAGACTATTTTAATGATTTTTTCTTTCTTTTCACTTGTGTTGTGATGAACATACTCTTTGTTGAATGACTGAATTGTGTCCCTTTAGAGTATGGTGTTTTATTGCACATCTTGTTGGTTTGTTCAGTACTGTCCAGTTAAGGTATTGATTAACAGTACCTGCATATGTACACTCTGCTCCAAGTGTCCAGTTTGATTTGTTAACACTACTGCGTGTTACTCACAGTTGCCGTTAGTCTATATGTCCTTCTGTTCAGGCGCAGCTGATTTCAACGCTGCTGCTGTTACACGCTATGTGTGTTACTCACGCGATGATCGATTCATAGCGATAGACAAAGGCCATAGTTCTGATAAGAAGTTTGCGTCCCAACAGTCTTGCTGCGCATGCGAGAGCCCACCGGGCTTGTCGGGAGTTGAGTCTTTTGGCACTCTCTAGATACTCCAAATTTTTGTGGTCAGTGTAAACCGTGATGGGATGTTCTGCACCCTCTAGCCAATGTCTCCACTCTTGAAAAGCCAATTTTACTCCCAGAAGCTCTCTATTGCCGATATCATAATTACACTCGGCTGGAGAGAGCTTCCGAGAGAAGAAGGCACAGGGATGTAACCTCTCAGGGTCCCCAGAATACTGTGAGAGAACTGCCCCTACACCGACCTCTGAGGCATCGACCTCGAGAACAAAAGGTCTGGAGGTGTCTGGATGAGTAAGAATTGGTGCCGTGCAAAAGGCCTGTTTCAGCGTCTCAAAGGCTCTGACTGCCTCTCTCGTCCACTTAGAAGGATTAGCTCCCTTCTTAGTGAGGTTGGTGAGAGGTACTACTATCGCAGAAAAATTCTTAATAAACTTGCGGTAGAAGTTGGCAAAGCCTAAGAAACGCTGCAACCCCTTAAGATCCTTAGGCTGAGGCCAATCCAAGACAGCAGAAAGTTTGGATGGGTCCATAGCCAATCCCTTTTCTGAGATAATGTACCCCAGGAAATGCAATTCCTTCACCTCAAACAGACACTTCTCAAGTTTGGCATAGAGGCGGTTCTCCCTCAGCTTCTGGAAAACCTGACAAACGTGTCTCCGATGAGAGACCAGATCCGAAGAGTAGATTAGTATGTCATCTAGATAGACAACAACACATCTATCCAAGAAATCTCTGAGAACATCGTTGATGAACTCCTGGAAGACCGCGGGAGCATTACAGAGACCGAAAGGCATCACGAGATACTCGTAATGCCCGTCTCTGGTATTAAATGCGGTCTTCCATTCGTCACCCTCTCTAATGCGAACTAAATTATAAGCACCCCTTAAATCGAGTTTGGTGAAGACTCGGGCCCCTGCCACCTGAGAAAACAGATCATCAATCAGAGGCAGTGGATACCGATTCTTCACCGTAATCCGATTAAGGGCACGATAATCGATGCAAGGTCTCAAGCCTCCCTCCTTCTTCTCCACAAAGAAGAATCCAGCTCCAGCAGGGGAAGTGGATGGACGAATGAAATTCTTCTCAAGGTTCTCTTTAATATACTCCCGCTGAGCCTGAACCTCAGGCCCAGTGAGATTATAAAGATGCCCTCGTGGTGGCATGGTACCTGGCAACAGGTCTATAGGACAATCATATGACCTGTGGGGAGGTAACACATCAGCCCCCTGAGGACTGAACACATCTCGGAAATTATGATACTGCTGTGGTAAAGTACTTAATACTTCCATGGAGGCTAGTGACAGGTCGGGACGAATGCACTTAGTAAGGCATTCCGTACTCCACTGACAAATAAGACCCGAGCGCCAGTCCACTACTGGATTATGGAGCCTTAACCAAGGGAGACCCAAAATCACGGGAGTGGATGGCATGTCAAGGACAAAAAGGCTTAAGGTCTCCCGATGATCAGCCCCCACCGTTACCTGTATTCCCGGAGTCATCCACACTGCACGACCATCTTGAAGAGGGGAACCATCAATCGCGGTCACTGACATGGTGGTTTTCGGCTGGATCAACGGGATGCCAAGTCGACGAACCAAGGTTGAGTCCACAAAATTCCCAGCGGCCCCAGAATCGATTAGTGCTGAAAACTCATGGACCTTGTCTTGCCACCGTAAGGATATGGATACCATCACCCGGCTTGGAGGAGGGATAATAGCACCTAGGGGGTTCTCCTCTATGCCCCCTAGGTTCATTCGTTTCCCGCCGGCAGGAGGGGACAGGTTTTAACGAGGTGTCCAGACTTTCCGCAAAATAGGCACAGGCCTTTCTGTTGGCGACGAGCTCGTTCTGCCTGTGTGAGATGGGAGGATCCAACCTCCATTGGCTCTTCGGCCGATTTAAGAGGCCCTGGATGTGGTCGAGAGGATGAAAACCGAGACGACCGTTCCACTCGCCTCTCACGGATTCGCCTGTCGGCATCGATTGCCTGAGAGATAGCCATTTCCAACGAGAAGGGGGTAGGCAAGGCCAAAAGAAGATCCCGGACCGCATCCGAAAGTCCCAAACGGAAGCGATGGCGTAGGGCTGCGTCGCCCCAGGTGGTGAAAGCTGCCCATCGCCTGAATTCTGCAGCGTATTCTTCAGCTGGGCGGCGGCCTTGTTGAATATGCTCAAGATTGGTCTCTGCGTGCGAGTACGATCCGGGTCATCGTAAATCACAGCCATAGCCTCGAAGAAGGCGTCCACTGACGAAAAAGCTGTATGGTCTTGAGGCAAATTAAATGCCCAACGTTGGGGGTCTCCACGTAGCAGTGACATTACAATCCCAATTCTCTGCCTGAGAGTGCCAGAAGCCATCGGACGCAACTGGAAATAAAGGAGACAGGAGTCCCTGAAGTTTAAGAACTCCTGTCGCTCTCCTGTGAAGGGGTCAGGCAGAGGGATCTTAGGTTCTGTTCGATGCCTTGCGATAGTGACGGGTAGTGCTGAGGCTCCCTGGATAAGCTGCTGAACCTCCCCCATCACAGTTGTCAGTTGCTCTTGGATTTGCGCTGCAGCGGCTGCTGGTATATTTGGGCGTCGTTGGAAAAGCAGGTTAACGGCTCCCGTTAATTCACTCAGCTGCTGCTGGATATTGTCCATGGCAACTGTTAGTTGGGCCCACTGTTCTGTAATGCAAGGCACCAACAAACAGACCAGTGATGAAAGCAAAAAGGTGTTTATTCACCAGAAACATAAACGTCCAGGACACTTGCTGGTAACAAGGAATAATAACAAAAACCAGGCAAGGAGATTCCAGGAATTGTCCCAACCAGTGCTGAATGATGCTGTGCACTTGGCAGTCGAGTCACTCCAGATCTTGGGTCCGCTGCAAAGGACAAAGTTCCTGGCAGTCTTCAGTCACTAGCAGTTGTGACCTATACCTGGTTGAGGGAAAATAACAGTGGGCACTGATTACCCTGAGAGACCTCCTTTTAAATGCCTGCTGACCAATCCCAGGGTGCCAAGTGTCCACTACCATAGGTGAACAAATTGCCCTGCACCTGAGTACATGGCCTAAGGCAATCACAAGTTGATTAACCCATGGCTGGCTCCCTAATCCACTTTGCTCTTGTGAGTCAGTATATTATGCGCCACTGGTCGACGAAGCGCATAAGAAGCGCGTACTCGCGACCGTGTATCCCTTTGCGAACCTGCCCTCGTGTGTACGCACGGACGCATGATTGACTCAGCGCGAGTATGCGAGCGCGTGGACCCAGATGCGGAAACGGAAGTCGCAGGAGACACCGGAGACAACCCTGGCCGCGGCGTCTTGTCACTCGCCTGGCCACTCTGTCCCCGGGACTCCGACGGTCCTCCCCTCCGATGTCCACGCGAACGCATCCCCGCACTGGTTCGCAAAGGGGTCAGCGCTGGTGCATCAGAGACACGCATAACCTGTCCCGCAACTCCACGAGGACCCCTCTTGGTTCCCCTGGAGTGCAAAGCAGGTGAGGATCTTACAATACTGGTGTAACTGTTGTCTGTTGATGCAAATTACCGTGAGCCAGTCAAATTGTTTCATTTAACATCAACCAGTCTTTTGACTTTCAGTAAAGAAATGTTATTTATTTTATTAAAACAACATGGAAATGTCAAGACTGAAGTATTCAGCAGGAGGTAATGGTCTGTATCCTGCATAATCATATCCTTTGGGAATAGAGTCTTGATTAGAAGCTGATTTCGGAGCACCTTGATTAGGAGGATGGTTAGGTGTTTCATTTCAATTTATAAGAGTGGAACCAATTTATTTTTAGTAAAGATTGCATAACCTTCAGTGTAGAATTTATACTTATGCGTTATTCATTCTTGGCCAATTCAAGACATTCATGCTCCTTTTCAGTTATTGCTGCATGTTTATAGCCACAAGAAGCAAATTGACTTGTTGGAATTAATTTGTTGGATTCCAGTAAGAGCCCAGATAGCATAAGAAGGCTTAGGATCGCAAATTAAAATCAGAAATCTCTCAAGCATTCCCAGACACATATCTGTTGCTGTCTTCTACAGCACAACAACACACTTGTAAAATATAAGGATGGAAAAGGAATAGAATTTATTTTGAAGGAATCTGGATGAGCATATGGGTATATCTACCTAAAAAGGAATATGTATAGAAGAAACCAAGGCAGCATACAGGTATCCGTGAAAAAAAGGGGGTATTTATTCACCCATGTGAAGACAGCAACGTTTCAGCTCTCTCTATGGAGCCTTTGTCAAGCCATAGCATTCAGTGCAAACACAGGTGCTTATATAGCATACAAAATTACTGTGCAATTTACATGATTACATTCCAATTAATACAGAAAATCATAAAAAAGAGTGAATGTTAATTGTACAAATTCATAATAAATATATAGTAATCAAACCTTATACATCATCGATACCAGTGTCCGAATTGTGATTAATAAAAAATCCATAAACCAAATAAATATAGTACATAAACATGATGATTGCTCATTGATTACAAGTGCCAATAATTGTGTAATTAAAAAAAATCGATGGATATCTCACATACTGTAGAAGAGAGCAGGATTCACTCGGCGTCCGGAACTTGATACTACGCATGCGCGGGACACAATTCGTACCGCGAGACTATCTGTAATGAGCAGAGACCGGCAGCCCGCAACCAAAATGGCCGCGTGATAACAGAGGCACATTGAGCATGCTCATTCCCAAACATGGGCGGACACGGATCAGCAGGCATATCAATCATGTGAGCAGTCACATGATGCACACACATCAGTACGTCACGGGCTTGTCTTAATCTCAAATCGTGGCTTACACTATCGTAGAGAAAAGGGGGTCCAGCGGTTTTTATCAAAACGGTGGAAAAAAACACTTATATTTCACCACCTCATCCCCATAATATTAA
Organism: Bufo bufo; assembly: GCF_905171765.1. Classification (NCBI taxonomy): domain Eukaryota; kingdom Metazoa; phylum Chordata; class Amphibia; order Anura; family Bufonidae; genus Bufo; species Bufo bufo. The sequence goes on from NC_053389.1 coordinate 326,280,829, forward strand.
AAATTGTTGCCCTCCACGTCCGTGCATCCCATACATTCAAACTCATGACTCCCATACAGGTAACCTCCAATTGGAAACCAATCGGAGGCAACAAGCATTAGAGGCACCTGCAGACAGAGATGTCACCGTAAGATGACTCTATATCCCAGTTGCCCCATTAGGAGAACACACAATATTATCCATTCTACACATGTGTCATGCCTCTGTCCCCCGTCCAGCCACATATCTGTCTGGAAGAGCCATGTCCCAGACCGCAACTGCTGCCCAGCTCCATCCATAATATCGGGCCCCAGATATCTGCCCATAAACCACACATTCTATACAAAAATATATCAATGATATCAGCTATTTAGTGCAGGTAGGTCCTGGCATCTTCCAGTATTCACAGAGATGATCCAATTGTAGAATGTAACTTCACGTTCATCTACAAAAAATATATAGAAAGACAATATTAATAATCAACTTACAGTATAGCGATTGCACTTATAGACAACCTTACACGAGGGACAAGTAGAATTTCCCAGAACCCCATATATAATTCACAACAAAGGGTAATACAGGATCACCTACAATAATGACAAACATACAGAAAGGTAAGCAATAAGACAAGACTAAGAGAGTCAAACCACCCTAAAATCTACATTGAGCCCCCTTGGTTTTAGAGTCTTAAGCTCAAAAATCCAAAAGAGCTCCCTTCTTTTAAGACGTATCGTCCTGTCCCCACCCCGTCTGGGTAAGGGCACTTGTTCAAGTATCCTAAACTTTAAATCCCGTTCTAAATGTCCTGCTTCTGTGAAGTGCTTGTGTAGAGGTAAATCCAGCCTCTTTTTTCTTATAGAATATATCTGTGCTGATTTAGCCTTGTTTTGACATCCCAGGTAGTTTCCCAATTGTACCATAGTCCACAGGGACACGATAGTAAATAAATTGCATATGTTGAATCACATGTCAAATACTGCTTTATTCGAACTGTCTTCCCAGAGGCTGGATTTACAAATGATTTACCCCTAAGCATATAAGGGCAATTCACACAATTGCAGCACGGATAGCAGCCCCTGCGAGTAGAGCCAAAATACGTGCTGCAATTGACCCTCGCAGACCCAACGTCAGACTTAACTAATTTGTCTCCTAAATTCCGGCTTCTCCGAAAGGAGCATAGTGGAGGAACTTTAAATTCTTCTATATTGTCGAAACCACTAGCTAAAATCGACCAGTGTTTCCTAACATAGTAACATAGTACATAAGGCCGAAAAAAGACATCAGTCCATCCAGTTCGGCCTGTTATCCTGCAAGTTGATCCAGAGGAAGACAAAAAACCCTGTGAGGTAGAAGCCAATTTTCTCCACTTTAGGGGAATAAAAAATTCCTTCCCGACTCCAATCATGCAATCAGAATAACTCCCTGGATCAACGACCCCTCTCTAATAGCCATAGCCTGTAATATTATTAAGCTCCAGAAATACGTCCAGGCCCCTCTTGAATTCCTTTATTGTACTCACCATCACCACCTCCTCAGGCAGAGAGCTCCATAGTCTCACTGCTCTTACCGTAAAGAATCCTCTTCTATGTTTGTGTACAAACCTTCTTTCCTCCAGACGCAGAGGATGTTCCCTCGTCACAGTCACAGTCCTGGGGATAAATAGCTGATGGGATAGATCTCTGTACTGACCCCCTGATATATTTATACATATTAATTAGATCTCCCCTCAGTCGTCTTTTTTCTAAAGTGAATAACCCTAATTTTGATAATCTTTCAGGGTACTGTAGTTGCCCCATTCCAGTTATTACTTTAGTTGCCCTCCTCTGGACCCTCTCCAGCTCTGCTATGTCTGCCTTGTTTACAGGAGCCCAGAACTGTACACAGTACTCCATGTGTGGTCTGACTAGCGATTTGTAAAGTGGTAGGACTATGTTCATATCACGGGAATCTATTCCCCTTCTGATGCAACCCATTATCTTGTTGGCCTTGGCAGCAGCTGCCTGACACTGGTTTTTGCTGCTTAGTTTGCTGTTTATTAAAATTCCTAGATCCTTTTGCATGTCAGTGTTACCGAGTGTTTTACCATTTAGTATGTACGGGTGACTTGCATTTTTCCTTCCCATGTGCATAACTTTACATTTATCAGTGTTAAACCTCATCTGCCACTTATCTGCCCAAGCCTCCAATCTATCCAGATCCCTCTGTAGTAGTATACTGTCCTCATCAGTGTAAATTACTTTACACAGTTTAGTGTCATCTGCGGAAATTGATACTTTACTATGCAAGCCTTCTACAAGATCATTAATAAATATATTGAAGAGAATAGGGCCCAATACTGACCTCTGAGGTACTCCACTAGTGAAAGTGACCCAATCTGAGTGTGTACCGTTAATAACCACCCTCTGTTTTCTATCACTCAGCCAGTTACTTACCCACATACAGATGTTTTCTCCCAGTCCGAGCATTCTTATTTTATATACTAACCTTTTATGTGGTACAGTGTCAAATGCTTTGGAGAAGTCCAGATATACGACATCCATTGATTCGCCGCTGTCAAGTCTAGAACTTACCTCCTCATAGAAACTGATTAAATTAGTCTGACATGACCGATCCCTCACGAAGCCATGCTGATATGGCGTTATTTGTAGGGATGAGCGTAAAAGTCCGGGTTCGGGTTCGGTGTTCGGCGCATTCTGTGATCGATCTGCAGCTGTGGATCATTGAAGTGCTATTATTGACTTGCTCACTTTTTTGAGGCTGCCCAGAGCGTTTTTAGATCAATTTTTTTCTGGGGTGATCGGCGGCCATTTTGTGACTTGTGGTGCGCCAGCATGAGCTATCACCAAGTGTATTTAACCATCGATAGTGTGGTTATTTTGTGCTATATCCTACATCAGCTGCAGGCTGAGCCTGTGTCACCGAAGTGCATTTAACCATCAACAGTCTGGTTATTTTTTGGCCATATACTACATCAGCTGCAGGCTGAGCCTGTGTCACCCAAGTGCATTTAACCATCAACAGTCTGATTATTTTTTGGCCATATACTACATCAGCTGCAGGCTGAGCCTGTGTCACCCAAGTGTATTTAACCATCGATAGTGTGGTTATTTTGTGCTATATCCTACATCAGCTGCAGGCTGAGCCTGTGTCACCCAAGTGCATTTAACCATCAACAGTCTGATTATTTTTTGGCCATATACTACATCTGGTGCAGGCTGAGCCTGTGTCACCCAAGTGTATTTAACCATCAACAGTCTGATTATTTTTTGGCCATATACTACATCTGGTGCAGGCTGAGCCTGTGTCACCCAAGTGCATTTAACCATCAACAGTGTGGTTATTTTTTGGCCATATATTACATCAGGGGCAAGTTGAGCCTGTCACTCAGCGCCTAAAAAATAGACCTGACATTTCTATTCAACCAAATCTGAACTGTTTTAGATGGTCAAGTTATTTGTATTGACCGTAAAAGCACACTTTTTTTTTCTGGGTTGAAAAAGCATTCCCAAATTTGCCATTCTCAAAATAACTAGTTTCTGGTATTTGAGGCCTACTTGAAATCTATCCCAAAAAGAAAATCTTAGATTAAAGGTATTGATAGTGTCATTCAGAAAAACCTAAGACACACGCTAGCGTGCTGATAGAAGTGTGATTCTGTGATTAAACCTATACCTGTCACACAGCGCAAAAAAAAACAGGTCTCACATCTCTATTCAACCAAATCTGCACTGTTGTAGCTGGTCAAGTTATTTGTAGTGACCGTAAAAGCAGACTTTTTGTTCTGGGTTGAAAAAGCATTCCCAAATTTGCCATTCTGAAAATAACTAGTTTCTGGTATTTGAGGCCTACTTGAAATCTATCCCAAAAAGAAAATCTTACATTGAAGGTATTGATAGTGTCATTCAGAAAAACCTAAGACACACGCTAGCGTGCTGATAGAAGTGTGATTCTGTGATTAAACCTATACCTGTCACACAGAGCAAAAAAAAACAGGTCTCACATCTCTATTCAACCAAATCTGCACTGTTGTAGCTGGTCAAGTTATTTGTAGTGACCGTAAAAGCAGACTTTTTGTTCTGGGTTGAAAAAGCATTCCCAAATTTGCCATTCTCAAAATAACTAGTTTCTGGTATTTGAGGCCTACTTGAAATCTATCCCAAAAAGAAAATCTTACATTGAAGGTATTGATAGTGTCATTCAGAAAAACCTAAGACACACGCTAGCGTGCTGATAGAAGTGTGATTCTGTGATTAAACCTATACCTGTCACACAGCGCAAAAAAAAACAGGTCTCACATCTCTATTCAACCAAATCTGCACTGTTGTAGCTGGTCAAGTTATTTGTAGTGACCGTAAAAGCAGACTTTTTGTTCTGGGTTGAAAAAGCATTCCCAAATTTGCCATTCTCAAAATAACTAGTTTCTGGTATTTGAGGCCTACTTGAAATCTATCCCAAAAAGAAAATCTTACATTGAAGGTATTGATAGTGTCATTCAGAAAAACCTAAGACACACGCTAGCGTGCTGATAGAAGTGTGATTCTGTGATTAAACCTATACCTGTCACACAGCGCAAAAAAAAACAGGTCTCACATCTCTATTCAACCAAATCTGCACTGTTGTAGCTGGTCAAGTTATTTGTAGTGACCGTAAAAGCAGACTTTTTGTTCTGGGTTGAAAAAGCATTCCCAAATTTGCCATTCTCAAAATAACTAGTTTCTGGTATTTGAGGCCTACTTGAAAGCTATCCCAAAAAGAAAATCTTACATTGAAGGTATTGATAGTGTCATTCAGAAAAACCTAAGACACACGCTAGCGTGCTGATAGAAGTGTGATTCTGTGATTAAAATTATACCTGTCACACAGCGCAAAAAAAAACAGGTCTCGCATCTCTATTCAACCAAATCTGCACTGTTGTAGCTGGTCAAGTTATTTGTAGTGACCGTAAAAGCAGACTTTTTGTTCTGGGTTGAAAAAGCATTCCCAAATTTGCCATTCTCAAAATTGTGCTGAACGGGAACAATGAGGAAAACATCTAATAAGTGAAGCGGACGCGGACGTGGACATGGTCGTGGTGGTGTTAGTGGACCCTCTGGTGCTGGGAGAGGACGTGGCCGTTCTGCCACAGCCACACGTCCTAGTGAACCAACTACCTCAGGTCCCAGTAGCCAGCAGAATTTACAGCGATATTTGGTGGGGCCCAATGCCGTTCTAAGGATGGTAAGGCCTGAGCAGGTACAGGCATTAGTCAATTGGGTGGCCGACAGTGGATCCAGCACGTTCACATTATCTCCCACCCAGTCTTCTGCAGAAAGCGCACAGATGGCGCATGAAAACCAAGCCCATCGGTCTGTCACATCACCCCCATGCATATCAGGGAAACTGTCTGAGCCTCAAGTTATGCAGCAGTCTCTTATGCTGTTTGAAGACTCTGCTGCCAGGGTTTCCCAAGGGCATCCACCTAGCCCTTCCCCAGGGGTGGAAGAGATAGAATGCACTAACGCACAACCACTTATTTTTCCTGATGATGAGGACATGGGAATACCACCTCAGCACGTCTCTGATGATGACGAAACACAAGTGCCAACTGCTGCGTCTTTCTGCAGTGTGCAGACTGAACAGGAGGTCAGGGATCAAGACTGGGTGGAAGACGATGCAGGGGACGATGAGGTCCTAGACCCCACATGGAATGAAGGTCGTGCCACTGACTTTCACAGTTCGGAGGAAGAGGCAGTGGTGAGACCGAGCCAACAGCGTAGCAAAAGAGGGAGCAGTGGGCAAAATCAGAACACCCGCCGCCAAGAGACTCCGCCTGCTACTGACCGCCGACATCTGGGACCGAGCACCCCAAAGGCAGCTTCAAAGAGTTCCCTGGCATGGCACTTCTTCAAACAATGTGCTGACGACAAGACCCGAGTGGTTTGCACGCTGTGCCATCAGAGCCTGAAGCGAGGCATTAACGTTCTGAACCTTAGCACAACCTGCATGACCAGGCACCTGCATGCAAAGCATGAACTGCAGTGGAGTAAACACCTTAAAAACAAGGAAGTCACTCAGGCTCCCCCTGCTACCTCTTCTGCGGCTGCCGCCTCGGCCTCTTCTGCTGCTGCGGCCGCCTCGGCCTCTTCTGCTGATGCTGCCGCCGCCTCGGCCTCTTCCTCCGCCTCTGGAGGATCGTTGGCACCTGCCGCCCAGCAAACATGGGATGTACCACCAACACCACCACCTGCGTCACCAAGCATCTCAACCATGTCACACGGCAGCGTTCAGCTCTCCATCTCACAAACATTTGAGAGAAAGCGTAAATTACCACCTAGCCACCCTCGATCCCTGGCCCTGAATGCCAGCATTTCTAAACTACTGGCCTATGAAATGCTGTCATTTAGGCTGGTGGACACACACAGCTTCAAACAGCTCATGTCACTTGCTGTCCCACAGTATGTTGTTCCCAGCCGCCACTACTTCTCCAAGAGAGCCGTGCCTTCCCTGCACAAACAAGTGTCCGATAAAATCAAGTGTGCACTGCGCAACGCCATCTGTGGCAAGGTCCACCTAACCAGAGATACGTGGACCAGTAAGCACGGCCAGGGACGCTATATCTCCCTAACTGCACACTGGGTAAATGTAGTGGCGGCTGGGCCCCAGGCGGAGAGCTGTTTGGCGCACGTCCTTCCGCCGCCAAGGATCGCAGGGCAACATTCTTTGCCTCCTGTCTCCTCCTCCTCCTACTCAGCTTCCTCCTCCTCTTCTTCCACCTGCTCATCCAGTCAGCCACACACCTTCACCACCAACTTCAGCACAGCACGGGGTAAACGTCAGCAGGCCATTCTGAAACTCATATGTTTGGGGGACAGGCCCCACACCGCACAGGAGTTGTGGCGGGGTATAGAACAACAGACCGACGAGTGGTTGCTGCCGGTGAGCCTCAAGCCTGGCCTGGTGGTGTGCGATAATGGGCGAAATCTCGTTGCAGCTCTGGGACTAGCCGGTTTGACAGACATCCCTTGCCTGGCGCATGTGCTGAATTTGGAGGTGCAGAAGTTCATTCGCAACTACCCCGACATGTCAGAGCTGCTGCATAAAGTGCGGGCCGTCTGTTCGCGCTTCCGGCGGTCACACCCTGCCGCTGCTCGCCTGTCTGCGCTACAGCGTAACTTCGGCCATCCCGCTCACCGCCTCATATGCGACGTGCCCACCAGATGGAACTCCACCTTGCAAATGCTGGACAGACTTTGCGAGCAGCAGCAGGCCATAGTGGAGTTTCAGCTGCAGCACGCACGGGTCAGTCGCACTGTGGATCAGACCCACTTCACCACCAATGACTGGGCCTCCATGCGAGACCTGTGTGCCCTGTTGCGCTGTTTCGAGTACTCCACCAACATGGCCAGTGGCGATGACGCCGTTATCAGCGTTACAATACCACTTCTATGTCTCCTTGAGAAAACACTTAGGGCGATGATGGAAGAGGAGGTGGCCCAGGAGGAAGATGAGGAAGAGGGGTCATTTTTAGCACTTTCAGGCCAGTCTCTTCGAAGTGACTCAGAGGGAGGTTTTTTGCAACACAAGAGGCCAGGTACAAATGTGGCCAGACAGGGCCCCTACTGGAGGATGAGGAGGACGAGAATGAGGAGGAGGTGGAGGAGGATGAGGATGAAGCATGTTCACAGCGGGGTGGCACCCAAAGCAGCTCGGGCCCATCACTGGTGCGTGGCTGGGGGGAAACACAGGACGATGACGATACGCCTCCCACAGAGGACAGCTTGTCCTTACCTCTGGGCAGCCTGGCACACATGAGCGACTACATGCTGCAGTGCCTGCGCAACGACAGCAGAGTTGCCCACATTTTAACGTGTGCGGACTACTGGGTTGCCACCCTGCTGGATCCCCGGTACAAAGACAATGTGCCCACCTTACTTCCTACACTGGAGCGTGATAGGAAGATGCGCGAGTACAAGCGCACGTTGGTAGACGCGCTACTGAGAGCATTCCCAAATGTCACAGGGGAACCAGTGGAAGCCCAAGGCGAAGGCAGAGGAGGAGCAAGAGGTCGCCAACGCAGCTGTGTCACGGCCAGCTCCTCTGAGGGCAGGGTTAGCATGGCAGAGATGTGGAAAAGTTTTGTCACCACGCCACAGCTAACTGCACCACCACCTGATACGGAACGTGTTACCAGGAGGCAACATTTCACTAACATGGTGGAACAGTACCTGTGCACACCCCTCCACGTACTGACTGATGGTTCGGCCCCATTCAACTTCTGGGTCTCCAAATTGTCCACGTGGCCAGAGCTAGCCTTTTATGCCTTGGAGGTGCTGGCCTGCCCGGCGGCCAGCGTTTTGTCTGAACGTGTATTCAGCACGGCAGGGGGCGTCATTACAGACAAATGCAGCCGCCTGTCTACAGCCAATGTGGACAAGCTGACGTTCATAAAAATGAACCAGGCATGGATCCCACAGGACCTGTCCATCCCTTGTGCAGATTAGATATTAACTACCTCCCCTTAACAATATATTATTCTACTCCAGGGCACTTCCTCATTCAATACTATTTTTAATTTCATTTTACCATTATATTGCGGAGGAACCCAAAGTTGAATGAACCTCTCCTCTGTCTGGGTGCCGGGGCCTAAATGTGTGACAGTGGCCTGTTCCAGTGGTGGGTGACGTGAGGCCTGATTCTCTGCTATGACATGAAGACTTATTCTGTGCTGACTTAAAGCCAGATTCTCTGTTACACGACCTCTCTCCTCTGCCTGGGTGCCTGGGCCTAAATATGTGACAGTGGCCTGTTCCAGTGGTGGGTGACGTGAAGCCTGATTCTCTGCTATGACATGAATACAGATTCTGCGCTGACATAAAGCCAGATTCTCTGTTACGGGACCTCTCTCCTCTGCCTGGGTGCCTGGGCCTAAATGTGTGACAGTGGCCTGTTCCAGTGGTGGGTGACGTGAAGCCTGATTCTCTGCTATGACATGAAGACAGATTCTGCGCTGACATAAGGCCAGATTCTCTGTTACGGGACCTCTCTCCTCTGCCTGGGTGCCTGGGCCTAAATGTGTGACAGTGGCCTGTTCCAGTGGTGGGTGACGTGAAGCCTGATTCTCTGCTATGACATGAAGACAGATTCTGCGCTGACATAAGGCCAGATTCTCTGTTACGGGACCTCTCTCCTCTGCCTGGGTGCCTGGGCCTAAATGTGTGACAGTGGCCTGTTCCAGTGGTGGGTGACGTAAAGCCTGATTCTCTGCTATGACATGAAGACAGATTCTGCGCTGACATAAGGCCAGATTCTCTGTTACGGGACCGCTCTCCTCTGTCTGGGTGCCGGGGCCTAAATGTGTGACAGTGGCCTGTTCCAGTGGTGGGTGACGTGAAGCCTGATTCTCTGCTATGACATGAATACAGATTCTGCGCTGACATAAGGCCATATTCTCTGTTACGGGACCGCTCTCCTCTGCCTGGGTGACTGGGCCTAAATGTGTGACAGTGGCCTGTTCCAGTGGTGGGTGGCGTGAAGCCTGATTCTCTGCTATGACATGAAGAAAGATTCTGCGCTGACATAAGGCCAGATTCTCTGTTACGGGAACGCTCTCCTCTGTCTGGGTGCCTGGGCCTAAATGTGTGACAGTGGCCTGTTCCAGTGGTGCGTGACGTGAAGCCTGATTCTCTGCTATGACATGAAGACAGATTCTGTGCTGACATCAGGCCAGATTCTCTGTTACGGGACCTCTCTCCTCTGCCTGGGTGCCGGGGCCTAAATGTGTGACAGTGGCCTGTTCCAGTGGTGGGTGACATGAAGCCTGATTCTCTGCTATGACATGAAGACTGATTCTGCGCTGACATAAGGCCAGATTCTCTGTTACGGGAACGCTCTCCTCTGTCTGGGTGCCGGGGCCTAAATGTGTGACAGTGGCCTGTTCCAGTGGTGGGTGACGTGAAGCCTGATTCTCTGCTATGACATAAAGACAGATTCTGCGCTGACATAAGGCCAGATTCTCTGTTACGGGACCTCTCTCCTCTGCCTGGGTGCCTGGGCCTAAATGTGTGACAGTGGCCTGTTCCAGTGGTGGTTGACGTGAAGCCTGATTCTCTGCTATGACATGAAGACAGATTCTGTGCTGACATCAGGCCAGATTCTCTGTTACGGGACCTCTCTCCTCTGCCTGGGTGCCGGGGCCTAAATGTGTGACAGTGGCCTGTTCCAGTGGTGGGTGACGTGAAGCCTGATTCTCTGCTATGACATGAATACAGATTCTGCGCTGACATAAGGCCAGATTCTCTGTTACGTCTGTTACGGGACCTCTCTCCTCTGCCTGGGTGCCTGGGCCTAAATGTGTGACAGTGGCCTGTTCCAGTGGTGGGTGACGTGAAGCCTGATTCTCTGCTATGACATGAAGACAGATTCTGCGCTGACATAAGGCCAATTCTCTGTTACGGGACTGCTCTCCTCTGTCTGGGTGCCGGGGCCTAAATGTGTGACAGTGGCCTGTTCCAGTGGTGGGTGACGTGAAGCCTGATTCTCTGCTATGACTTGAATACAGATTCTGCGCTGACATAAAGCCAGATTCTCTGTTACGGGACCTCTCTCCTCTGCCTGTGTGCCTGGGCCTAAATGTGTGACAGTGGCCTGTTCCTGTGGTGGGTGACGTGAAGCCTGATTCTCTGCTATGACATGAAGACAGATTCTGCGCTGACATAAGGCCAGATTCTCTGTTACGGGTCCTCTCTCCTCTGCCTGGGTGCCTGGGCCTAAATGTGTGACAGTGGCCTGTTCCAGTGGTGGGTGACGTAAAGCCTGATTCTCTGCTATGACATGAAGACAGATTCTGCGCTGACATAAGGCCAGATTCTCTGTTACGGGACCTCTCTCCTCTGTCTGGGTGCCGGGGCCTAAATGTGTGACAGTGGCCTGTTCCAGTGGTGGGTGACGTGAAGCCTGATTCTCTGCTATGACATGAATACAGATTCTGCGCTGACATAAGGCCAGATTCTCTGTTACGGGTCCGCTCTCCTCTGCCTGGGTGACTGGGCCTAAATGTGTGACAGTGGCCTGTTCCAGTGGTGGGTGGCGTGAAGCCTGATTCTCTGCTATGACATGAAGACAGATTCTGCGCTGACATAAGGCCAGATTCTCTGTTACGGGACCGCTCTCCTCTGTCTGGGTGCCGGGGCATAAATGTGTGACAGTGGCCTGTTCCAGTGGTGGGTGACGTGAAGCCTGATTCTCTGCTATGACATGAAGACAGATTCTGTGCTGACATAAGGCCAGATTCTCTGTTACGGGACCTCTCTCCTCTGCCTGGGTGCCTGGGCCTAAATGTGTGACAGTGGCCTGTTCCAGTGGTGGTTGACGTGAAGCCTGATTCTCTGCTATGACATGAAGACAGATTCTGCGCTGACATAAGGCCAGATTCTCTGTTACGGGAACGCTCTCCTCTGTCTGGGTGCCGGTGCCTAAATGTGTGACAGTGGCCTGTTCCAGTGGTGGGTGACGTGAAGCCTGATTCTCTGCTATGACATGAAGACAGATTCTGCGCTGACATAAGGCCAGATTCTCTGTTACGGGACCTCTCTCCTCTGCCTGGGTGCCTGGGCCTAAATGTGTGACAGTGGCCTGTTCCAGTGGTGGGTGACGTGAAGCCTGATTCTCTGCTATGACATGAAGACAGATTCTGTGCTGACATCAGGCCAGATTCTCTGTTACGGGACCTCTCTCCTCTGCCTGGGTGCCGGGGCCTAAATGTGTGACAGTGGCCTGTTCCAGTAGTGGGTGACGTGAAGCCTGATTCTCTGCTATGACATGAAGACTGATTCTGCGCTGACATAAGGCCAGATTCTCTGTTACGGGAACGCTCTCCTCTGTCTGGGTGCCGGGGCCTAAATGTGTGACAGTGGCCTGTTCCAGTGGTGGGTGGCGTGAAGCCTGATTCTCTGCTATGACATGAAGACTGATTCTGCGCTGACATAAGGCCAGATTCTCTGTTACGGGAACGCTCTCCTCTGTCTGGGTGCCGGGGCCTAAATGTGTGACAGTGGCCTGTTCCAGTGGTGGGTGACGTGAAGCCTGATTCTCTGCTATGACATGAATACAGATTCTGCGCTGACATAAGGCCAGATTCTCTGTTACGAGACCTCTCTCCTCTGCCTGGGTGCCTGGGCCTAAATGTGTGACAGTGGCCTGTTCCAGTGGTGGGTAACGTAAAGCCTGATTCTCTGCTATGACATGAAGACAGATTCTGCGCTGACATAAGGCCAGATTCTCTGTTACGGGACCGCTCTCCTCTGTCTGGGTGCCGGGGCCTAAATGTGTGACAGTGGCCTGTTCCAGTGGTGGGTGACGTGAAGCCTGATTCTCTGCTATGACATGAATACAGATTCTGCGCTGACATAAAGCCAGATTCTCTGTTACGGGACCTCTCTCCTCTGCCTGGGTGCCTGGGCCTAAATGTGTGACAGTGGCCTGTTCCAGTGGTGGGTGACGTGAAGCCTGATTCTCTGCTATGACATGAAGACTGATTCTGCGCTGACATAGGGCCAGATTCTCTGTTACGGGAACGCTCTCCTCTGTCTGGGTGCCGGGGCCTAAATGTGTGACAGTGGCCTGTTCCAGTGGTGGGTGACGTGAAGCCTGATTCTCTGCTATGACATGAAGACAGATTCTGCGCTGACATAAGGCCAGATTCTCTGTTACGGGACCTCTCTCCTCTGACTGTGTGCCTGGGCCTAAATGTGTGACAGTGGCCTGTTCCAGTGGTGGGTGGCGTGAAGCCTGATTCTCTGCTATGACATGAAGACAGATTCTGCGCTGACATAAGGCCAGATTCTCTGTTACGGGACCTCTCTCCTCTGCCTTGGTGCCTGGGCCTAAATGTGTGACAGTGGCCTGTTCCAGTGGTGGGTGACGTGAAGCCTGATTCTCTGCTATGACATGAAGACAGATTTTGCGCTGACATAAGGCCAGATTCTCTGTTACGGGACCGCTCTCCTCTGTCTGGGTTCCTGGGCCTAAATGTGTGACAGTGGCTTGTTCCAGTGGTGGGTGACGTGAAGCCTGATTCTCTGCTATGACATGAAGACAGATTCTGCGCTGACATAAGGCCAGATTCTCTGTTACGGGATCTCTCTCCTCTGCCTGGGTGCCTGGGCCTAAATGTGTGACAGTGGCCTGTTCCAGTGGTGGGTGACGTGAAGCCTGATTCTCTGCTATGACATGAAGACAGATTCTGCGCTGACATAAGGCCAGATTCTCTGTTACGGGAACGCTCTCCTCTGTCTGGGTGCCGGGGCCTAAATGTGTGACAGTGGCCTGTTCTAGTGGTGGGTGACGTGAAGCCTGATTCTCTGCTATGACATGAAGACAGATTCTGTGCTGACATCAGGCCAGATTCTCTGTTACGGGACCTCTCTCCTCTGCCTGGGTGCCGGGGCCTAAATGTGTGACAGTGGCCTGTTCCAGTGGTGGGTGACGTGAAGCCTGATTCTCTGCTATGACATGAAGACTGATTCTGCGCTGACACGAAGCCAGATTCTCTGCTATGGCATGAAGAGACTGATTCTCTGCTGACATGAAGCCAGATTCTTTGCTATGGCATGAAGAGACTGATTCTCTGCTGACGTGAAGCCAGATTCTCTGCTATGGGACCTCTGTCCAATTGATATTGGTTCATTTTTATTTTTTTTATTTTTATTTTAATTCATTTCCCTATCCACATTTGTTTGCAGGGGATTTACCTACATGTTGCTGCCTTTTGCAGCCCTCTAGCTCTTTCCTGGGCTGTTTTACAGCCTTTTTAGTGCCGAAAAGTTCGGGTCCCCATTGACTTCAATGGGGTTCGGGTTCGGGACGAAGTTCGGATCGGGTTCGGATCCCGAACCCGAACATTTCCAGGAAGTTCGGCCGAACTTCTCGAACCCGAACATCCAGGTGTTCGCTCAACTCTAGTTATTTGCTTATTTCCGTTGAGATGCTCTAATATAGCATCTCTCAGAAAACCTTCAAACAGTTTACCCTCAACAGATGTTAAACTTACCGGCCTATAGTTTCCAGGCTCTGTTTTTGGCCCCTTTTTGAATATTGGCACCACATATGCCACGTGCCAATCCTGTGGGACATTCCCTGTCAGTATAGAGTCTGCAAATATCAGAAATAAGGGTCTGGCTATGACATTACTTAATTCCTTTAGTATACCGGGGTGTATGTCATCCGGTCCTGGCGATTTGTCTATTTTAATCTTTTTAAGTCGCTGATGTACTTCTTCCTGGGTCAGACAGGACACTTTTAATGGGGAATTTATTTTTGCATTCTGCATGTCATCTGACAATTTATTTTCCTCAGTGAATACATTGGAGAAAAAAATATTTAACAGCTTTGCTTTCTCCTCGTCGCTCTCTGCGACTCCCCCCTCATTACTCTTTAAAGGGCCAACACCTTCAGATTTATTCTTTTTAACATTTATATAATTGAAGAACATTTTAGGGTTAGTTTTACTCTCTTTGGCAATTAATCTCTCGGTCTCTAGTTTGGCCGCTTTTATTAGTTTTTTACATGTTCTATTTTTTTCCTTATAGTTTTTCAGTGCTTCTGTGCTACCCTCCTGTTTTAGTGTTTTATATGCTTTCTTTTTGTCATTTATTGCTTTCTTTACAGTTCTATTTATCCACATTGGTTTCTTTTTGTTCCTTAACCTTTTATTACCATACGTTATGTACCTCTCACAATGAGATTTTAGGATGTTTTTAAAGATATCCCATTTTGTGGCTGTATTTTTATTTTTGATGACTTTGTTCCAGTTAGTTAGGCCTATGGCCTCTCTTAGTTGGCTAAATTTAGCTTTTTTGAAGTTTGGTATTTTTGTTCCTCCCTGTAGAAACGCTCTTTTGAATGATAATTGGAAGGTTATTACTTTATGGTCACTATTTTCCAGGTGTCCCCCAACCTGCACGTCTGTTGTTCTGTCAGGTCTATTGGTTAATACTAAGTCCAGTATGGCCGTCCCTCTAGTCGGGTCCTGAACCAGTTGGGAGAGGTAATTGTCTTTGGTTATTGCCAAGAACCTGTTTCCCTTATGAGATATACAAGTTTCAGTTTCCCAGTCTATATCTGGGTAGTTGAAGTCCCCCATAATAATCACCTCATTATGATTTGCCGCCTCGTCTATCTCGTTTAGTAGTAGATTTTCTGTGGACTCTGGTATATTAGGTGGTTTATTGTTGTTTTTAGCTCCATGTATCTCTACCCACAGTGACTCCACATGTTCATGTCCCTTACTTATATCTTCTCGGACTGTGGGCTTTAGACAGGACTTTATATAAAGGCAGACCCCTCCCCCTCTCCGGTTTTGACGATCCTTTCTAAACAGACTGTAACCTTGTACATTAACTGCCCAGTCATAGCTATCATCCAGCCATGTCTCAGTTATTCCCACTATGTCATAGTCCTCCTCACACATCACTAATTCCAGTTCACCAGTTTTATTAGTCAGGCTTCTGGCATTAGTATACATACATTTGAGAGGTTTATGTATATTTTTTTCCCTACACCTTTCCTTCTGAACTGTTCTAGCCCCTCCTTCCATTCCTCCCCCAGTCCCACTACCTTGCCCCCGGTCTCTATCTGCACTATCTTCCCCTCCTATAACGTAATTTCCCTCCCCCCCAGTTCCTAGTTTAAACACTCCTCCAACCTTCTAGCCATCTTTCTCCCCAGCACAGCTGCTCCTTCCCCATTGAGGTGCAGCCCGTCCCTACGACAGAGCCTGTAGCCGATAGAAAAATCGTCCCAGTTCTCCAGGAACCCAAACCCCTCCTTCCTACACCAGTTCTTGAGCCACTTGTTAATCTCCCTAATCTCCCATTGCCTTTCTTGTGTGGCTCGTGGTACAGGCAGTATTTCGGAAAATACTACCTTTGAGGTCCTTGCCCTCAGCTTTTGACCTAAATCCCTGAAATCATTTTTAAGGACTCTCCACCTACCTCTAACTTTGTCATTGGTTCCGATATGGACCATGACCGCTGGATCGTCTCCAGCCCCTCCCAGTAATCTGTCAACCCGATCCGCGATGTGTCGAACTCTAGCGCCAGGAAGACAGCACACTGTTCGGCGATCACGGTCTTTGTGACAGATTTCCCTATCTGTTCCCCTAATAATGGAGTCTCCCACTACCAGCACCTGTCTGGCCTGCCCTGCTCTCCTGGTTCCCTGCTTACTGGAGCTGACATTCCCCTGACTGGCAGAGGAAGTGTCTGGCTGCAGCAGTGCCATCCCCGGACTGACATCCCCCTCATCTGCCAAACGTGCAAACTTGTTGGGGTGTGTCAGATCAGGGCTAGCCTCCCTGGCACTCTTCCCTCTACCCCGCTTTCTAACTTTTACCCAGCTAGCTACCTCACTTTCCTCAGCCTCCTCTCTGTCACCCTCCCCCTCATCTACCCCAAAGAGTGCTTGCTCGGTGAGAAGCAAACTCTTTTGCAAATTATCAATGCCTCTCAGTGTTGCAACTTGCCCATTTAGAGACTCGATCTGCGATTCCAAACGGGTAATTTGCTCACATCTAAAACAAAGATATACACCCTTGAACTCCTGTTCCAGGACTGCATACATCATGCAAGATGTGCACTGGACTGCGTTGTAAATTGTGCAACACATACTAAATGGGGATTACAACAGTAAAAAAGTAAAACAGTATAAATGATTTAGATTTAGACCCTGTCTGCTGTAGTCGAAGGACCACGTAAAATTAAGCCAACAACACACAAGGGAATTATATCCAACCTTAGTTTCCAAACTCCTTTTCTAGAACTCCTTGTTTTTTAACTCCACTTAATAAGACGCCACTTAGTAGAGCAAGCCTCAGGAAGAGCAGGCTCTGAAGAGTGTAAGTGGGTCAATTTATAGCACCTGGTTGCCCCGGGCACTCGCCTTAATTAAGCAGAGAGAGAAAAAAAAAAAAAAGCGATTTTAAATGGCAGTACTAGAATACAAACACTTAACTTTCATTGATCTCTGCTGCAATCCACACTCAGCCACCTGCAATCACTCCCACAAAACCACACACAGCTCTAGAACTCCTTGTTTTTTAACTCCACTTAATAAGAAGCCACTTAGTAGAGCAAGCCTCAGGAAGAGCAGGCTCTGAAGAGTGTAAGTGGGTCAATTTATAGCACCTGGTTGCCCCGGGCACTCGCCTTAATTAAGCAGAGAGAAAAAAAAAAAAAAAAAGCGATTTTAAATGGCAGTACTAGAATACAAACACTTAACTTTCAATGATCTCTGCTGCAATCCACACTCAGCCACCTGCAATTACTCCCACAAAACCACACACAGCTCTAGAACTCCTTGTTTTTTAACTCCACTTAATAAGAAGCCACTTAGTAGAGCAAGCCTCAGGAAGGGCAGGCTCTGAAGAGTGTAAGTGGGTCAATTTATAGCACCTGCTTGCCCCGGGCACTCGCCTTAATTAAGCAGAGAGAAAAAAAAAAAAAAAGCGATTTTAAATGGCAGTACTAGAATACAAACACTTAACTTTCAATGATCTCTGCTGCAATCCACACTCAGCCACCTGCAATCACTCCCACAAAACCACACACAGCTCTAGAACTCCTTGTTTTTTAACTCCACTTAATAAGAAGCCACTTAGTAGAGCAAGCCTCAGGAAGAAACCTGAGGACTGCTGATACAGTAATCGGTCACCAACAGTATCCTTTGTGTTGATTCTTTCGATCTCACAGGGTCTCCATCTCTCATCCTAACTTTGGTTTTATGAATACTCTCTGAAACAAGTTTTTTGGGGTAACCCCTAGCCCTGAATTTTCCAGCCATTTCCGTTAAACGTTGGTCCCTCACTGGGCCCTCACCGACTATTCTGGCCACCCATAGCATCTGACTCAGGGGAAGAGACTCGATCATCGGCCTCGGGTGGTGGCTCTCATATCTGACAAGGGTGTTTTTGTCCGTAGGCTTCACAAAGAGGTCAGTGGCCAGAGTGTCACCCTGAATCACTACTTCTGTGTCAAGAAATTGTAATTTATCATGAGATTGCATCAGGGTGAATTTGACACTTGTTTCAGAGAGTATTCATAAAACCAAAGTTAGGATGAGAGATGGAGATGTGCACATTTTAGACAGGAGATGTGGCGCGGATAATTTAACAGTCTGCAGCAGACACCATATACAAAAAAAACTGAACTGGATGTCACTGATATTTTAGGGATGAGAAAACTTTAAACAGGAGATGTGGCACGGATAATTTAACTGTCCGCAGCGGACACCATCTACGGAAAAAGTGTACTGGATGTCACTGATATTTTAGGGATGCGCACACTTGAAACAGGAGATTTGGCGTGGATAATTTAACTGTCCGCAGCGGACAACATCTATGAAAAAAGTGCACTGGATGTCACTGATATTTTAGGGATGCAAACACTTTAGATAGGAGGTATGAAGCGGATAATTTTACAGTCCGCAGCGGACACCGTCTACTGAAAAACTGCACTGGAAGTCACTGATATTTTAGGGATGCGCACACTTGAAACAGGAGATTTAGCGCGGATAATTGACCTGTCTGCAGTGGACACCATCTATAGAAAAAGTGAACTGTATTTGACTAATATTTAATGGATGCGCACACTTTAGCCAGGAGAAGTGGCGCAGTTAATTTAATTGTCTGCAGGGGACACCATCTACGGAAAAACTGCACTGAATGTCACAGATATTTTAGGGATGCGCACACTTGAAACAGGAGATGTGGCGCAAATAATTTAACAGTTCGCATCGGACACCGTATACTAAAAAACTGCACTGGATTTCACTGATATTTTAGGGATGAGAAAACTTTAAACAAGAAATGTGGCACGGATAATTTAACAGTCCACAGCGGACACCGTCTACGGAAAAAACTGCACTATATGTCACTGATATTTTAGGGATGCGCACACTTTAGACAGGAGATGTGGCGCAGATAGTTTACTTGTCCGCAGGGGACACTGTCTACGGAAAAAGTGCACTGGATGTCACTGATATTTTAGGGATGCAAAATCTTGAAAGAGGAGATGTGGCGCAGATAATTTATCTGTCCACAGCGGACACCGTCTAAAGATAAAGTGTACTGAAAGTCATTGACATTTTAGCGATGCGCACACTTGAAACAGGAGATATGGCGCAGATAATTTATCTGTCCGCAGCAGGTACCGTCTACAGAAAAACTGCACTGAATGTCACTGATATTTTAGGGCTGCGCACACACTAAACAGAGGATGTGGCGCTGATAATTTACCAGTCTGCAGCGGATAGCGTCTACAGAAAAACTGCACTGGATGTTACTGATATTTTAGGGATGCGCACACTTAAAACAGGAGATGTTTTGCAAATAATTTAATTGTCCGCAGCGGACACTGTCTAAGGAAAAAGTGTACTGAATGTCACTGATATTTTAGGGATGCGCACACTTGAAACAGGAGATGTGGCGCGGAGAATGTAACAGTCCGCAGCGGACACCGTCTCCGGAAAAACTGCACTGGATGTCACTGATATTTTAGGGATGCGCACACTTGAAACAGGAGATGTGGCGCGGATAATTTAACAGTCCGCAGGGGACACCGTCTATGGAAAACTGCACTGGATGTCACTGATATTTTAGGGATGCACACACTTTAAACATGAGATGTGGCGCAAATAATTAAACTGTCCGCAGGGTACACCGTCTACGGAAAAACTGCACTGGATGTCACTGATATTTTAGGGATGCGCACACTTAAAACAGGAGATTTGGCACGGAAAATTTAACGGTCCGCAGCGGACACCATCTATGTAAAAAGTGCACTGGATGTCACTAATATTTTATGGATGCGCACACTTTAGACAGGAGATGTGCCGCGGATAATTTACCAGTCCGCAGCGGATACCGTCTACGGAAAAACTGCAGTTGATGTCACTGATATTTTAGTGATGTGCACACTTTAAACAGGAGATGTGGCACAGATAATTTACCAGGCCGCAGCGGACACCGTCTACGGATAAACTGGACTGGATGTCACTAATATTTTAGGGATGCGCACACTTTAGATAGGAGGTGTGGAGCGGATAATTTTACAGTCCGCAGCGGATATTTTAGAGATGTGCACACTTTAAACAGGAGATGTGGCTGGGATAATTTACCAGGCCGCAGCGGATACCGTCTACAGAAAAACTGCACTTGATGTCACTAATATTTTAGGGATGCGCACACTTTAGATGGGAGGTGTGGAGCGGATAATTTAACAGTCCGCAGCGGACACCATCTACGGAAAAACTGCACTGGATGTCAATGATATTTTAGGAATGCGCACACTTTAGACAGGTGAAGTGGCGCGGTTAATGTAATTGTCTGCAGGGGACACCGTCTACGGAAAAACTGCACTGGATGTCACAGATATTTTAGGGATGTGCACACTTGAAACAGGAGATGTGGCGCAAATAATTTAACAGTTCGCATCGGACACCGTATACAAAAAAACTGCACTGGATGTCAATGATATTTTAGGGATGAGAAAACTTTAAACAAGAGATGTGGCACGGATAATTTAACAGTCCACAGCGGACACCGTCTACGGAAAAACTGCACTATATGTCACTGATATTTTAGGGATGCGCACACTTTAGACAGGAGATGTGGCACAGATAGTTTACTTGTCTGCAGGGGACACTGTCTACGGATAAAGTGCACTGGATGTCACTGATATTTTAGGGATGCAAAATCTTGAAAGAGGAGATGTGGCGCAGATAATTTATCTGTCCGCAGCGGACACTGTCTAAAGATAAAATGTACTGAAAGTCATTGATATTTTAGGGATGCGCACACTTGAAACAGGAGATATGGAGCGGATAATTTATCTGTCCGCAGCGGATACCGTCTACAAAAAAACTGCACTGAATGTCACTGATATTCGAGGGCTGCGCACACTGTAAACAGGAGATGTGGCGCGGATAATTTAATTGCCTGCAGCGGATACCGTCTACAGAAAAACTGCACTGGATGTTACTGATATTTTAGGGATGCGCACAGTTGAAACAGGAGATGTTTCGCAAATAATTTAATTTTCCGCAGCGGACACTGTCTACGGAAAAAGTGTACTGAATGTCATTGATAATTTAGGGATGCACACACTTTAAATAGGAGATGTGGCGCGGATAATTAAACAGTGCGCAGGGGACACTGTCTACTTACAAACTGCACTAGAAATCAATGATATTTTAGGGATGCACACACTTTAAACAGGACATATGGCGCGGATAATTTAACAGTCCGCAGGGGATACCGTCTACTGAAAAACTGCACTGGATGTCATTGATATTTTAGGGATGCGCACACTTTAGACATGAGATGTGGCACAAATAATTAAACTGTCCGCAGGGGACACCGTCTACGGAAAAACTGAACTGGATGTCACTGATATTCTAGAGATGCGCACACATTAAACAGGAGATGTGGCGCTGAGAATGTAACAGTCCGCAGCGGACACCGTCTCTGGAAAAACTGCACTGGATGTCTGATATTTTAGGGATGCGCACAATTGAAACAGGAGATGTGGCGCCGATAATTTAACACTTCGCAGCGGATACAGTCTACAGAAAAACTGCACTTGATGTCACTGATATTTTTTATGCACACACTTTAGATAGGAGGTGTGGAGCGGATAATTTAACAGTCCGCAGCGGATACGACTACTGAAAAACTGCACTGGATGTCACTGATATTTTAAGGATGCACACACTTTAGACAGGAGATTTGGCGCAGATTATTTAACAGTCTGCAGCGGACACCGTCTACGGAAAAACTGCATTGGATGTTACTGATATTTTAGGGATGCGCACACTTAAAACAGGAGATTTGTCACGGATAATTTAATGGTCCGCAGCGGACACCAGCAATGTAAAAAGTGCACTGATGTCACTAATATTTTAGGGATGCACACACTTTAGACAGGAGATGTGGCGCGGATAATTTACCAGTCCGCAGCGGATACCGTCTACGGAAGAACTGCAGTTGATGTCAAAGATATTTTAGTGATGTGCACACTTTAAACAGGAGATGTGGCGCGGATAATTTACCAGGCCGCAGCGGACACCGTCTACGAAAAAACTGGACTGGATGTCACTAATATTTTAGGGATGCGCACACATTAGATAGGAGGTGTGGAGCGGATAATTTAACAGTCCGCAGCGGATATTTTAGAGATGTGCACACTTTAGATAGGAGGGAGATGTGTTGCCGATAATTTAACAGTTTGCAGCGGATACCATCTACAGAAAAACTGCACTTGATGTCACTAATATTTTAGGGATGCGCACACTTTAGATAGGTGGTGTGGAGAGGATAATTTAACAGTCCGCAGCGGACACCATCTACGGAAAAACTGCACTGGATGTAAATGATATTTTAGGGATGCGCACACTTTAGCCAGGAGAAGTGGCGAGGTTAATTTAATTGTCTGCAGGGGACACCGTCTACGGAAAAACTGCACTGGATGTCACTGATATTTTAGTGATGTGCACACTTTAAACAAGAGATGTGGCGCAAATAATTTAACAGTTCGCATCGGACACCGTATACTAAAAAACTGCACTGGATTTCACTGATATTTTAGGGATGCGCACACTTTAGACAGGAGATGTGGCGCAGATAGTTTACTTGTCCGCAGGGGACACTGTCTACGGAAAAAGTGCACTGGATGTCACTGATATTTTAGGGATGCACAATATTGAAAGAGGAGATGTGGCGCAGATAATTTATCTGTCCGCAGCGGACACCATCTAAAGATAAAGTGTACTGAAAGTCATTGATATTTTAGGGATGTGCACACTTGAAACAGGAGATATGGCGCGGATAATTAATCTGTCCGCAGCGGATACCGTCTACAAAAAAACTGCAGTGAATGTCACGGATATTTTAGGGATGAGAACACCTTAAGCAGGAGATATGGCGCAGATAGTTTACCTGTCCACAGGGGACACTGTCTATGGAAAAAGTGCACTGGATTTCACTAAAATTTTAGGGATGCACAAACTTGAAACCTGAGATGTGGCGCTTATAATTTAACTGTCCGCAGAGGACACCGTCTACGGAAAAAACTACTGGATGTCACTGGTATTTTAGGGATGCGCTCACTTTAAACGAGAAATGTTGCTTGGATAATTTAACAGTCCATAGCGGACACTGTCCACTGAAAAACGGCACTGGATGTCACTGATAATTTAGGGATGCGCAAACTTAAAACAGGAGATGTGGCACGGATAATTAAACTGTCTGCAAAGGACACCGTCTACTGAAAAACTGCACTGGATGTCACTGATATTTTAGGGATGCGCACACTTTAGCCAGGAGAAGTGGCGAGGTTAATTTAATTGTCTGCAGGGGACACCATCTACGGAAAAACTGCACTGGATGTCACTGATATTTTAGGGATGCGCACACTTTAGATAGGAGAGTTGGTGCGGATAATTTAACAGTCCGCGGCGGACACCGTCTACAGTAAAAAACTTCACTATATGTCACTGATATTTTAGGGATTTGCACACTTTAAAAGGGAGATGTGGCGCGGATAATTTAACATTCCGCAGGGGACACAGTCTACGGAAAAACTGCACTAGATGTCACTGATATTTTAGGGATGCGCACACTTTAGACAGGAGAAGTGGCACGGATAATTTAACAGTCCGCAGCGTGCACCGTTTTCAGAAAAACTGAACTGGATGTCACTGATATTTTAGGGATGCGCACTCTTAAAACAAGAGATGTGCCGCTGATAATTTAACTGTCCACAGCGGACACGTCTACGGAAAAAGTGTACTGGATAGAGTTGAGCGAACCCGAACTGTAAAGTTTGGGTTCGTACCGAACCTTAGGTTTTTCGACACCCAGACCCAAACCCGAACATTTACGTAAAAGTTCGAGTTCGGGTTCGGTGTTCGGCAATTTTTATGGGGCTTTTTGAAAGGCTGCAAAGCAGCCAATCAACAACGTCATACTACTTGCCCCAAAAGGACATCACAGCCATGCCTACTATTGGCATGGCTGTGATTGGCCAACTGCAGCATGTGACCCAGCCTCTATTTAAGCTGGAATCACTTAGCGCTGCCCGTCACTCTGCTCGGATTAGTGTAGGGAGAGGCTGCAGCTGCTGTGAGGGAGAGATCAGGGAGTGATCTTATCAAGAACTGGTTTATGTACTCAGCGATCTACAGAAAAAGTGTTTTGTGGGTGCAGTGCACAATTTTTTTAAGCCTTCTGTCACGACCATGGTCATGGTCATGACTCCTTAACCGCATGCTGTTGCCTGCGGTCTCGTTTGGTTGTTTCAACCACAGGTGAGGGCCGCTTGTATGTTGCCTGACTTGTGGTTGCCGCTGGCAACATGTTCTTTTGATTGTACTTGGCAGTATAGCAGCCTGAGCTGTTGTTAGGCAGCTTGCTGTCAAGTGCATGCGGTTACACCTGGTTAGGTGTGTGTGTGTATGTATGCACTTTGTGTGTCATTTGTGCACAAGCTTTACTTATGTGTGCACGTCCCCTTTAAGTGGCTGTCTTCCCTTCCCTGGTGTGAGAAGGGTTAAATCCCTTCCTAGTATGTGAGCACTGGGTGTGTCTGTGTGGGTGTGGCTACTTGGGCCTATATAGCTTCTGCTGTGATTCAGAAGTCTGAGGGGTACTTCAGCTATGTAAGCTGGAGTCATTCTCCTGTGTAAGTTCCATCTGCCAGTGAGGGCCACCCTTCTGGTCATAGACTTATGTTAGACTTTATTGTTCTTATTTTATTATATGTCTACTGGTGTTTTTATGTTTTGCAGCGTGTGGTCCAGGGTTCCTGTGTGATTGTGTGGTGTGTGCTGTGTCCGTTTATCTTATTGTGGACAGCAGCACCTGTGCACGGGTTCCTGGCTGTTGTGTCTGTGGCAGGTAGTTGTGGTATTTGTTGCACTACCTGCCATTGCCATATGCTGTGTTTGTTTCCCTTACCTTTGCAGCTTGGCCAGTGAGACTCCTGCTCCTCCGTGCCTAGGAGGAACAGGTCGTCTTGCCCTGCTCCTTCTTCCAGGGCAATCCTGAGGGCTAGCAGGGATCATAGGTTCTAGTGTATGAGCCCTCCCACCATCAGGGTTGGCTCATATGGTTAGGAGTCAGGGTCAGAATTAGGGATGTGATAGGAGGTGACCTGCTCCCTGATTCCTGTCCTGGCCTCGAAGCTATATTTCGTAATGACACCGCACGGCTGAGGGTTTTCCCCATCCTCAGCCGTGACACCTTCCCTGAGCCAACTACTGCTGAAAACGAACTTTTTTTTCTTCATTTCATCAATATCAATACTTGATCGGCAGCCATTTTATGCAACGATAGTTCACCAGCATAGGCTATCTGCAAGTCCAGAAATACAGCTTTGGCATACTGGGGTGAAAAAACCCTCTGATATACTGCACATCTGGGATTAGAGAAGCATAAGTGACTGTCACTATTAGGACAGAAATACAGCTTTTTGGTTAGGGTGAAAAAAGCCTCTAATATACTGCACATCTGTGATTACAGGTGCATAAGTCACTGTCACAATTAGGACAGAAATGTAACATTTTGGTTACTGGGGTGAAAAAAGCCTATAATATACTGCACATCTGTGATTACACGTGCATAAGTCATTGTCACATTTAGAACAGAAATGCAGCTTTTTGGTTACATACTGCACATCTGTGATTACACATGCATAAGTCACTGTCACATTTAGGACAGAAATACAGCTTTTTGGTTACTAGGAAGAAAAAAGCCTCTAATATACAGCACATCTGTGATTACATCTGCATAAGCCACTGTCACATTTAGGACAGAAACACAGCTTTTTCTTACTGGGGTAAAAAAAAACTCTGATATACTGCACATCTGTGATTACACATGCATAAGTCACTGTCACATTTAGAACAGAAATGCAGATTTTTGGTTACATACTGCACATCTGTGATTACACATGCATAAGTCACTGTCACATTTAGGACAGAAATACAGCTTTTTGGTTACTAGGAAGAAAAAAGCCTCTAATATACAGCACATCTGTGATTACATCTGCATAAGCCACTGTCACATTTAGGACAGAAACACAGCTTTTTCTTACTGGGGTAAAAAAAAACTCTGATATACTGCACATCTGTGATTACACATGCATAAGTCACTGTCACATTTAGAACAGAAATACAGCTTTTTGGTTAGGGTGAAAAAAAACTCTGATATACTGCACATCTGTGATTACACGTGTATAAGTGATTGTCACATTAAGGCCAGAAAGACAGCTTTTTTCTTACTGGGGTAAAAAAAAACTCTGATATACTGCACATCTGTGATTACACATGCATAAGTGACTGTCACATTAAGGCCAGAAATACAGCTTTTTTTTCTTACTGGGGTGAAAAAACCCTCTGATATACTGCACATCTGGGATTACACATGCATAAGTCACTGTCACATTTAGGACAGAAATACAGCTTTTTGGCTAGGGTGAATAAATCCTCTAATATACTGCACATCTGTGATTACACGTGCATAAGTGATTGTCACATTATGGCCAGACATCCTGCTTTGACATACTAGGGTGAAAAAAACCCTCTCATATACTGCACATCTCTGATTACACGTGCATTAGTGATTGTCACATTAAGGCCAGAAATCCTGCTTTGGCATACTGGGGTAAAAAAAAAAACTCTGATATACTGCTCATCTCTGATTACACGTTCATAAGTGATTGTCACATTAAGGCCAGAAATACAGCTTTTTTCTTACTGGGGTGAAAAAACCCTCTGATATACTGAACATCTATAATTACACGGGCATAAGTCACTGTAACATTTAGGACAGAAATACAGCTTTTTGGTTACATACTGCACATCTGTGATTACACGTGCATAAGTCACTGTCACATTTAGGACAGAAATACAGCTTTTTGGTTACTGGGGTGAAAAAAGCCTCTAATATACTGCAAATCTGTGATTACATGTGAATAAGTCACTGTCACATTTAGGACAGAAATACAGCTTTTTCTTACTGGGGTAAAAAAAAAACTCTGATATACTGCACATCTGTGATTACATGTGCATAAGTCACTGTCACATTTAGAACAGAAATACAGCTTTTTGGATAGGGTGAAAAAAAAAAACTCTGATATACTGCACATCTGTGATTACACATGCATAAGTCACTGTCACATTTAGGACAGAAATACAGCTTTTTGGTTACTAGGAAGAAAAAAGCCTCTAATATACAGCACATCTGTGATTACATCTGCATAAGCCACTGTCACATTTAGGACAGAAACACAGCTTTTTCTTACTGGGGTAAAAAAAAACTCTGATATACTGCACATCTGTGATTACACATGCATAAGTCACTGTCACATTTAGAACAGAAATACAGCTTTTTGGTTAGGGTGAAAAAAAACTCTGATATACTGCACATCTGTGATTACACGTGTATAAGTGATTGTCACATTAAGGCCAGAAAGACAGCTTTTTTCTTACTGGGGTAAAAAAAAACTCTGATATACTGCACATCTGTGATTACACATGCATAAGTGACTGTCACATTAAGGCCAGAAATACAGCTTTTTTTTCTTACTGGGGTGAAAAAACCCTCTGATATACTGCACATCTGGGATTACACATGCATAAGTCACTGTCACATTTAGGACAGAAATACAGCTTTTTGGCTAGGGTGAATAAATCCTCTAATATACTGCACATCTGTGATTACACGTGCATAAGTGATTGTCACATTATGGCCAGACATCCTGCTTTGACATACTAGGGTGAAAAAAACCCTCTCATATACTGCACATCTCTGATTACACGTGCATTAGTGATTGTCACATTAAGGCCAGAAATCCTGCTTTGGCATACTGGGGTAAAAAAAAAAACTCTGATATACTGCTCATCTCTGATTACACGTTCATAAGTGATTGTCACATTAAGGCCAGAAATACAGCTTTTTTCTTACTGGGGTGAAAAAACCCTCTGATATACTGAACATCTATAATTACACGGGCATAAGTCACTGTAACATTTAGGACAGAAATACAGCTTTTTGGTTACATACTGCACATCTGTGATTACACGTGCATAAGTCACTGTCACATTTAGGACAGAAATACAGCTTTTTGGTTACTGGGGTGAAAAAAGCCTCTAATATACTGCAAATCTGTGATTACACGTGTATAAGTGATTGTCACATTAAGGCCAGAAATACAGCTTTTTCTTACTGGGGTAAAAAAAAAACTCTGATATACTGCACATCTGTGATTACATGTGCATAAGTCACTGTCACATTTAGAACAGAAATACAGCTTTTTTTCTTACTGGGGTGAAAAAACCCTCTGATATACTGCACATCTGTGATTACAAGTGCATAAGTCACTGTCAAATTTAGGACAGAAATAGAGCTTTTTGGCTAGGGTGAAAAAACCCTCTGATATACGGAACTGCTTATCTGTGATTACACGTGCATAAGTCACTGTCACATTTAGGACAGAAATACAGCTTTTTGGCTAGGATGAAAAAATCCTCTAATATACTGCACATCTGTGATTACACGTGCATAAGTGATTGTCACATTATGGCCAGAAATCCTGCTTTGGCATACTAGGGAGAAAAAAAACCTCTCATATACTGCACATCTCTGATTACACGTGCATAAGTGATTGTCACATTAATGCCAGAAATTCTGCTTTGGCATACTAGGGTGAAAAAACCTTCTGATATACTGCACATTTCTGATTACACGTTCATAGGTGATTGTCACATTAAGAACAGAAATACAGCTTTTTCTTACTGGTGTGAAAAAACCCTCTGATATACTGCACATTTGTAATTACACGGCCATAAGTCACTGTCACATTTTGGACAGAAATACAGCTTTTTGGTTACTGAGGTAAAAAAAACTCTCTGATATACTGCACATCTATAATTACACCTGCATAAGTGATAGTCACATTAAGAACAGAAATACAGCTTTTTTCTTACTGGGGTGAAAAAACGATCTGATATACTGCACATCTGTGATTACACATGCATAAGTAATTGTCACATTAAGGCCAGAAATCCGGCTTTGGCATACTGGGGTTAAAATCCCTCTGATATACTGCACATCTCTTATTACACATGCATAAGTGATTGTCACATTAAGCCCACAAATACAGCTTTTTTCTTACTGGGGTGAAAAAACTTTCTTATATACTACACATCTGTGATTACACGTGCATAAGTGATTGTCACATTAAGGCCACAAATACAGTTTTTTTATTATTGGGGTGAAAAAACCCTCTGATATACTGCACATCTGTGATTACACGTGCATAAGTCACTGTCACATTTAGGACAGAAATATAGATTTTTGACTAGGGTGAAAAAACCCTCTGAAATACTACATATCTGTGATTACACGTGCATAAGTCACTGTCACATTTAGGACTGAAATAGAGCTTTTTGGCTAGGGTGAAAAAACCCGCTAATATACTGCACATCTGTGATTACACGTACATAAGTGATTGTCACATTATGGGCAGAAATTCTGCTTTGGCATACATGGGTGAAAAAACCCTCTGATATACTGCACATCTCTGATTACACATGCATAAGTAATTGTCTTATTAAGGCCAGAAATACAGCTTTTTTTCTTACTGGGGTGAAAAAACCTCTGATATATTGCACATCTGTGATTACACATGCATAAGTCGCTGTCACATTTAGGACAGAAATACAGCTTTTTGGTTAGGGTGAAAAAACCCTCTGATATACTGCACATCTCTGATTACACGTGCATAAGTGATTGTCACATAAAGGCCAGAAACACAGCTTTTTTCTTACTGGGGTGAAAAAACCCTCTTATATACTGCACATCTGTGATTACACATGCATAAGTGATTATTAGATTAAGGCCAGAAATCCTGCTTTTTCTTACTGGGGTGAAAAAACCTTCTAATATACTGCACATCTCTGATTACACGTGCATAAGTGATTGTCACATTAAGGCCAGAAAAAAAGCTTTTTTTCCTTACTGGGGTGAAAAAACCCTCTGATATACTGCACATCTGTGATTACACGTGCATAAGTCACTGTCACATTTAGGACAGAAATACAGCTTTTTGGTTAGGGTGAAAAAACCCTCTTATATACTGCACATCTGTGATTACACGTGCATAAGTGATTATTAGATTAAGGCCAGAAATCCTGCTTTTTCTTACTATGGTGAAAAACCCTCTGATATACTACACATCTCTGATTACACATGCATAAGTGTTTGTCACATTAAGGCCAGAAATACAGCTTTTTTCTTATTGGGGTGAAAAAACCCTCTGATATGCTGCACATCTGTGATTACACGTGCATAAGTCACTGTCACATTTAGGACAGAAATATAGCTTTTTGGCTAGGGTGAAAAAACCCTCTGATATACTGCACATCTGTGATTACAAGTGCATAAGTGATTGTCACATTAAGACCAGAAATCCTGCTTAGCGTACTGCGGTGAAAAAAACCTCTCATATACTGCACATCTCTGATTACACGTTCACAAGTGATTGTCACATTAAGGCCAGAAATACAGCTTTTTTCTTACTGGGGTGAAAAAACCCTCTGATATACTGCACATCTGTGATTACACGTGCATAAGGCCTCTTTCACACGACCGTTGTGTGCACCCGTGGCCGTTGTGCCGTTTTCCGTTTTTTTTTCGCGGACCCCATGACTTTCAATGGGTCCGTGGAAAAAACGGAAAATGCACCGTTTTGCAGCTGCATCCGAGATCCGTGTTTCCTGGCCGTGAAAAAAATATGACCTGTCCTATTTTTTTCGCGGCCAACGGTTCACGGACCCATTCAAGTCAATAGGTCCGTGAAAGAACACGGATGCACACAAGATTGGCATCCGTGTCCGTGATCCGTGGCCGTAGGTTAGTTTTTATACAGACGGATCTGAAGATCCGTCTGCATAAAGCTTTTTCAAAGCTGAGTTTTCACTTTGTGAAAACTCAGAACCGACAGTATATTCTAACACAGAAGCGTTCCCATGGTGATGGGGACGCTTCTAGTTAGAATACACTACAAACTGTGTACAAGACTGCCCCCTGCTGCCTGGCAGCACCCGATCTCTTACAGGGGGCCGTGATCAGCACAATTAACCCCTTCAGGTGCGGCACCTGAAAGGGTTAATTGTACTATCATATCCCCCTGTATGAGATCAGGGCTGCCAGGCAGCAGGGGGCAGACCCCCCCCCCTCCCCAGTTTGAATATCATTGATGGCCCCCCCCCCTATTGTAATAATTCGTTGGTGGCACAGTGTGCGCCCCCCCCCTCCCTCCCTCTATTGTAATAATTCATTGGTGGCACAGTGTGCGCCCCCCATCGGCCCCCCCTCCCTCTATAGCATTAACAACATTGGTGGCCAGTGTGCGGCCTCCCATCTCCCCCCCCCCCATCATTGGTGGCAGCGGAGTTCCGATCGGAGTCCCAGTTTAATCGCTGGGGCTCCGATCGGTAACCATGGCAACCAGGACGCTACTACAGTCCTGGTTGCCATGGTTACTTAGCAATAGTACAATAGTAGAAGATTCATACTTACCTGCTGCTGCGATGTTCGTGTCCGGCCGGGAGCTCCACCTACTGGTAAGTGACAGCCTCAGGTCTGTGCGGCGCATTGCTAAATGAACTGTCACTTACCAGTAGGAGGAGCTCCCGGCCGGACACGAACATCGCAGCTCCCAGG